>NC_077232.1:24152600-24486729 GCF_027887165.1 Monodelphis domestica | reverse complement strand
GATGTAGGTTTGCATGGAAGAAAAAAATTAACTTCTGTAACCACTTTTAAGCAATTAGTATCTTAAATACATCTGAGTAATTAGTGAAAAAACATTTAAATCAGAAAATAACATTTAGTGTTGGGATGCATATTGGATATTAGATACTTTATCTCTTTAATTATATGGAAAGTATTTTTAGAAGTATGAGGGAAAGAAGATGGGAAAGAAAAGGAGATGCTCCAATCTTCATGAATAGGAAATTCGGATTCCTAGAATTTAAAGGACGTTCCCAAGAACAAACAGAGAGAAGATTGGAAGCCAACACTCATTGGTTTAAATCCTTTGTTTTTCATAATATCTTATACTTATTATTTGTGTTATTTCTTTCCTTTAAGGAACTTAGAATTTGAGGGAAGGAAGGATGTATCAATAAATGTTACTTAAAGTAGAAAGTGTTAGTCATTAAAGAGAGCTGAAGAGAGAGAATATAATTCTATATTGAAATCTCAGATCATTTACAGAAACCTTGAAAAACTTAACCCTGGTGCTTTACCACTTAAAGAAAAATGGTCCCAGTTTTGTTTTGGTCTAGTCTGTATTATTGCAACATCATGATATATTTAGAGATTGTTCTACCTTCTAATTACCTCCAAGGTGGTGTAAGCAGGACTTGGACTAACTACAATGGAAGTACTTCAATATTGGACAATCTGTAAGAAAAAGGATTTTAGGTGATGATGTAGATTATTTATTTAGTTGTTCTGCATTTTTTAAACTCTTACTTTTGATAATAGAATGAATACTATGTATTGATTCCCAGGCAGAAGAGTGGTAATGGCTAAGCAAAGGGAGTGAGTAAATTGACCAGGGTTACATAGATAAGTGTCAGAAGCCAGATTTGAGTCTAGGATCTCCCATCTATAGGCGTGGCTCTCCATCCACTGAGCCACCTAGCTACCTTCCAATGTAGATTATTCAGCATCTTCAGTAATTCATAAGTCTATCACATGAGGTAATAAAAATGAGACAAGGAACTGTGCAAATTATTCTTTATCCTACACATTATGGTACATTTCTATACAGGCAAGAATCATGACTAA
The DNA here is from genome assembly GCF_027887165.1 of Monodelphis domestica. NCBI lineage: Eukaryota > Metazoa > Chordata > Mammalia > Didelphimorphia > Didelphidae > Monodelphis > Monodelphis domestica. The sequence goes on along the minus strand of NC_077232.1, from coordinate 24,485,647 downwards.
AATTCTGATCTGGAATTACTGGTTAAAGTACACCCAAATGGTGTACATTACCATCTTATCATTCCTTTACCCAGTTTCACCACCAAATACTCCATGTTGGTGATGTCAAACTCAAATTCAAATGGAGATGTACTAAAATAACTACACAAGGATTCCTGTAGGTAGCCTGTTGACTTTGAAAACTGTGTAACTTTGTTGTATTGTATTTTTATTTATTTTCTTATATATTTCCCAATTACATTTTAATCTGATTCTGAGGAGATTAGAGATATGAGAATGTTGTACCTCTGGGACTGTGTATTGGACACCTTTGTTCAGAATCATTAACATAACCATTCTTATTCTTACACAGACAAGAAATCACAGATAACTACAGACATGGATAAAGAGAATAGTAGTGTGGAGACCAATTTCTTTCTCCTGGGTTTCAGAGATCACCCAAAGCTTCAAGTTTTACTGTTTTTGGTATTCTTTTTCATCTACATCATGACCTTGTTGGGAAACCTTGGAATGATTACATTGATCACAACTAGTTCACACCTACACACTCCTATGTATTTTTTCCTCGGTGTATTATCATTCATAGATGCTTGTTACTCTTCAGTCATAGCTCCAAAGTTGCTGGCAGATTTATTCTCAGAGAAGAAAGCTATTTCTTATAATGGATGTGCAACACAATTATATTTCTTTTGTTCTTTGGTAGATACAGAATCTTTTCTCTTGGCTGCCATGGCTTATGACCGGTATGTTGCAATCTGTAACCCATTACTCTATACAGTAATAATGTCCAAGAGAGTTTGCTGCCAGCTAGTTTTTGGAGCATTTTTGGGTGGAACTATGAGCTCCATTATTCACACAACAAACACATTCAATCTGTCTTTTTGTTCTAAAGAAATTAACCATTTCTTTTGTGATATTTCTCCTCTTTTCTCCCTGTCATGTTTCGACACTTACATCCATGATATTGTTCTAGTAGTCTTTGCAAGTCTTGTTGAAGCCATCTGTCTTTTGACTGTCCTCCTTTCATATGCATACATCATAGTCACCATCCTCAAGACTGGTTCTGCTGAGGGGAGAAAAAAAGGGTTTTCTACTTGTGCCTCCCACCTGACAGTAGTTACCATCTACCATGGGACACTGATCTTTATTTATTTACGTCCAAGCACAGACCATTCTCTAGATATTGATAAAGTCACTTCAGTCTTCTATACACTTATCATCCCCATGTTGAATCCACTCATATATAGCCTAAGGAATAACGATGTTAAGAATGCCTTAAGAAAGATAATCCACCAAAAAATACTTTCTCAGTGAGTATCTTAAAAGTATATGGCATATTTTAGACCAGTCAGCTGAAGTTTAAAACTGGATTCATTTAAACTACTACTAGATTGCTGGAGCAATGAAATTCCTCTTTTATTATTATTTTTAATTGTCATTGTGGAGCTCTGTTCACAAACAATAAAGACAAGATACATACTGAAGTCAGAACAGGTAGATTCCATTCCTTTTAATTTTATACTCTTGTTCTAATGCAGTAGTACTTAAGAGATAAATCCTCATCATCTTATCACTTGGATTGTGTAACTGATATCATCAAATGCCATTATGAAAAATTAAAAGTCAAGTGTTTTGGTATAGGGACTATTTCATTTTGGTCTTTCCTCAAATTCTAGCATTGTTCTTGACATATAATTGACATGCAACAGATTTTAGTTTCCTTGTATTGTATTATATTTAATTGAATTAAATTTACTTCAATAGAATATTTCTATCCATTATTGGTTTTTTTTCCCTTTTATATCAGCTTTATTCTCCATCTTTTCCTTCATAAGAACCTATTAGATCCAGACAATGAACTGAGAAGTAGAAATTCAAAAGAAATAATCTATTTTACTGAATGATGTTTTCTATGGTATAGGGAAGGGAAAAAGAAGATGAATAAAAAATCCTAAAAATAAATTAATAAGTTACATAAGCAACCTTCTTTGCACTTCATTTATGAGTGTAAGGGAATTTCCCTTATTACCAATTGATCTCCATCTAAATATTTGGATAAAACATGTTTTCACTATCCCTATTAAAATGATACTCACCCATTAGTCGGTGCCAAATTTATAAAAGTGTATCATCTCTACATCTCTTCATAAAACATGGGTTCTCAAACTCAATGACATCTTTTTCACGTTTCCCTACTAGTTCTTCACATATATTATAGTTATTTGCATGCACTCTTGTTTTTTTGGGTTTTTTTTAAACCCTTACCTTCTGTCCTGGAGTTAATACTGTGCATTGGCTCCAAGGCAGAAGAGTGGTAAGGGCTAGGCAATGGAGGTCAAATGACTTGCCCAGGGTCACATAGCTGGGAACTGTCTGAGGTCAGATTTGAACAGAGGACCTCCTGTCTCTAGCCCTGGCTCTCAATCCACTGATCTACCCAGCTTCCCCCATGCACTCTTGTTTTAAATCTCATAATAAACAAGTCCTTTGAACTGAGAAAATTTTTATGTTGGTTATTGAGTGGCTTACCACCTAGCTCTCCAAGTTCTATTCCTTAGTATGTAGATGAATAGTTATCGAAAAAAATGAATGTGTATTAATATCTTTTATGTATAAGATTCTGATTTGCTCTAGGGGAAATATATATACATTTTTTCTTTTATTTGTTTCATCACAATAGTCATTAATTATATGCATATTCAACTTGGTAATTATTGTCTATTAAATTAATAATTATATTTTATTTTTCTAATTTTAAATGGATCTTAAGAATATAATCTTTTCCATATTTAAATATCTAATCTATTTTTGTCTCTCTTGAAGATAGACAATTCCTAGGAAAAAATGATAAATAATCTATTTCTTTTTTTAAATATTAAATTTTTCAAATTGCTACCTAAGTCTTTGGCTATCAAAAAGTTCAACATCATAAACTACTATAATGTTCAGCACTGGAAATTAAATTGAGGCGAAGAGTCATTACCATCTGCCTTGCCACTGTACTCTAAAGACTATTAGCCCTTCCATGGGACTTGAAACAGACACTTTTATTATGTATTGCTTTGCTGATGTGGGATTCTTGAAAGCAGGGACACTATTTCTAGGGTTTAGTAAAGTTTTTCAAATTAAAAGAAAATAGTTAATAAATGCTTCATTCATTCATTCAATCCAAAGAACTTTCTGAATTGCCTAAACCATTAGTTCTCTTTTCATCCTGAATCCTTTTTTGTGTGTGGGGAGGGGTAATTATTTTCTGTATCATTTCTATTTATTTCTGATACTAGAATTTTAGTGTAATAGGGTTATTGTTGGGAGTCTAAAGACCATATTATCTCATTTGCTCATTTTCTAGATGAATAAAGAATCGAGGATTAAATGACTTTCAAAGCAGCTAAGAAATGGAAGAACCATGATACAAATTCCAAATCCAGTACTTTCTTCATTGAATACCACCTTTATCATTTCCATTAAAATTAAAATTAATTGTTAAAGATAGAAACTGTTTAATTTTTGTCTATTCATTCCATTAATTTGGCAAAGTAACTTACATGTAATTGTAGTAGTAGTAGTATTTGTGCTAGTACTAATAGTTACATAATGAATGTGTTACCAATGGAATGAGATAGAATGGATTATAACTGACATAAGGCTTATATGTACATGGCAAAGTCTGTAGCATTGATAAAGGAGGCAGAGCTCATATTCTGTTGGTCTTTCTGTGCCAGTCCTCCTATAATATGTTTTAAAAAAATCATACAATTGAAATTAAAATGAATTTTTCATTTGTGATCCCTAGCTCTCTTATTCTTTAGTGAGCCCAAATATCTCTGCAATAGGAAAGTAATCATGAATCAAGAAATGGTTCTTTTGAGCATTTCCTTGGTAACATGGACCTGGACAGACCTCATAGGCTATTAGCAATGCTCCATTCAAAGGAAAATGATTAGCTAAAGTGGGATCACAGTGACTATTGTAAGAAAAAGTAGGGTGTGGATCTTCTCAAATAAGATAATAATCAACAAAGAAGGTGAATCCAAAACTTACTGCATATGATAATGAAGTTAATGAATATTCTCTTCCCACCTGTAGACAGGATTTGACAATCATTTTCAGCACAGGAGACATATGAAAATATATGTAATGAGAGGGGTGATCATACAAAAGAGTTCTTAGGTCGAAATCTTCTGTGAGGATTATACACTCCCAGTATTCAACCAATAGAGGAAAAGAGGGGAGGCAATATTGCATTTTAAGAATACATTAAAAGATTGCTTGCTAAAAATGAGCACTTTGCACTTGGCTGTATTCTTGGTGAGTGTCCATTGTTTCAAGAATGAAACCTCCCAGAAGCCAGCTGGGTGGCACAGTGGATTGAGAGCCAGGCTTAGATCTGTGAGGTCCTTTGTTCAAATCTGTTCTCAGCCACTTCCTAGCTGTGTGACCACTTGAACCCCATTGCCTAACCCTTACCACTCTTCTCCCTTGGAACCATTACACAGTATTGATTCCAAGACAGAAGGTAAGATAAAAAAAAAAAGAATAAAACCTCCATATACTCATCTAAGGACAATCCCAAATTTTATTGATTATACTATGAAAATATTTTTGTTTTCATTTGTCCCTTTGTTGATTTAGAGTCTATTCTCTTGGCTGTTATAGCTTATAGCAAACCCACAATTCTAGATGATCTCATGTCCAAGAACTTCTTGGGGTGTGGAGCAATTTGAGCTCCATAATTCACATTATAAACACTAATATTCTGTCTTTGATATTCCACCACTTGTCCTCATGTCTTTCTCTTACACTTTGAAGCATAGTTTTATCCTAGCTCAATGGGTATGCATGGGACCTGGAATCTTGAATTAAAATTCTGCATTAGATAGTTCCTGGCTATGTAACTTTTATCAAGTCATATAACTTTGGACACTAAAATTTTGCCATTTTTTCAAGGGCCATGAATAGGCAGTTTTCATATAATGAAATCAAAACTATCAATAAATGTATGAAAAAGTGTTCTAAATCCCTTATTAGAAAAATGCAAATTAAAACAACTTTAAGGTACTACTTTACACCTAGCAGAATGGCCAATTTGGCAGCAAAGGAAAGCAATAAATGTTGGAGGGGATTAAAAATTAAATCTCTAATAATATAAATTTTGTATTACAGAGATTTATTAAATGATCATTAGAAATCAAGGAATCATGAGGTTACAAAATAAAGATCACATGCCCATGACTGGTTAGACATTTTCAAAATGCCCACTCACCACGCTGATTCTAAATCAGCCAGGAGGAGCCTCAATGCCCACTCCCTTTATCCTCTGTCTACAGGAAGTATGCAATGACAGGAAGTCAGTTGGCTCTCAGGATATGTAGTTCTTTCTTAGGGTAACAGATTTTCATATATACACAATGTGGCAAAATTGGGACACTAATACACTGCTGGTGGAGTTGTGAATTGGTCCAACCATTCTAGAGGGCAATTTGGAATTACGTGCAAAGGACTTTAAAAGAATGCTTACCATTTGAACCAGCCATATTACTGCTGGGTTTGTACCCCAAAAGACATAAAAAGGAAAAATATTTGTACAAAAATATTTATAGCTGTGTTCATTGTGATGGCAAAAAAATGGAAAATGAGGGGGTGTCCACGTCCATTGATTGGGAAATGACTTAATAAATTGTAGTATCTGATGGGATGAATTATTGTGCTGAAAGGAATAATGAACAGGAGGAATTCCCTGTGTGAAGATTAAATTAACTCTCCCCTGCCCATTTTTATGTTTAATCACCAAAAGTATATATACCCCACTTACACTTGATTGGGAGAGGCCTAGGACCCATGTGTGCAATAGAGGGTGATGAAACAGAATCAATGGACTCCCCCCTGGACAGCCCTAAGCAAAGCTTTAGCTGTAATTGATACATGTAAAGTGGAGGAAAGTCACAGGAAGTAACAAAAAGGAATGATCTTTAAAAATGTCAAGAACTTCCTGTGAGAGGCTCTTGGGTCATTTGTCTTCAATTTGACTTTGGAGAGCTCTGACTGAGGATCTCAGACTGCTTCTACTTTCCTTAAACTACCACATGGGATGAGTGAAAAAGGCTGACTCCTTTCCTGGATTTTCTGAAGGGACAAAACTCAAGAGAGGCCTCCCCTCTTGAGAGAGGCTTCATGCATCCCCAGGTCCTAGGTTCAAGGCCAAAGCCTCTCCAGCTAAGGACTAATTAGCCTTTCCCGTTTGAGCCTAGGGCTGGAGCAAAATACTTAGTGTGTAGGCTAGATATCTTACCCTATTCTTTCTCTGATTTTTCTTACTTTCATTCTTTCTCTATTTTATAATTAAATTGTTTAAATGAATCTCTTTGGAATTAATTAAATTCCTGGTGACCCTATCCTTAAATAATCCAGCTCAACCTTTTATAAAAACCTCTCATTTTCCACTCCCTTACACATGTGAACTGGAAAGACCTCCAGGAATTGATACAGAGTGAAAGGAGCAGAACCAGAAGAACACTGTACACAGAGACTGATACACTGTGGCACAATGTAATGTAATAAATTTTTCTACTAGCAAAAACTCAATTTTTAACAAGAACACTGTCCACATCCAGATATTGTTCCCCTTCCCACTCGCCTGTTTATTACCCTTCTACTTCTCTATAGGGTACAATACAATTCTTTGTGTCAATGTATATGACTCTTCTTCTCTCTTTGAGTCAATTTTGATGTACAAGAATTAAATATTACCTATATCCAACCTTTCACCCCTCTATTGTATTGGTCTTTACCCTTAACCCCATGTGCTTCTTTATGGAATATAAATTTAACCCATTTTGTCTTTTTTCCCATTTCTCTTAGTATAATCCTCTTTTTTTTTTACCCCTAGTTGGTCAATTCTGGCTTTCTAGACAGTACTTTTTTGTTGTTTTAGTTCATGTGCCTCTGTTTCCAGATGAGCTAATTTGCTTTTTAAGTTCTTTTCCCAATTTTCTTCAGCTTCTCTTGTCTTTTGAATTGTGTATTAAGTTCTTCCAAAGCCTGTGTCCAATTTGTTGGAGTTCCTGAGTTTTTGCTTCTTGTTCCTTAGTCCTCCTCTGTTCCTTTTGCTCTTTGTTCATTAACTGGATAGAACCTGTCAATTGGAATTTCCTTTTTTTTCTTTTTCTGTTGTTTAGTCATTTTGTTTTCTTTTTTCCCCCAGTCATTGGCTGTGTTCTTGTTGCTTGGTTTATTTGCTGAATCTGTGGGTTTGGGCTTTTCTGTCTTAAAGGGCTTCTTCTTCTCTGCTTTGGTCACTAACTGGATTAGGTTGATAAACTGGTCAGTTGTATTGATGAGCCCTAAACTCAGATCTTCCCCAGCTGTCAGCAGAAGCCTAAGGGGAAAATGAGGGCATGGAGGCTGAAGGGCAGTTAAATTTGTCCTCACCGTGGCCAGCCACCTCCCTTTTCGCTGTCCTGTCAGAGCCTGAGTCTCCAGCCCTGGCACTAAGATACAATGTTGTAGTTAGTCTTCACCTTGGGATCCCAGTCAGTGGGATTGGTCTGAGTGCAGGCCTGAAATTTTGCAGATTGGTCTTCCCAGACCTCTGAAGGCTTTTTATCTGCACTATTGCTAGATTGGATTAAGCTTGGTCTGCTGGAGCTAGACATGCCCTGTGGCCAAATCCCCCAGAGGCAGAAGCCCTAGATAGAGGAATTGTGGCCAAAGCTAGCCACAACAACCAAACTGCTTTCCTCTCTTCACCTCCCCTCCAATTTTCTTCCTGTAGGTTGTTGGGTTAGAGCCCTGAGCTTCCTGTCCTGCTACCAAGGCACTTTGTTGCAGTTGCAGGCCTCACCTTAGGATCCCAGTCAGCAAGATTCTTATTCTGATTTGAGCACAGTAGGGGAGGGGAGGTATATTGGAGATTGGGCTTCCTTATTTTCACTGTTTTTGTGGTGCTAGATGTGCCCTGAGGTCAAAGCCTCCAGAGGCAGAAGCCCAAGATGGAGAAGTGGTGGTTGAAGCCCTCATGACCCAGCTGGTCTTATCTCTTCCCATCTCCTCCAGCTTCTTCCTTGCCAGAAGTGATCAGAGTGCCCTCTGCAGCAGCAGCAGCAGCAAGGCTCTGGGCTGGAGCTCTGGCCCTGGGACCCCAGCAACCAACAGCTACCCAGGAGAGGCTCAACACAGTAGGTGAGGGAGAGGTCTGGGGAGCCTTCTTTCTTTTCCTTAAACCTAAGAATTCAACCTTCTCTGAGTACCTTTTAAGTTGAATCTGGCAGGAGGTTCCCCTGGCTCCACCCTGTTGTTGAATTTGTTTTGATTTTGTGTCTCCCTTGAAGTGCTTTGTTTTTGATTGGTGGAAAAGGGTTTTCACAAAGAACTTAATTTTTGCTTCTAAGCCACCATTTTGCCTCCCAGAAGTCCTCTCTGGGAAGCTTTTCAAAGATTGTTTTGTAAAGATATTTAGAACAGTTTTAGGATTTCCCTTCTACTACACCGCCATCTTGGCTCTGACCCTTTCTGAGATGCCTTTTCTTAACATTGAGAGAATTTTCACCTCATCTATCTTCTTTTTGATTTACCTATTAAAATTATAGCCCCTGCTTTAGAATATATATCGATACATAAATTCTTACTTCTACCTCCTTTTTCATGAAGTTTTCTTTGATACCCCTCCAAAAAGACATGAGAACTAATCTATGAACCTTATCAATATTTGTGTATAACTTTCTTTTTCATTCATCACAATATATGTTATGATAAAATTATTTCCAAGCTTCACCTACTTGATTACACTGCAAGTTTTGGAGGGATTTTTTTCCCTAAATTCATGTCCTATATAGAACAAAGCTAAATTATACTGTTATTTGGATATATAATAATATATATTATATATATATGTGCAAGTATACATATGTATTTCTACATATATGGAATGGATTCAAATTGATATCTTTGTTTCTTTGGAATTTATTTTGCCTATGTATAACTTTAAAACATTTTTGCATTGATTTATTGTGTTTCTTAACTACGCACATCAGAGATTACCTAATAATTATCCTCATTGATTTTGTTTTTTTTTTCCACTTTTAATAGCTAACATGGTCCTTATTAATTTGAATACCTTTTTTTGGTCTTCTAATAGACTTATATTCAAAGATTTTTTAACTCTTTTCAGTAGGAGTAATTAGTGATTATTCTACCTACATAGATTTAGACATTCCAAGCACACAATTACAAGATGATAATGAATTATAGTAGGAATACTTAATCTAGGTTCCATTGGGTGGTTTCTTTTTTTTTCTTTTTTTTTAAACCCTTAGCTTCCATCTTGGAGTCAATACTGTGTATTGGCTCCAAGGCAGAAGAGTGGTAAGGGCAAGGCAATGGGGGTCAAGTGATTTGCCCAGGGTCACACAGCTGGGATGTGTCTGAGACCAGATTTGAACCTAGGACCTCCTGCATGGGGTGGTTTCTATAGATTAATTTCAAGGGTTCATGAATTTAGATAAAAAAAGAAAAGACACTAAGGTCTTTATTTTCACAAATATAGATTAAGAACCTCAACTTGTATAAATATTTAGGGAGACCAAATGATTATCCAAGGTCATGTAGGTAGTAAGAATTAGAAAGCTTCATTAAAAAATAGGCACCCTGCTTACTGAGCCACCATGCTTTCCATTGTAGCACTCTGCTTCCCAGATCTATTGCTACATGTTAGCTCTGATATTCAAGAGTTGTGGAAGTAATAACTTAATTTGTGTAATAACCCTCTCACATGCTTCTCCTAAATGCCTCTCTTCTGGCGGCTGGCTATATTCTAGTGAATAGACAGAATAATAAAACAGCCTCCTTCTAAGAATACACTGTTCTGATCATTAAGAAAGATTAGAATGAACAATGAATGTTTCAAGATGCATTTAGGGAACTAAGTTTAGATTTTCAGCTCTCTCTCATAATATTTATTTTGAACACTTTGGATGTATATGCTTAATCTGGGCTGAATTTCTCTTTTTACTTTGTAAGGAGATCTGTCATGAAAGATTTAAAATACAGTTATACCCTTCAAAATCAATGCCCTTTGGGCTTATTAACGAGTGTTTTTTTTTTCCCCTCTATGCTCATTAATTTAGATGTAATGAAAATTTAGGATAAGCAAGACTACTGGGACCATCATAGCCTGATTTGTTTTCATAGGCAAAGAAAAAATAATGAAGTTGTTAGCAAATAAACTTAATTTTGTGTTCAGTTTTGCTCCAAATAATGAATCCCAGTGAACTTTCACAGACTTTCTTTCCTTGAAAGCTCTCTGATGCCCTTGGCTGTAATTACATTTTATTCTATTGATATTCCAGGGTAAAGAAGAGCAAGCCTTTAAAAAATAATCATCTGACTTTTTCTTAATATTTAATTTGAAAGAAGAAGAATCAAGCCCATTGATGAACACATTCCAATGATCTGAGGGTCTAGTTTATTAAGATTTCATTTTTAAAAATTGACTCTTAGCATCTAAATATCCTTATTTAAAGTATTTTAAAATTAAAAATGACATTAAGTGGAGTCATTTTGAAATAAATTTTTAAATTAAAATATATTTTCTTTTTACAGTGTTTATTGAAGGCTTTTCAAAGCTCTGTATTTATGCTCACATATATATCCATATAGATGTATATATAAATATATATTTAAATTTATTCATAAAAGGAGTAAATTAATCATAACTTCTATATTGTCACCTGCTTAGAAAAGTGACAAACAAGGGGCAGCTGGGTCGCTCAGTGGATTGAGAGCCAGGCCTAGAGACAGGAAATTCTAGGTTCAAATCTGACCTAAGATACTTCCCAGCTGAGTGACCCTGGGCAAGTCACTTTACCCCCATTGCCTAGCCCTTACCACTCTTCTGCCTTGGAATCAATTCACAGTATTGATTCCAAGACAGAAAGTAAGGCTTTAAAAAAAAAAAGAAAAGTGACAAACAACCATCAACTTAACCTATAAGATTATCTAATATTATATTAGATATATTATTTTATTTTATTTATTTAATTAATGATGCCAGAATTCTTCTAATTTCCCAAATGATACGATAACCAGAGATACAACTTAATGTAAATTTGGAAATATATAAATATATATATATGTATATATACTTTTTTAGGCTATAGTGTTTAATAAATACTCATATTGTAGAAAAATTGATAGCTATAATATTAAAAATTTAAAATATTACTTAATGTGTCTGAATTATATATATATATTACACTCTGCATTATATGGCTTGAAAAAAATCTTCCTGTTTAAAATAATGCTTGGACTAGCAGTGGGCATTATAAAGGAAAGATAGAAAGGAAGAAAAGAAAGACAAAAAAATAGAAACTATACTTTAATATAATTGACTTTCTTTTAAATTATATACACATGTGTGTGTCTCTCTATATATGGATATCGATGCATATTCACATATATTTATTAACCAAAAAAAAGCATTTTTCTTAGAATGGGTCTTTAGATTGATAAAATAACCCTCCACACAAACAAGTGCAAATACAAATGTTAAGAACTTCCATGGTAGGCAATTTTATTTCATGTCTTTGTTTCTTAGTTCTTTTTTTGCTCCATAAACTAAACCCCCTCACCAGACTGAAACCAGGAAGCCAAACATCAAACAATTAGCAGGACAATCTTGGAAAAAGAGTTTTATGTTAAAATAATGAATAGAAACGACAGTACTTAATTAGATTATAATTTATTTCTTCATATTTGCAGAGAGTGATTCAGTTAAGTTTGGTGTCATGGGAACTAATTTAATTCCAACTCTAAGATGCAGTATCTTCATCATCTTGGAGAAGTCACTTTACCTTTGAGGTTTTAATTTCTTCACCTGTTAAATAAGAGGCTTTGAAAATGTTATCTCTAAAGTACCTTCTGGCATAGATCCTCTGATCAGGGCCTTGTGATTAGAGTGTTATTGTTAAATTTCTATGTCCTTGTTCAAGAAGTACCAGGGAGAAGAGTTCTAGGGAAGTATTAAGGAGAAAAGGAAATAAATATATATTTTTAAACACAATGTATGTGTCTAGGAGAGAGGTAATAATGTGAAGGAGAAAATGGAAAGAAAAGGTAAGTAGGGAAAGGAAGGTATCGGGGATGCCCCCTTGCTCCAGTAGCCCCTATAGGGAAATTGACCAGGTTTTTCTATTTAGACTATAATTATGCTAGGGATAGTTAATTAAATCGAGTCAGACTTTATTGATAGCCAGATAGGTTTATGGGGACAGGAAAATAAAGCTTTAGAAATCTAAAGAAAATTAAATCTCCCACAGGCATGCTCGCAAAGGCTCTTACCAGGGGGAAGGCTCTTTTCTAGAAAAGGCACTTAAACCCACAGTTCTCCCTTCTTTTTATATCTTCTCAGACACCTCCCACAAAGGAAGTTGTGGGAGGTATCTTCCTTTGTGGGTGGTGCCTGAGGAAATTGGCGTAAAGGATCCTGGGAGATGTAGTCTCCCAGGGTTCAGAGCCATTTTAAAACACACAGTACAATTATTATCCCATTTTTACAATTGAGGAAACCAAAACAAACAGAAAATAAGTGCCTTGCATAGGATCACATAGCTAGGAAATCTCTGAGGCTAGACTTGAACTTCGGTATTCTTAACCCCAAAACCAAGGCTCTCTCCACTATACTATTTGGCTATAAAGAGAACATGGTGGAATTTAGACTTGCAGGTTTCCATTTGTAGGTAGTCAAGTGGTTCTGACCTGGACATTTCTTAGATATGTGACTCCAGGCAAACCATTTACTTCTATTTTCTTGACAAAAAGGATCCACTGGATACATCAGAGAAGAACGTGGCAAATTATTCTAGTATTCTTTCCAAGAAAACCATCAAAATAATTTTGCATCTCAAATTCTCTCTGATATGGTAAGCAATCTGATACAGATTTCACATATAAAACCATATAAAATATTTTTTCATAATATTAGTCCTTTGAGGGAAAGAAACCAATAAGAAAACTTAAGAAAGAAAGTGAAAAAAATTGCTTTTGTCTGGATTTTCTTTGGAAACAAATGACAATTTTTTTTTTTTAAATCATGAACCCTCTGGAATTGTTTTGGATCATTTTATTGCTAATAGTAGCTTAAGTAGTCATAGTTGTTCTTCATAGTATTGATGACACCATGTACAATATTTTCCTGATTCTTGTGTACTTCAATGCACTTCATGTAAGTCTTTCCAGTTTTCTGAGATCCTCCTGCTCATTCTTTCTTCAAGCACAGCAGGGTCTTCAGATATTTTTTCATATTCAACTAATCATCAAAGGTTCATCTCCTTAAGTTCCTTCTTATATATTTTTGGTGAAATTTATCTAGTTCTGAGAGGGGTAAAAATATAGTCCCTGGCTTTAATTATTACTTTTTTATAGATTTCCATCTTGGATTTTCTTTTAAAAATTTGGATGTTATAACTCTTGGTGTATATAGGTACAATATTAATAAGGCTTTATTTTCCATAGTACTCTCCAACAAAATATAGTTACCCTCTTAATCCCTTCCAATTAGATCCATTATATCCCCAGTCAGAGATCATGATTACTACCTCTGACTTCTCTGATTAAGCTGAAGCATAATGTATTCTTCTCCAGATTCTCACCTTTTGTCTGTATGTGTTGTCTAGTTTTCAGTATCTTTCTTGTAAACAACACGTTGTCAGGTCTTGGTTTTTGATCCTTTCTATTATCTATTTTCTTCCCATGAGTGAATTCATCCCATTTACATTTACTGTAATAGCTACTAGCTGTGCATTTCCATCCACTTCATTGCTCTTCCCAGTTTGTCCCCCTCTTTCTTTCTTTTTGTCATATGCCTCCTCAGATTTCCAATTTCCTTTGACCAATACCTCTCCAATTCACACCCCTAAACAGAAATCTTCTCTTATCCTCTCTACTGTCCCTCCTAGTAGCAAACACTTGGCCCACTTCCAAAGGTCCTTTCCTTGTCCTTTACCTCATACCTTCTAATTATTTCATTCATCTTTCCATAATTCTTCCCTCATTGCCAAAAATGTATCCTTCTACTTCCTATTATGAGTTTGATTCTAAAAATTCCTCCATCTTGTCCCAAGAGTCTTCCCCTTATCTCCTCACATTACCCTCCTACCGCTTGATATATACTTCCATCTAGGTACTTCTCCCTTCACTCCCTTTACTTCTCCCTTTACCTTCCTTATCACAACCCACTTTTCTTTCTTTTATCCCTCAGTCCCCCAAGAGGATTCCCAATCCCTCCCTTATCTCATTCTCTTTCCCTCTTATTTTCAGCTTTTTTTTACCCTTCTAATTGTATATATTCTAACTTTACACCAGGCTTGATGAGAGTTAGATTCTAGTATTACCAAACTCTACCTCCTCCTCCCCTTCTTCATGGAAGTTACTCCACTCATTATTTCTCCATATGAAGTGGCCATTAGAGCCTACTTCCTCTTAATCTGTTCTACTATCATTCATCTTATTCTATTACATTCACCTCAAGTCTTTCAATCATACATGTCCCTTCTAATTTCCTAGACACAAATGCCATTCACAGGGGCCATAGATGACATTTTCCAATAATGGAATTAAATGATTTGGCTTTTGGGGTTGTAATGATTATTCTTTCATTACTTTTGTATTTTTCTCTTAGATAACAAATTTTGCTGAATTATCTCTTTTTTCCCCCAGGAATAGTTGAAACTCCTTTAGTCTGTTAAATATCCATTTTTTACCTTTTATAATTATGATCATCTTTGCTAGATATATTATTCTTGGTTATGAGTCCCGTCCTTTTACTTTATGAAATTTAATGTTTAATGTTCTGCTTTTTTAATGTGAAACATTGACAAATGTTATAATCAGCTACTAGAGAGATTGAATATCATGAGTTGATTGAACTACTGAATGCTAACCTGCAATAGAGTTAAAACAGATTAATTACCCACACTGTCTGTCACCAGTATGAGGGGAAAGAAAATGTACCAGAATTGCTGAAGGGGGTTAGGGGTTGGTCAGTGTGATGGGAAAGATCCTGTGTCATTTAGCAGTGGGATTTAATCTATATATTGTATTTTCTACATTGTAGAAATCAGGAGGCTTTGTAATTAGAATATGTTACCCTAAAAATTATGATTCCCAGCATCCCATGTTCCTTCTCACATTACATGCTGATTTAGGGAAGATATAACTTTTTGTAGTTCTGCCTCTCTATTTCTTCCTGTGATTCCATTTGGTGGAGGTGGTGTGAGGTGAGTGGCAGGAGAATCCACTCACATTGCCTTATATTTTGTTAGATAATTACCTTTTTTATTCCTTTACTTCAAGTGATTATTAATAAATTTATAAAATATAATACTTGGAGTACTGGACATTAATTTAAATCCTACATTTTTGGCAACCACTATGTAAAAAAGAATCCTTAATTTTCTTTTAAGAAAGCCTTTGATTAAAGAATAGGGAGTAGATAAATTTTGAAAAAAAAAATTTCTCTCCAGCTGTGGCCTTTTCATTAATCCCCCCAACGCCAGCTCCAGGGAACTCATGCTGCTGCTTCTGCTACTACTTCTACTTCCCTCACTAATTTCTGGGGGGGTCCTTGCCTCTCCTCACTCTCCTGCTCCTGCCCTGCTCTTGCTGCTGCCACCACTGAGTCTCCTGAACACACAAGCTGAGAGTCCTTGTGAGCCACTTTCTGGGTGGCTGGTAAAGTATAATTCCCTCTTTCCCTTATATTGCTAGCATCTGAGTACATTGCTCACTGCAACCTGGTAAGCCAGGTGTTTTTTTTTTTGTGTTTGTTTTCTGTTTGTTTTTGTTTTTGCAACAGTTAGCCTCTAATCTACTTGACTCCTTTCACCTGGGGGAAGCTAAGATCTCACAGCCCAGAATCCCAGAGTGTTGGAGAAATTAATTATTTCAGCTCAGTTTTTTTGTTTGTTTGTTTGTTATTAGAATGTATTAATTATTGGACTAAATTGAGAAAGTTTAGTCTTATCTTACTCCTAGAAGTTTCCTCTCTCTTTAAGAGCTTTCCCAAAGCTCCATGTGGGTCTCAAGCATAGTACCCACTTAAACCCTTTTTGTTGTCCCAGACGATCTCAGCTAAGCTGCTCTGAGGAGTTATTACCTTCACTGTGCCTAAAATATAAAGCATCTGTTTTCCCTCACTAACTTACTTAGCCTTTGCCTAAAACCTTTTGGCCGCTCTTCATTCAAAGGCTGATTGGGGATGTCTTCATCTATTAGTGTTGTGGGGTCTTTCCTCCTATCCAATACATACTAGCCTAGTGCCACCTACTAAAAGGAAGTAGATTTACAACCAATTTAATAAGTAGAATTGCAAGCATGGCCCAGTTTCCTGCTTATCTCAAACAGCTTTCATTCTGGGACAGCATTACAGAGCTTGCACAGCTCAAAGTTTGGGGCTTTTATTTTCTTACTACCTTTCCTGAGTGCTCTTGTCCTTGCAATTAGCTCGAGTAATCCTGAGATTCTGGCGGGAATTCATCTCCTTACACCCCCTTGCCATTTTGGTCTGCCCAGTCACTGTAACACAAACAATATGTGGTTCCTCCTCACTATGACCAGTGCAGATATGATTAACCCCAGAGGTGTGACCAAAGGAATCTAGATGGATGATGATTTACACTGCCATTTGCTGTTACTGTGTTTTGGCCATTAGCTATATGTTCTGTTGCATTGTCTTTATTTGTACCTCCCCCTATGGCTGAACTGGAGAAAATACCATTGTAAAAGCCCAGAGTCAACTTGCACAAATCCTTTTCCATGACAAAAACACAGGTCCTTATGGATGTTGCATTTGTCACCATATCCATAGAGGTCACATGTTGCTTAAATGGCCTTTTGTACCTTTTTGGCTTTGTTAATTGTCATATGATGATGGATGGACTCCATTAAATTGGATAAAACCCATATAAGCCTTTGGAGAATTTAATGACCTAAAATTTTAAATTGATTTTAAGAGGTCTTCATAAGTGATTTTTCAGGATATCTAGGAGCACCACTACCTCTGACTTATAATTTGCCAACTTTAAAGATTAAAATTTAGGGGAGATGGAGGCAGGTAGAAATTAGTTTCTCTTTGCAAGGAGTATTAATTTGTATGAGGTTTATTAAAGGTCAAGGGTTAAAGAAAATACAAGCAATAGAAGCACATGCTAGGTGGGCCATGAGGCCCAACCAAATTTCACTCACATCGTGAGACGTGTCTGTTTGCCAGTGGAGCCAGGTAGAAAAGAGAGCCCGCCTACGGGGAAGACCTTTTAAATAAAATTTTGCTCTCGTCCCAGGTGAGAATTCAGTGAGATTAGAGGGCATTCTGGGAGCTAGCAAGGACTCCTGGGGAATGGAGTCCAGAGTTCAAATCTCAATTTTACACTACCTTTGAGTTTTTTATAACAAAAGGTAAGGGTCCATTTAGTAGTTGAAGTGCCGTGCAATAGCACTAATTTATTCCCCACCTTTCATTTATTAAAAAGGCAATGGATGAGACATCACAAGTGATTTTCACCATTGTAGTCCTCGCTTCCATATTGCAATAAATGGGGCATATAAAGACATGCCTTTTATTGCTGTTATAGTCTCATACCAGAGGAGGGAGGTTTCCCAAGGTGCTTGGTTACCCCTTGATGGGTTATAATCTCATCTAGGAAGTGAGAAAGTTTTCTGAGAATGTTTTCCAAGTGGGCTTTGCAACCACTAGATGGGTGTTTTATATTTGTAACTCTTCAGGTTACTCAACCCTTCCACCAGAATCATCTAGATTCTTGGTGACATTTTAGACCCAAGAGATTTTCATCAACAGTAGAGATTTTTTTTTCTTTTATTTTTCTGATTTCCTCTGCCACATTTTGGGATGATGGCAGTAATAGACTTTGTTAAAAATATTTCAGCCAAGGATGAAAGATTGGCTACATCTGGAGAACTTGTGACAGGATCAATGAACTTCAAAGGATTTTTTTTTAATGTCACACATGAACTCATGTGAATCCTATATGATAGCAGGCTTGTTTGCTATTGTCATTAACTGGGATCTTGTGATTTAGGGGATTTTGGTACTTCTTTGAATGTGCTTTACTTCTTTTACTACTGTTTTATAAAGCTGTTAGTTGGTGAAAATCATTTGCATACACCTTGTGAATCATGGCAAAATTAAAAAGGAAATGGATCTCATTTTTTTTTTTGGTGAAAATCCTTTGTATTGCACATCTCCTGGGAAAACACAGTATTTCATGGATTATAAATTTTATACTTTTGATTTTTAAAAAATTATTATTGTTTTTCCTTGTACATGTTTTCTTTTTTCTATCATTTTTTTGTACTTGAAGCACATGTTACAAGTATTAATTTTTAAAAATTTTGCACTAATATAAGTATACAATACCCATTAGCTATAATATTAATGAATACCCTAAAGCTTTAGACTATGGAAACCTGCCATTGATTGTTAAATATTATGGGAGTTTGATTTATGATTGTGTCTAATTCCAGGAGAAGAGATCACAAAAGAGCCATTATAGATTGCCAAGAAGCACAAGGTCAAGGAGAACAACCAATCCTAATGGGATTGATGTGAATGTGCACCAAGACAAAGTACTTGTTTTGGGGTTTGAGGAAATGGCTGTTTGACAACATCAGATGTTGAATTTCCTCGTGCCAGATTCAGACAAAGTATCTCAGTTTGCTTAGAATATTGGCTACCCTATCCCTGAGAACAAAAGAAAAATCAGACCAGGGAGTGATATTTCAAATTTACTGAAAAAAAAATCTAAAGTAAAAAAAAAACAACTTTTTCTGTCCTTCATAGTGTGACAAATTTCCATACACCTGACTGCTGATTGGTAAGTGTATATTGGTCCTACAGCCTTGTGGGACATACATCACTTTATTGGGCCCTGATTCCAGGACCTGTTATGGGCTTATTCTTGCTTACTCAGAATTTTTATATATTATTTTAATTTGATTTTTTCTCTTCATATATATATATATATATATATATTTTTTTTTTTTGCACATCTTGTATTTTTAGTGATTTGGAGCATTCTTTTTTTTTTACTTTAAACATTATTTTATTTGGTCATTTCCAAACATTATTCATTGGAAACAAAGATCATTTTCTTTTCCTCTTCCCCCCACCCCCTTCCCACCACCTCTCCCATAGCCGACGCACGATTCCACTGGGTATCACATGTGTTCTTGGTTTGAACCCATTTCCATGTTGTTGCTATTTGCATTAGAGTGTTCATTTAGAGTCTCTCCTCAGTCGTATCTCCTTCCCCCCTGTAGTCAAGCAGTTGCTTTTCCTCGGTGATTTTACTCCCATAGTTTATCCTCTGCTTCTGGATAGTGTTTTTTAGATCCCTGCAGATTGTTCAGGGACATTGCATTGACACTAATGGAGAAGTCCATTACCTTCAATTGTACCACAGTGTATCAGTCTCTGTGTATAATGTTTTCCTGGTTCTGCTCCTTTCGCTCTGCATCACTATTTGGAGGTGGTTCCAGTCTCCATGGAATTCCTCTACTTTATTATTCCTTTTAGCACAATAGTATTCCATCACCAACATGTACCTCAATTTGTTCAGCCATTCCCCAATTGAAGGTCATCCCCTCATTTTCCAAATTTTGGCCACCACAAAGAGTGCAGCTATGAATATTCTTGTACAAGTTTTTTTTACTTATTGTCTCTTTGGGGTTCAAACCCAGCAGTGCTATAGCTGGATCAAAGGGCAGACAGTCTTTTATCACCCTTTGGCATACTTCCAAATTGCCCTCCAGAATGGCTGGATCAATTCACAACTCTACCAGCAATGAATTAATGTCCCTACTTTGCCACATCCCATCTAGCATTCATTACTTTCCTTTGCTGTCATGTTAGCCAGTCTGCTAGGTGTGAGGTGATACCTCAGGGTTGTTTTGATTTGCATCTCTCTGATTATAAGAGATGTAGAACACTTTTCCATGAGCTTATTAATAGTTTTGATTTCTTTAGCTCAGAACTTCCTGTTCATGTACCTTGCCCATTTATCAATTGGAGAATGGCTTGAATTTTTGTACAATTGATTTAGCTCTTTGTAAATTTGAGTAACTAAACCTTTGCCAGAGGTTTTTGTAAAGATTGTTTCCCAATTTTTTTCTTCCCTTCTGATTTTAGTTACATTGGTTTTGTTTGTACAAAAACTTTTTAATTCGATGTATTCCAGATTATTTATTTTGCGTTTTGTGACTCTTTCGAAGTCTTGCTTGGTTTTAAAGCCTCTTCCTTCCCAAAGGTCTGACATGTATACTATTCTGTGTTCTCTCGACCCCCCTAGTCCTCAGACCCAGCTATCTTTAAGGAAACCATCTAAGTTCCCTCCCCTCAGTTCTCACATCTACCAATCACTGTCCATGTCTTCCCTATGCCAATGGTGGCTCTAACTTAACCCAGGACCGCCCAGAGGTCTGTGGCTTTGGACATGTCTGTTGAAGGTCATATTCTCAAATAATTAAATCTTGATCCTTTGCTGCAGCCCTTCCTAAATCCTTTTACTCTGAGTAGGGTGGAGATTGTATTTTCCAAGACCTGGTTCTGTCATTCCAAGTATCTCTATTGTATTAATTCTAAAATCAATCCTGACTCAAAGAGCTTCCTGTTCTATGCTGAAGTATAGGTCAAAGCCCTTTCCATTGTTTAGCAAAAGGTTTCTGTCCTAAAGTAGTCTTAGGTAGGGAGGAGAAGGATCCTCCCGTGCCAAGGGGGTTCGCATTCCAATAGAGATCTTACTACCAGTAGGAAATTTTTTCCAAGTATGAAATTTTCCAATGGTGAAATTTCCAACATTCATAAGTCTAAGAAATTATAAGGTTTACACATGTTGTTTAGTGATATTTCCTCATTGTCTATACTTCCATTTAACAGAATATATTTACGTTCCCTATCCCTTTTGATCAGGTCTAGTTTTGCTTTGGCTTTGTCAGATATCATGATTGCAACTCCTGCCTTCTTTCTATCAGTTGAGGCCCAAAAGGTCTTACTCCATCCTTTAATTCTAATCTTGTGAGTGTCAACCCGCCTCATATGTGTTTTTTGAAGACAACAAATGATAGGGTTTGGGGTTCTAATCCAATCTGCTATTTGTCTATGTTTTATGGGTGAGTTCATCCCATTCACATTCAAAGTTATGATTGTGATTTGTGGATTCGCTGGCATTTTGATATCTTCCCCTAGTTATGACCTTTTTTCTTTAGCTATCTCCTTTTGAACCAGTGATTTACTTTAGGTCTGTCCCCCTAGTCCCCTCCCTTGATATGCTTCCCTTCTAGCCCCTCCCTTTTTAGACTCCCTCCCTCCTCCCCCTCCTTGATTTTCCTTTCTTTCTTGCTCTAATGGATAAGATAGAATTCAGGATCCCACTGGATCTAGATGTTCTTCCCTCTCAAATTTGATTTCACTGAGAGTAAGGTTTAAGTAATTCTACTTATCGCTTTCTTCCTCTCTGTCTCATATGAGAGTTCTTCCCCTCCCCTTCCCATGTGTATCTTTGTATGGGAAGGTTTATTCTATTTAGCCCCCCCTATTTCTTGAAGTAAATGTTAGTATTATTGACGATTCCCCCCCCTCCCTTTTTCTTTCTTTGCCCCCCCTTTCACCAAATCTTCTTGATGACCCAATCTTTTCCTATGCATGATTTTTCTAACTACTCTTATGATGCATACAATTTTTGAGAGTTACATAATACATTTTCCCCACATATTAATATATATATATATATATATATATATATATAATTTGATATAAATGTAGTCCTTATAGAAGGGAGTTTGACTTAAAGAAAAAGATAAGATTCATCTCCTTTTCCCTTTCTTTCATATTTACCTTTTCATGTTTCTCTTGCTTTCTGTGATTGGATGTTATATTTTCCACTAAGTTCTGGTCATTTCTTAGCAAATGCTTGGAAATCTTCTATTTTGTTGAATGCCCATACTTTCCCCTGGAAGTATATAGTCAGTTTTGCTGGGTTGTTGATTCTTGGTTGGAGACCCAGCTGTCTTGCCTTTCTAAATATCGTGTTCCATGCTTTGTGGTCTCTTAGTGTGTTAGCCGCTAAGTCCTGTGTGATCCTTATGGGAGACCCCCCTATATCTGAAGATCCTCTTCTTGGCTTCTTGTAGGATTTTCTCCTTTTCTTAGAAGTTCTTGAATTTGGAGATTACATTCCTGAGGGTTGTCTTTTGGGGATTTAGTATAGAGGTTGTTCTATGAACTCTTTCTATTTCTATATTGCCCCCTTGCTCCAGAATATGTGGGCAATTTTCTTCTATAATCTCCTGTAGAATAGCATCATGGTTTTTGTTTATCTCTGGTTTTTTTGGGGAGACTAATAATTCTGAGGTTGTCTCTTCTTCCTCTGTTTTCCAAATCTGTGACCTTTTCAGTGAGATATTTCATGTTTTCTTCTAATTCATAAATTTTTTGGCTTTGCTTTATTGATTCTTGCTGTTTTGTAATCTCGCTGTCTTCCATTTGCTTAATTCTGGTCGTTAGGGACTGGTTTTGCTTTTCAGCTTTTCTGCCCTTCAATTAGATGCTTCCAGCTCCTTCTCCAATTGTGAAGTCTTGTCTATCAGACTGCTGATCTCTTTCTCCCATTTATTTTCCAAAAGGTTTCCATCTTTTGGTTAAGTTCCAGTTTGACATCTTCCAAAGCTTGTGGATAGTTTCTATTTTGGGAGGCATGTTCTGATTTTGTTTGGATTTCATCCTCATTCTCTACTTTTCCTTGGGTACTCCCTCCATAAAAGTTTTCAATAGTCACTTTCCTCCCCCCCACCCTTTCTTCTTGGAGGTTTGATTTTGGGACATGTGAGCCATCCCTTTGGTGGTTTTATTTCACTTTCTTTTTTTTTGGTCTGGGGTCTGGGTTATATGGGTGGGTTTTTTTGTGAATTTAGGTTGCCTCAGACTAGTTCTTCCCAGCCTCCAAGGTTTTTTAGAGCGCGGGCCCCTTTGTTCAGTCCCACCTTCCAGGTGATCAGCGCAGCCCACCCAGGTGTTCATCTCTGCCCAGTTGCTCAGCGCAACTGCCCCAGAGTTCAACTCCACAGCCCCCTGTGATCAGCGCAGGATTCTCCCATGAAACCACCCTGAGAGGTCATTTCCTTGCAGTCTTTAGATCCCAAGGACCCTGTTGTGCCCCACCAGACAGAAATGCTCCTCACTCACTCGCTGTCCCAGGGAGCGCTCTGATAGCTTACTCTGGTTTGGTGGGGAGTGGGAGGGGTGGCTCAGTTCACATTTTTGTGTGAGCTTTTCCTGATCCTTATAGTGTGGAAATGTTCAAACCCCACGTACCTTCATTTCTGTGGGGTACTGGAGAGTCCCTCCTTTTTTCCAAAGGTGATTTTTATGCTCTTTTGAGGTAGTCTATTTCGTTCTGTGCCAGGGAGGGGAAGCGAGTCGCGTCTAGATTGCAGCCATGTTTACCCAGACGTCTCTCTATATGTTTTTTTTTTTAAGTTTTTGACTTCCTTTTAACAATTGATTCTCATACCTCATAACTCACCCATTTATCTGTGTGTTTGTCAACACCTTTTGAAATATTCTTCAAAAAATTAGCAGTAGAATTAAATGAACATAGAATAGTATACTTGTCAGATCTATGGGAAAGGAAAGAATTTAAGGCCAAATAAGAGATAGAGAATATCCCAAAATGTAAAATGAATAATTTTGATTACATTAAATTAAAAAAGGTTTGTACAAACAAAACCAATACAACCAAAATTAGAGGGGAAATGACAAATTGAGGAAAAAGTCTTTATAACAAAAACCTCTGACAAAAGTCAAATTACTTAAAAATTTAAGGAAGTAAATGAATTGTACAAAAAAATCAAGCCATTCCCCAATTGATAAATGGATAAGGGACATAAATAGGCAGTTTTAAGATAAAGAAATCAAAACTATCAATAAGGATATGAAAAAGTCTTCTAAATCTCTCTTAATTAGAGAAATGCAAAACAAAACATGTTTGAGGTACCACCTCACACCTAGCAGGTTAGCTAATATGACAACAAAGGATTAAAATATTGGAGGGGATGTGGCAAAATTGGGACACTCATGCATTGCTGATAGAGTTGTAAATTGATCCAACCATTCTGGAAGGCAATTTGGAATTATGCCCAAAGGGCTTTCAAAGACTGCCTGCCCTGTGATCCAGCCATACCACTGCTGTATTCGCACCCAAACAGATAATAAGGAAAAAGACTTGTACAAGAATATTCATAGCTGCATTCTTTGTAGTGGAAAAAAATGGAAAATGAGGGAAAGCCCTTCAATTGGAAAATGGCTGAACAAATTATGGTATCTGTTGGTGATAGAATACTATTGTGCTCAAAGGAATAATGAACTGGAGGAATTCCATGTGAACTGGAACAACCTCCAGGAATTGGTGCAGAGTGAAAGTTGCAGAACGAGGAGGATGTTGTACACAGAGACTGATATACTATGGCACAATCAAATGAAATGGACTTTTCTACTAGCAGCAATTTAATGAAATAGGACAGTTCTGAGGAACTTCTGAGAAAGAACACCATGGGACTAGAAACACAGAAGAAAAACATTTTCTTGGTCACATGGTTTGTTGGGAAATGCTTGAGGATGTAGACTCAAAATGATCACTCTATTGCAAACATTATGATATGGAAATAGGTCTTGATCAATGAAACATGTAAAACCCAGTGGAATTGCTCATAGGCTAAGGGAGGGGGAGAGGGAAGAGGGGAAATAAAGAACATGAATCATGGAACCATGGAAAAATATTCTAAATTAATTAAATAACTAAAATCTCTTCAAGTGCCACCAAATATCTCCCAGACCCAGAGAGCAAAAAGTCACTCCTGTCCTCTTAAAGTGTCAGAGAAGATGAAGTCCAGAATCCTCCCTTCACTGGAATTCATCCTTTTTGCTTAAAGGAGCCATAGAAAATTGTCTCTTTCCCCTTTCTGAAAGGGGGCAGAGTAAAATGAACAAAATCCCTTTCTCTGAATTGAAACCCTTGCTTCTAAAAAGACTAAATGCCTAATTAAAACTATTTATAATCAACACTTCCAACATCATTGATTTAATTTGTTCTAAATATGTTAAACTTTACAGCAATGCCACTGTCCATTTCTTTCTTTTGTAATCTGATTTATGCCATTTAGGTTTACAAATCTTCATTTATTCATAAGAATGAAATAGATAACCATTCATTCTTCACTAATAGTTACAATTATATAGATTTTTTTTAGTACACCAGAGATTTCTTGAATGTAGATTGTTTCTACTGAGAAACTACTTCAGTCAACCACCTCTTGCTTTTAAGAATTAATTGGTGATGATGAAAGACCTAAGAATTTTCCCTAAAATACAATACTAGCATATATTAGAAGCAAGATTTGAATCTAGGCCATCCTTACTCTCTATAGTCATATATTCTCTTAATCGAGTTCATATGGTGCTATATAAATAGAAACTATTAAAATTTAAAAAAGAATTAAAAAAAACTAGAATATAGTTAGGAAATGCAGACTTTTCCAAATGATGTTATTTTGTCCAAAGTGAACAAAAATAATAAAATATGAGGAAGTTATTTGAATTTTCCATTTATGATTTAGACTTTGACTTAGAGTTTTATTTGAGTAGTTTTGTTTTGAGGTTCTATTCTTGAGATGACCTTTATACTCTACTGGTTCGCTAAGTGGCACACTGGATATAGTGCTAGGCCTTAGGTCAGAAAGATTGAAATTCATTAGACATTTACAATCTGTGTGACTCAGGGCAAGTTCCTTAACTTTCTTGCTTCAGGTTCTCATCTGAAAAATAAGTTTAAGAAAGAAATGCCAAACCACTCTAATATTTCTGCCAAGAAAACTCAAAATAAGATCTTGAAGAACTGCACAAAACTAAAATGAATTACTGAACAACAGCAACAATAACATCATAGCATTTGTATTACTATTTTTATCTCACATTAACTGATAAAATTATCTATTCAAAATGAACTGAAATGAACTTCAGCCTTGTCTCATTTTATACTCATTACTCTAGAAAGACATATTATTTTATCACTTATATACATATAACTCATAATCTTTGTTGATAATTAAAAAAAATAAATGATTTAGTTGAGCAAAATTTCACCTGGTGAAAATGGTAAATATTACTACATTCTGTCCTACATACTTGTGGGAGAGAAATTACTTTAAACTGGACCTATACAAGGCCTATTTTGAATTTTTCTTATGGTTTTGATTATTTTTCCATTCTTTTGATAATTGACACATACACCCCCATAACTGAACATTGCATTCGGAGCTAAACTTGATATATTTTTTTTAATACTTACTTCAGGGGGGATTGTATTTTAATTTAAAATCTAAGAATTTTTTTTATTTTTGAATTTTTTTTGTTTGAGATTGTATTTTTATAAAAATCCAAGAATTTTGAATTTTGTTTAAGATTTTACTGTTATAAAAAAAATCAAAGATTTTGATTCTGTTCGAGAAAAGATCTTTAAGAAAGAAGCTTGAAACTTTTATATCCAGAAAATGAAGTGTTGCAAAAAGATGCCGAAAACCTACGCTTCATCAAGAAGATCAAGAATGAACTTTGGATATGATTGATTTGACTGAACTTTTGATTGAACATTTATTGTAATTGTACACATTTATGCCAAAAGGGACTGTCCCTAATTTGGCTTTCTGTCAATGCGCCTAGCAAAACATTGGTTTTTCTTTCTTTTCTTTTCTATTTCCTCTCTCACTATTCTAATTTCTCTTAGAAAATTGAATATTGTGTATATCTATAGTTAGAAGTGCATTTAGAACTACAAAATGATTATGTTAAATGATCAATGGGGAGACTAGTCTCCCAATGATCATCACGGGGGATTGTAAACGTTAAAATTTCTTAGACTTATAAATGTTGGAAATTTCACCATGGGGAAATTTCATACTTGAAAAATTTCCTACTGATAGTCTATTGGAATGTGAACCCCCCTTTGGCATGGGAGGGTCCTTCTCCTCCCTACTTAAGATTACTTTAGGACAGAAACCTTTTGCTGAACAATGGAAAGGGCTTTGACCTATACTTAAGCATAGAACAGGAAGCTCTTTGAGTCATGATTGATTTTAGAATTGATACAATAGAGATACTTGGAATGACAGAACCAGGTCTTGGAACTTACAATCTCCACCCTACTCAGGATTTAGGAAGGGCTGCAGCATAGATCAAAATTTAATTATTTGAGTATATGACCTTCAACAGACATGTTCAAAGGGGCAGACCTCTGGGTGGTCCTGGGTTAAGCTAGAACCACCATTGGCACAGGGAAGAAATGGACAGTGATTGGTAGATGTGAGAACTAAGGGGAGGGAACTGAGATGGTTTCCTTAAAGATAGAGGGGTCTGAGGACTGAGGGGGGTTGGAGAGGTTTTGCTCTGAGAGGTTGTGCTCTGAGAAGCTTGCTCTGAAGGAAGCTGGAGGTGGAGGCCCCTGAGACTACTGTTTCTCCATTTTGGTCACGTGCGTAATAGGGACTGATCTCCTTTCTTTGCCTCAGCTATCTAAGGGCTTGGGCCTTTTGGCCCAGCCTAAACAGAAGGGGTATTTAAGCTCTATTCCCTTCTCTCTCCTTTATCTCTCTCTCTCTCTCTCTCTCTCT
This sequence comes from Monodelphis domestica, assembly GCF_027887165.1. Classification (NCBI taxonomy): domain Eukaryota; kingdom Metazoa; phylum Chordata; class Mammalia; order Didelphimorphia; family Didelphidae; genus Monodelphis; species Monodelphis domestica. The sequence continues at coordinate 24,457,921 of NC_077232.1, read as the reverse complement.
CTCTCTCTCTCTCTCTCTCTCTCTCTCTCTCTCTCTCTCTCTCTCTCACCTTTCTTCCTCCTGTTTGTAATTAAAAACTCCATAAAAGGTTGACTGCTGACTTGAGTTTTCATTTAGGAATTACATAGCTGAATTCCTTGGAGACCTTAAATTAATATATATCAGTCTTTTAAAGTGATTTCCTTGTCACAATGGAGAGGCATGTAGTAATCATGAACAATAAAAAAAAGTTTTATTATTGGATTATTTAGCTAATTTTTTCACATGATCATCAAAATCTTTGATATATTACAAGAAAAGAAGATGAGATGTTTTTTGTAATGAGAGTAAAGAATAACTGATGGGAAGCATGTAAGAATCATTGATGCCTGGAATATCAGGAAAGCAACAAGAAGACTCACCATATTTGGCTGACTTTCTTAGACAATGTAGGAGGATATGAACAAGAGCTGCAAAATATGAGTAGGTAGATTTGGCAATTAGTCTCTACCATTGTATGTGCTATTCACAAGGGAAAACATTTTATAAATTTCTGTGTATCTCATTTATTTTTAAAGATGTCTTTCCTAACTTACATGTTGATACAGTTTTCAAAAATGATTTTCTGATACTTTTTGATCCATGTACTCTCATTTCTCCCTTCCTTCTCTCATCCCCTAGAGGGTAAGTAATATGATAGACATTGTATATGTTTTTTTATACAATAACTATTTGCATATTCATCATGCTATAAAAAAGATGACACATATTCTTTACACTAGATAAAAACTCGTGGAGGAAATAAAGTGAAGAATGATATGCTTCAATTTGTGTTCAGAATTTGCTGGTTATTTCTTTAGCAATGGGTTGCCTTTTCCATCTTTGGTCCTTTAGAGGCCTCTTGGCTCCTTGCATTACTGATACAATGTAGTCCTGTTCCTCTTCCCTTCATGTTGTATCACCTCATGTGAGTTTTTTCAGGTTTATTTGTTTTTGTGATCATGTTTATCATTGCTTAAGGCTCAACTGCATTTCACTATAATCTATCTGAGATCATAATTGCTACTCTTGCTTTTTTAACTTTGAAGCACAAAAGATTCTGTCCTAGCTCTTTGCCTTTACTCTGTGTATGTATCCCTGATTTAAAGGCATTTCTTATTTTAAAAATTTCTGTTACATGTAGACACCATTTTAATAATTTTTTTGACATTTTAAAATTCAAATTTTTTTTCCTCCCTCATCTCTCCTCCTCCCTGAGATGGTGAATACTTTGTTATAGATTATACCTATATTTTCTTGTAATACATATTCCCATATTGCTCATGTCATTTAAGAAGACACATCACACATACAATAGAAATTCTGTGAATAATATATACTGGAAGAAGGTATATTTTTTTTTCTGCACTCAGATTCTAATGGTTCCTTCTTTAGCTATTTTAGATTATAATGAGTTTTAATTAGTTAATTAGTCTTGTTAAGAGCAAAGTTTAAAGTTAGAAGAAAGGACTTTTGTCCATTTTACTCTGTGCCCTTTAAGTGAGGAGAAAGATAATTTGCTGGGCATCCTTTAAGGGAAAAACATAAATTCTAGTGAAGAGAGGATTCAGGGCTTCTGTTGCTCTGACAGCCTGGAAGAACAGAAGTGATTTTGATCTCTCTCTCTCTGGGAATGATACAGGTGGCAATTGAAGATTAAGAAGGAGAAATTTAAAATATTTAAGAAGACTAAAGAAAAAGAAACTTAAGATTTGTATTTAAGAATGGAGTTGACAGAGGGTTTTTCTTTTCTCCGCACTCTAAGTGAGAGAGGTCCAACTTTTAAGGCCTGCTCTCCAGAAGACTTCAAGGTCCAGACTCAGACTTCTAGAGTAACAGGTTGCTGGGTGATTCTCAAAATTTATAGAAGATCTTTAGTGAATTAAGAACAGCTACTTTGAAGTAGAAAGATTTATATTCAAGTAGAAAGTTTTTCTCTTCAGATCCACAGATGACATGAGAGATCTATTTGTATCTGGCTGCTTGAAGTTGGGCCAGACTGAAAAGCTGCATTTAGTTTTCTTTGTGAAGGGAAACCTGATAAATTACTTCAAGAAAATAAAGATTACTTTTACTTGCAGTTTACCTAGATAGTGAATAATTTAAGATAGTGAGTATAAGTTTAAGTGAGGACTGATTACAGGCAAGAAGACACTCCTTGTGTTGTAGATTTTTGGTGTGGGTTGTTATTTAGTTAAATGTTAGTCCTAGGGATGTAAGGGATCTCCTATTTAGATTTTTTTGTTGCCTACTTTTACTGTCCCTACTCTAAAAGAAATTATAGATCCTTGTTTTAGATTGTCTCCAGCCAGTTTATCCACCACCTGAACCAGTTTAACTGGGACAGCTATAACTGTATTAGCATTGTCAAGATGGAAATCTAGAGATCCCCTGTTTATTTAGTTTGAGTGTAGAAACCCCAGGTTTTGACCTTGTTGCAGGAGAGGTTTCCCCCTGAGGGAAGGTCCCTCTTCACCAGACAGTGAACTTCCCAGTAGTTTGGGTGGGAACAGCTCATCCTACCCAATATTAAGCATCCCTTTTGTCCCAGTGGTTTCTCCCCTTAGGCTAAGGTCCATGACCAAGGTGACCCAGCCCTAGGCTGAGTCTTTCCCTTTTGTGTCCATTGTAGGGCATCAGCCCCTCACTATTATTCCTGTCTGGAACTCTTCATTTTCCTTTCTTGCCATTGTAAAGTCAATCAACTGTCCCTCTAATCCTAAAGCCCTCAGGTCACCTAGAGTGGTATATAGGTTCCCCAAGTTCTTTTGTTCCTAGGAGTCCATCCTGAGTCTGTGGCACTCCCAGGGGCTGGTGACCAGGGTGTCTAGACTCTGTGCAGTCTTGGGAAGCAGCTCTGTTGTCTTATTGAGTAGCGCTAACCCCTTTTCCCTTGATTAAAGAGTGATTTTGACTATTTAATAGTTCTGTGTTTTTTCTTGTTGACACAACCATATACCACAACTTGTTCATTGAAACCCAAAGTGATGGCCAATCCCTCAGTTTCCAATTCTTTGCCACTACAAAGAGTGGCTAAATTTTTGGAGGGTAGGGTAGGTATATTCTTTTATCTTATCTCTGTTCTCTTTGAGATGCAAAACTAGTAATGGTATTTCTGGGTAAAAGGGTATGCTAAGTTTTAGGTTCTTTGAGTCTTTCCCCATATTTATCTCCAAAACAGTTTTGTCAGTTCACAGTTCCACCAATAGAGTATTAGTATTCCAATGTTCCTACAACCTTTTCAATTGATTTTTTTTTGTCATGTTTGCCATTGTGGTAGATATGAGGTGGCATCTCAGAGTTGTTTTAATTTGCTTTTCTCTAATCAATAGTGATTTGGTATATTTTCTTTTTATATGATTATGAATAGTTTTAGTTTTTTTTCCACTGAGAAATGCTTATTCTTATCCTTTCTTGATTAGAGAATATTTTATATTCTTATAAACTTCAGTCACTTCTGTATATATTTGAGAAATGAGGCTTTTGTCACAGATATTTCCTGTATTTTCCCCAAAATGTGTTGTTTCCCTTATGACCTTTGTTGCATTGGAAATGTGTTTCTTGTAGAAGGCATATTGTCTGGCTTTTAATCTCTGTTATTCTCTTCTGTTTTATGAGTGAATTCATCTCATTCATATTATAGTTATTGTTACTAGTTGTGTTTCTTTCCATCTTATTTTTCACATTCATCATTTTCTTCCTTTCCTTTCAGCCTTCATACTACTCCCTTAGTTGACTATTGCTTTTCTCCCTCCTTTTCTCATTCCCCATCCCATTCTTATTTCCCTACAGGATAAGATGAATTGCTAAGGTTAGTGACAATTTTGATGAGAGTAAAGTTCAACTATTGACTGCCAGGAATCATCTTCCCCTACACTATTGATTCTTATCACATTTTCATATGAGATAATTAACTCCCAATTTTCCCTTGTCTCCTTTTCTGCGAATTCCTCTTTTTATTTCTTGATTTTGTTTTTAAATATCCTATCATATTCAACATATGCCCTTCTAATATATATATGCTCTTATTTCCTGTCCTATAATTGATAAATTTCTTGAGTATGGATACCATTAAAAATCTATTTACATGTGTAAGGAAGAGAAAAGATCAATTGTCTGGCAGGGATGTTTTTAAATATTCAGAAGGGATGATAGCAACAATAAAACCAAAAATAACAAAACATATTTGACTTATGTGGTAGTGTGAATTAGTTCATTAATTTTCCATCATAGTTCCTTATAATTTAATTTTTAAAAACTGCATTCTTTGTGAATATGAAGAAGGAAGGGAAGATATGAAATGAAAATTAGTAGAATTATAGTACTTTTATGGAAACCTAAGGGAACTTGTAGTTTAGAAGCAAGTTGTATAGGATAAGGAGCAAAGTGTTTTAGGTCAAGAACTAGGAGAAAGACTTAATATTAAGAAAGAATTTTGGATCTGTAAGAATTTTGAGGAATGCAAAAATTTGACTCAGTAGACATTAATTGGAAATTATTTGATTTTGAATATTGAAGAATTTAAAGATAATTTTAAGAAGTTCAGTTGAAACAAGAGAAAGACTAGCATAGAAAGAGTGAAGACATAGGGAATGTGTCAAGCTATTATAATTATCTTCTTATTGTACTTCTTTTTCATTCCTAGAAAGTTAAAAAAAGAGAGAGAAGAAAAAAATGGGCCATCACACTACAGAGAAAAATAATTTGATATAGAAATGTATCCAGCAAAATAGGAAATTACTGAAGAAATGAAGTTTGATCCTCTGAGCACATCATATTATTAAGCAACTCAAGCCAATTACCCATCAAATTTTGACCAAGTTCAGTATTTCAGTTTAGGATTGGACCCCTATATAGGGGGAAAAGTGTTTTATACAATAAAATCAATTAATCAAACAAGACCAGTTAATTTTTTTTTAAATCAATATAGTAGGTAATCTGATTTCAAATTCGATAAAATATAAGGACTTTCTAAGTTATGTGGAGAAGATTGAACTGATATACTTCCCTGAATTCAGGACAAGAGGTCTATAAACAACCTCTATAAACAACCAAAAGATCATTGAAATAATAATTGATTGATCAGTATGGGGCCAGCTTTCAAATAAGAGATATGTTATAATGATCAAAATTATTTTGTACTGATTAGGAAGGAAGGAAGGAAGTAATGAATGAAGGAAAGAAGAAGGGAAGGAGCAAAGAAAAAGGGGGAACTAAGTAAAATAGAGTTCACAATCAAAACTTACATAGAATAAAAACACATGTTCATCACCAAAATCAATGATGTAAAGTATTATGTAGGTGATATTCCCAATTGGAAAAATCTTGTGGGAAAACTAGAAAACAGTTTGATTGAAGGAAATTGAAGGAGTATCCTAAAACTTTTTATCATAATTAACTTCAAAAGAGTAAAAAAATCTAAAAATTAAGATTAAAACTATTGCTAGAAGCAGTCAGAAACAAAGAAACAGTATGATAAAGACTGAGAAAGAGAGAAATAATATCTTTTTATTTTCCTTTTCACTTCAGATTAAACTAGAACACATGAATAAAAAAGGAAAATATTATATTAAATATTTAATACTGCATAAGAATGATCACTGCTGCTATACTAGAAAAATCAGACAACATGATTAGAGGAAGAATACTTGCATTCAATATTTCTTTTAAAAATTTAGAAAAAAAATTTTCTTGAAATGAGCTCCAATTTAAAAAATTAAGATGTATTAATGAATGAAGTGGCCAAATAATATGAACAATTGTTCTGATTTCTTTTCTGTTTTTCTTTTAATATTCATATTTATTTTAAAATTCTTTACAATGTTTTCCCTATTGGTTCATTTCTCCCACAAATTCTGTTTTATACAAAGTCCAAGGTTGATATTTCTTGGAGACTTGGCTTACAGATATTTTGGAACCATTTCCCCTCACCCTTTCCTCTTCTTCTGGTTTGTGCCTGAAAGAACATATCATAATTATACCATAATAGCACTGCATTGAGATTTTTGCTTGATTGTTTTCTCATGCTACCAGGTTACTTACTGATTTCGGATGTTGTTTTTAGCTGTATTCTCTGTACTTTTGAATGGAATATACAGGCAAAGCAAGTGACCATTTGAGTCCTATAGCTGATATATTTGTATACAAAGTTTTATGCTTTTCTGGGATTTCAAGGAGAACTCTGCTAGAAAACCTTCAGACTTTAATACAACCAAGATGACCTGATCAAGGACAAAAATTAATTATTCAACTCCTGATCTAAGATTTGCAAATTTCTGAACTCAGATTGAATCTGAGACTGTAAATCAGATCCTCTTCCATTTTTAGTATCAAAGCATAGCATTTCTATTTTCTCATGATAAAAATAGTTATAAGAATGAAATCTATGATTTTGGAGATTAGAATAGAGTGGAAAGATGGGAATAAGCAGAGGAGGATTGAAAAATAGTTCCCACTATACAAGAATCTAATAATTTAGAGCTACTCATGCAATTGGCTAATAGGATAATACTTAAGCTGTATTGAAGCAGCATTTTTTACAATCTCGATAATTAACTATTTTATATTTCACTTCTATATTAATGTTGTGCTGGGAAATGATCAAGCAGTATACAATCCACATCTTTTCCCCCCCTGCGGCTCTTCCTTTTTATTGACTACATTTTTTCTTGCAAACCTGATTCAATTATTGCTGCTTTAATCCAAATGCACTGAGGAAGATCATGCTGTTGTAGCCTTTATTCTCAGTCTTTTCAGACCAATATTAGATCACTTACAGGGAAAAGGGAATCTAGAAAGAGAAGCACAGTAACCTATTGCCTCAGGTTTAGGTATAGGCAGTTAAGTTTGCATTGTATGCTTTTCTAATATTTTAGGAAAGGGTCCACCAACTAGTCTTCTAACTTGGGTGACACTGTATGACCAATTTTTGTAGTTCAGCAACCAAAGAGGGAGAATCTAACAGAGCATATACAGAAGTGCACAGAGGTTATCTTCTTATGTGAGAATGGGGTTATGGTGGAGAGGACATCAATGAACTTAAATGGAAAGCCTATGGAGCAATTTTAAAGACTGATTGACTTGAGGACAAAACTGCATTATCCAATGCTATGAAAATCATATATTTATACTACTTTTTCATTCCTAAAGATCATTTTTTAGTTTCCTAAGTACTGAAGGTATGTTGTTATTTCTTCTTCCAAAATTTTATTCCCTATTATAATAATTACATCTCTACCAATCCCATTCCACAGTATCTTTTGAAAAACTCATCCTGTGTAGAGTGAATTTCATCCACTCCCCCTCCTGGACTGTGGACCCGATTGATCCCATTTTTTCACATGCCAGTGCTGTGTCCATGAATGTAAATGAAAGGGTATGGATGGAGCCCACCAGAGCCACTATTCCCCTGAGCAGACAGGTGAAAGGGATGGAGGAACCTGCAGCATGATCTACATGTGGTCAGACTTAGAGTAAGAGAGAGACTTTAAATCTATGCTCATCTACCATCTCTATTCCAAGTGATTATTAATAAATTTTGTGGAAAATAAAGAACATGGAAAAATATGGAAAATAAGTTAAATATATTAATTTCAATCTAACATTCTCTTTTGCATGCCTGAACTCCTCCCTTTGACTTAAACTTCTTGTTTTTAGCCCTTCATTTTTAAGAATGCTTACCTTCTGTCTTGGAATCAATACTGTATATTGATTACAAAGCAGAGTGGTAAATGCTAGGTAATTAGGTTAAGTGACTTGCCCAGGGTCACACAGTTAGGAATTGTCTCAGGCCAGGTTTGAATCCAAGTTCTCCCATCTTTAGGCCCAGCTTTCTATCCAATAAACCACTTATCTGACCCACATCCTTAATTTTCAAAGAGAACTAATATTATTAATAAAGTGATACAATCCCATGGCCTTCAGAATACTCCAATCATTTGAGAACCAATTTCATCCCTCAATGATGGAATATCTCCTCATTGAAACTTTTGGGCATATTATAAATGGAAAACTGAGGGTGGGGTAAAAAACTCCTGCCAGTGCCTTCTTATAGGGGGAAGAAACTATATTTTTTGGCCCATTCCTCTTCTGCATCTGATGCTCTAATTTGTTATAGCTCCACTGAGCAAGATATCTTTCTGCCAAAATTTTTCCATGGTGCCTCCCTCATGCTTTTCTGCCTTTTTTGTGTATTGTTTGTCTCTCTCCACTAGATTATGAGCTCCTCAAGTACAGGGATTCTCTTTATTTTTGGTAATTGTAAGTCCTAATGCTTTGTACAATCCCTGGCACAAAGTAGGTGGTGAATAAATGTTTAGTCAATTGGAATAAAGCTCATTCCTCAAACAGTTTAGGATTATGTCTCTGAAGATTGGGTACAGTGGGGATAGAAGTAGTATGAATTAGAACAACTAGATGCAAAAAAGCAAAACTTAAAAGTCTCTGCAACAGTCCAGATAGGGATAATGAATAACCAGACTGGAAAATGGAAAAGGAAAGTTCAGGTACAGTAGTGGCATTATAACATTGATTTTAGAGTTGAGTTAGAATAACTGGCTTAAACTAACATAGCATTGCGTTTTGTAAAATAAATTACTTCTTTATTTTTGCTATTAGATTTATAAACTTTATTTTTATTTGTTATGCTCTATCAGTTTTACTATAATTCAAGTTCCTTGCAGAAAACTGTTTTTCATTCTTTCTAATATTACCTCTAAGTTCTAGCATAGCAACTCGCATTAAGTAGTTAATAAGGCAAATATTTCCTAATTTTTATTGAGAGCTTTATCTGCAATGCTATGAACAGTGCCTTTCAGTAACAACTTTCATTTATTTAGTGTCTTCTTTCTCTTCTTCAATAGCTTTATTAATTCCCTAAAAAAATGTTTTACATTCTCTTAAAAATTTCAAGTTCCAAATTTTCTCCATTCCTTCAACCTTTCTTCCAACCATTGAGCAGATAAGGAATATGAAACCAATTACATAAGTGGAATCATGCAACCTATATTTCCATATTTTCCATATTAAAAAAGCAAGAAAAATGAAGTAAAAAATATGCTTTAATCTGTCTTCATAATTTATCAGTTCTCTCTCTGAATGTGTATAGGATTTTTCATCTTAAGTCTTTTGGCATTTTCTTGTATAGTTTCATTAATTACAGTGACTAAGTCTTTTATAATTGATTCCTATATTTCTATAACTATGTGTGAAAGGGGATTCTTCATTCCCTTTGTCTATTTTGAGTTAACTAATCAAGAACTTAAAGTACCCTTGTTTAGTACCTAGCTAACCATTAAGTAAGAGAGTTCATAAGACTCACTTACTGGAGAAAGCTCACACCTCCAAATGCCACTTCCCTCACCCTGGGGGCTGTGCTAGGAAAATTGGGAGGCTGTGATTGGTTCCCATGAAGTAGGGAAGGGACAGGAAGTGATGTCTGGAAAACTGCTTTTAAAAAGGTCAGCCTAAGTGATTCATTCACTTACTTTGCATAAGTGAGCTAGGCTGAAGGGAGATTCTTGGATGCATTCTGTGTTGGTGAGCCAAGCTGGAGGAAGACTCTTGGAAACAGTCACATTGTTCTAGATTCATCCTTGAGTGGAGCTTTCTATGCTGGAGAGGGTTGCTGGGTTAGTGACTCAGGCTGAAGGAAGAGGCTTGCATTGGAAGACTCCTGGCTGAAGACACCACCAGGGCTTCCACATGGAGTCTGGGACTTGAGGGAACCTTTGCAGGGGGCTGAGCTTTACTTCACCAGAGCAGCACTTAGGCTGGTAGGCTAGACAAGGTTCTGTCTCCTTTCTACATTTCCCACCTTTGATATCTCTACCTTGTTGTAAACAAAAGCTGCTAACAGTCATTTTTGACTTAAGGACTCATATTTTATAAACAGTGACCACAATCTCACTTTTATAAATGTCATATTGAGTCAAAACTAATTTTAAATCTTACGCATGGTAGTATTGACTTAATTTTCTGTCAATTCATATGTCTTCCCAGATTTTAAAAATCTGTTTCCTTTTTCTTTCCCTATAGAACAATAGAAATAGTATTCCATCATACCAGTTACCACAACTTTATCAGCAGTTCCCCATTTGATAGGCATAATCTCAATTTCTAATTCTTTACTACCACAAAAAGCTGCTACCCATATGTTGGTGCACATGAACCATTTTCCTTTTTCTTTGATTGCTTTGCAATATGGACTCAGTAGTGGTATTGCTGGGTCAAAGGGTATATACAGTTTTTTGGGCCATTCAGCATCGCTCCAAATCATTTTTGTGAATTATTGGTTCATTTCTGTAACTTCTAAGAATTCAGTAATGTCCCACTTTTTCCATATCTATTTCAGTATTCATTATTTTCTTTCTCTGTCATGTTAGTCCATATGAAAAGATGGGCCATTGCATCTCTGAGTCCTTTTAATTTACATTTCTCCAATCAATATTGACTTAAAGGACTCTATTCATGTGATTATTGATAACTTTAATTTCTTCTTCTGAAAACTATTCATATAATTGGACCATTTATCATTTGGGAATGTGTCTTTTTTATTTAAAAAAACAACTTTTTATTTAAAAAATAATTTTGCTCAATTCTTTATTTAGGTGAGAAATGAAGCTTTTTTATAAGATTAAATTACTATAAAAATATATTTTTAAATAGTCTTCATCCTTGTTTATGCAAAACCTTTTTTTAAATTTTGTGATAAAAAATATAGATATCACATACATTTCTCAATCCTTCCCTAGTTTACTCATATCGACTTCGGTGTCTTCCCATTTGGACTTCATTTTTAAGTGTCTTAGGTGAAATATTATTCTCTACCAACTTTTTTGCAAATCTCCTGAAAGATTGCACTTGCAGTTCTGATTTGATTTTTTTATTGTAATCTTAGCTTTTTTGTCTTCTGAATATCATATCCTAAATCTTACAGTACTTTAACATAAGAGTTTCTAAATCTTGTGTGATCCTGACATTGGGTTCCAAGTACTGATTTTTTTTTTCATTCCTTTCACTATACTTTCCTTGACATGGAAATTCTTGAATTTTGTTATAATTTTCTTGGAATTGTACATTTGGGTGATTTTTTTTTTTGAAATAAAAAGTAGATTCTTTAAAAGCATATTTGTCTCTCTCTTTCTAATATATCAGGACAATTTTCATTGATAGTTTCTTAAAATATTTTGTCTTGACTCTTTTAAACTTGGATTTTTAAAGATATTTTTAGCATTGTGACAGCTAATTCAGTAATTTTTATTATTATTAAGTAAATTATTAAATTATCTCTTCCTCTATTTTCCAGATCAATTGTTTTTCCATTGAGATAGTTCACATTGTAAGGGTTAAATTGAGGTTTGACAAAAATAAAAGAGCAGCTTTTAACAATAAACAATTTAGTTTTATTAAAATAAAGATAGAAAAGAATATAGTAAAAGAGTGAAATATATGAAAGAGGTAGGGAAAGAAAATGACCTAATGTCTATACTAGTTATCCTATAACTACCTATAATTACTACCTAAATCTACTCATAACTACCTAGAACAGCCTAAAACTACCGCTAATAACAACCACCCTATACATCCTGATCAAAACCAATCCAATCAATGTTTAATCCAACCCCAATTATGTCTGTCAACAAAGACCAACTATCTCCAAAAAAATTTCTAGGAAGAAAAAACCTAACAGCCCAAACCAAAAGCCAAAAAACCCTTTAAAAGCTAAAACCAAAATCCTATCAATAAACTCAGTCTTGGCTTTTATATTCCAGCCAGTAAATACCAACCTCCAACCCAATGCACTCCTAGCAGCCAACTTCACTGCAACTGTCAGCACCTAATTGTCAGCAATTGACTGTCCAACCAACTGATGCTGATCCCTTTTGTAACCTTTTTCTAATTCACTTCCTGTCTCTATGGTTCCTCCTTCCTGTCTCTATGGTTTCTACTTCCTGTCACTGTGGACTGGTTAATCCCTATACAGCTTTATGGTAAGAGGACCTCCAGGTTCCCCGTTAATTTAAAAAAAAATAAAGAATTCATTTTTACAACATTTTCATTTATATTTCATTCTCTTAATTTAGTTTGTATCATTCCTTGATGTCTCATAGTCATTGGATTCCAATTGTGCACATGATTTTTAATGAATTATTGTCTTCCATAGACTTTATGTCTTTTTACTATTTGGCTTATTCTCCTTTTAAGATGTCATTTACTTCAGTATTTATGGTGCCTTTTTTTTAAAATACATTGTTAATTTGCTCTTTTTTAAAAAATCCAGATTACAAGTCAATTAAATATTAATATTAGTTTTCTGACATTTTGTAATTAATGATATCTCTCTCCCTCCCACCCTTCTCCTCTACCCAAGAAGGTAGATAATATTATATTAATTAAACACATATTATCATATAATACATATTTCCATGTTCATCATGATTTGAAAGAGGCCACATATTGCAAACACTAGAGAAAAATTCATGGAGGGGATAAAATAAAGAATGATATGTAAAATCTCCATTCATACTGTTCCTTCTATGGTGCTAGATATTGTCTTTTCATATTTTTTTGAATTGTTTGCATTTGTTTTTCCATTTTTTACTGATCAATATTATTCCATTTTTTTTGCTCTTTTTATCTTCTAGGAATCTTCTTGGTCTTAGTTATGTTCTGCATTTTTTTCTTTGATGTTTTCATGATCTCTCTTTCTCAATTTGTATATTAATCTTCCCTGTTACTTTTTATGCTCAAGTTCTCTTTTCTTTTTCTTTGCTGATTTTCTAGCCTCTTTATTTACTTTAAAATTTGTGTTAAAGTTGAGTTCTGTTCACCTGTGGAGAAGGGTATTGTAAGAAGTGTTAGGTTTTCTCATTTCTATTTTCACAGACAATGGTGGGGGGGGGGGGGCTGTACGTTTATGGTACTTCCAAGGTTTTGTGATCTGGGGAGAAGTGTGGTAACTACTTTTCTGATCTGTGACCCAGAAAGGACCACTGGTTCTTTGTAGCCTTAAGCAGTCTCAATTTTGATTGCTCCTTAGGGTTCTTACTTCCTTCTCTCTATCATGAAACTCTGACGCAAAAGTGGGTATAGGTAATGGAGTTGCCAAATAAACCCTAGATTAGTGCCTGATGTTAGCACATGGGTCCCTTATAATCACTTTCTGACCTGTTGTCTAATCCTTTTATTGTATCAAGGCTGAGGCCTCCTGAAGCTACTGAAATTATTTTCATAGTTTCTTCAAAGCCCTCCCATTTTCAAAGCTGATGTGGTTGCCAAATGTACTTCACCTTGGCCCTTACCCAATGTCATAAATACCACATTTAGACCTTTTAAGTTATAGTACAAAAATGGGACACCATGAACTTTTGCTGTCCATGTTACCCCAAAATTTTATTTTATGCAGGATTTGGAGATATCTTGGGAGACCTTGGCCACAGTGTTTCCTCAGTTCAGCCATTTTGAGTCTTCTTTGTATATTATCTTAAAACTTTAAAATTATTTCAGGGATATCATTTTCTCTTATAGGTGAAGAAAATAGGTATCAAAGAGGTCTACTGACTTGCCTAAATTCATAGATTATGAATGCCATTATATTACTGGTATTATTTTTTATCACCAGACATTTTGTTCCTATGAGTCTAATTTTTCTGATAAATAGAACAAAATTTACACAAAGGGAGAGAAGGACACATACTTTGGATTCTAGTTTTTAGGGACTTTTATTCAAGGACATTGTCCTAGTCCTTGGTCACTGAGGTCAATTAAAATAAAACCAAGAGAAGAGCTCTGATATGAACAAAATAAGAAGCAAAGTCTCCAAACTCCAATCCCAGTTCCCTTTAGATCACATCACTTCATTAGCAAGGTTTAGATTGTTGGACTAAAGTCAGAAGAAATATTTTCTCATTAGAAATTAAAAAGTGATCTGGGAGAGGAGCTATCCCCATAGACCAAAGAAGAATAAAAATCATTTTCTTTTTAAGGAACTCTGGCTGCTTTCAATAAAATCATCACTTTGGAAAGAGGTTTGCATTCTTTTTTCAGAATTTATGGCATTAGTGGTGGGTATTTAAAGATTAATTTATAGGTAATTTGGCATAGAAGGGAAAGTAATTTTGACTCTATATTCAAGGAGAGACCAACTCTGAACTGGAACTCTTTCTCTTACTTTTAGACCATGTACATATCACTGAATTTGAGCCTCAGTTTTTCTTAGGCATGAAATAAGGATAAAGACACCAATATTATATAGTTCTCAGGCTTGTCTTGAGATTCAAATAGATTATGTATGTCAAGATTTGGGGTATATCTTAAGTGGAAAATATGTATCATTTAATAGTATATGAATATTTTATTTTTATAATTTACATTAAAATGAAGCAAGCAGATATGATTTTATTCCATCTAAACCAGGTTAATATGTAATATTTTATTATCCCAATACATTCTCACTTGAGATTTATATTTTGTAGATTAGTTCTCTAATCTGCCTGCTATTTTCATATCCTATAATTCTTTTCAGGGACCATGGTTCAGCCAATATCATGAGGGATTTTCAAAAACAATTGCCAGGTATCTCTTGACCCCCCAAAAATAATATTATATGTTCTCACAGAAAGGAGGAGGACACTTTGATATGTGATTATTTTTAAACAATTATTATTTTCAAACAATTTAATGGGTAAAAATGTTGGGGTGGATATCTAGGTGGTTCATTGGGTTGAAAGCCAGGACAAGAGACAGGAGATCCTGGGTTCAAATCTGACTGCAGATACTTCCTAGGTTTTTCACCTGGGGAAGTTACTTAGCACCCATTGCCTAGCCCTTACTACTAATCAGCTTTGGAAGCCATACATATATATTGATTCTAAGATGGAAAGTAAGGGTTAAAAAATGGAAAAAATATGATTCATTTTCATTTTAATATGCTACATAATATATTAAAGGCAAGGATTATTAAACAATTCTTGTCTTGGTGAAGCTGAATCTGAATTCCTAAAAAAGATTGAGGCCATTGGAAAATTTTTGAATTCATCTTCAATTTGCTGGTTATTTACTCAGACATATTTACTTTTTCGAACTTTGAACTTTTTTATGTAAGAACCTGAGATACATATCATGTTCATGTTTCTTTGTTTTTATAATTTCTACCAGCATGTCCCAAAAGTGGGGTGTGAGTCACTTTCATTTACTGACCATGTAACTCCTCCAATAGTAAGGGGACAATCTGTTAATCTAAAGTAATGAGCTATATTTAAATTATCCTTAAATGGTGTTCACTTGATGGTATAGGAAGTCTCACCAATGAAACTAAAATCATATCATTAAATCAACTAATTTTACTTATTAATATAACTTTATTAAATCTATTCATGACATGGTACAAGGCAGATAAAATATATATGAGAGAACTCAACCTGAAGGACATTTGGAAACACAAGACAAATGCACATTTATTTTTTTTAAGTTGACTGAGACCCCAAATGCCAAATTGGCATATAGATATATGTAAAAATTCAAGAAAAAGATAGATAGATTGGTGCATCCTGAACAGGGTAAAAGAACCTTGAAAGAAACCAAAGATTCTATGAAGCAAAGGTAAGGAGGAAAAGCAATTAAAACAGGGGAGACCCATGGAAAGATTTAAAGTAACATGTAGGATGAACAGTTATGCAATAATTATACTTGGAACACATTTGGAATGAAATTGTTCAATAAGACTGAAAAAATAAATTTAGGCCATGTAATGAAGAACTTCAGGCATGGGATAAGAATTTATATTTTATTTGAAAAATTAATCAGGAGAAACTAAAAATTTATTGCATAGAATTTATTGTCAGAAGTAAATTTTATAAATGTGCCATAATGACACTCATCGAGATTAGTCACTGAACAAAATACAAATTAAACACAGTTAAGATTGATTTAAACTTAAAGAAATTATTCTCTTTTAGTTGAGACAGGAGAGTCAAATGTCCTCTTTTGATTCCATTATTACAATTTATATGTTGTCTCTCCTCAATGACAATTACTATTTCAAATTGGCTTTCTATGCAGAGCATCTAGTACAATATCTGACATACAGTATGAACTTAATAAATATTCATCAATTGATCCATTGGTACAATGTCAACTCTATAGATCTCCTTTGGACTGCCCTAGGATACTGGAACTTTTTCATCTATGTTTCACTAACATGACTAGAATAAGTTCAGAGCAAGAAATGCTGTCAAATTTGAAGATGACACTAAATAATTATCGGGTCATATAATTGAATTGATTGAATTGAGTTGAAACAATTGAAACAGTAGATGACAGATTCAGAATACAAGAAATACTTTATAGACTAGGACACTAAGCTTGTGTAATGACATGAAATTTAATAAAACATATAAACATTTATGAGTTACAAAATTGACATCTTACTTAAAAGTATAGATGATCCTGGTTAAAAATCAGTTGTTTGGAAAAATATCAGGGATTTTACTGAACTGGATGTTCAAGAGTGAACAAACATAAAAAACAAAGAAGAAACAATGAAATCTTAGACTGTCTTAATAAAAAATATTTTTCAAAAACAGGAAATTGATTAATTCCTTGGATTCTACTCTAGTGAGACTACATCTGAAGATTTTTTTCCTGTGTTTTTTTTTTTTTAAAGGAAATCAGTTCATGCTGTCTGTTGGTAGGCTGGAAATGTTCAGAATTTTTAACATCTAGAAAACAACACTCAATGGAGAAAGCAGATTGGGGAATACTGACTGTTTTGTATGGGAAGAATATATTTGAAGTTAAAGGATAATTAGACCCAGAAGACAAAATGAGAGTGAGGAATAAAATTTAAAAAATTAAATCAATGCTAAGGTAGGGGGATGAGAGAAGGAGAGAGAGAGAGAGAGAGAGAGAGAGAGAGAGAGAGTGAGAGAGACTTCTAAACAATTTAACTAGAAAAGATTAATAATTATCTCAGAATGTAGATGGTTCCCTCACTGAAAATCTACAAATGAAAGAATGTGGACAATTTATCTATCAGATGTGTTGTGATGGGGATTATGTTCCTTGTATGTATTGGACTAGATGGCTGATGACATCCCTTACAACTCTGAAATTTCATGATTTTGTGATTCTATAGATAATGGAGTGAAAATGAACCTGCAATCATAGAATATTAAAAGTTAAATGGAATTAGTCATTTGTCTCTAGACAAAATCAAAGAATTCATTTCATATGAGCAGACAGTGACACAGAAATGTATTAATTTGATTACCATGAATTTATTGATTTTCTCAGTAGAATACAGAGAAAAATGGCAGAAGCTAATTTCACCGTAGTGATAGAATTCATTCTTCTGGGATTTTCTGACCTTCCTAACCTCCAAGGGTTTCTCTTTGGGATTTTCTTAATCATCTACACAAGTATCCTGATAGGAAATGGCCTTATCATTGTCATTACTAAAGTCACTGCAGCCCTCCAAACCCCCATGTACTTTTTCCTTGGAAATTTTTCTTTCTTGGAAATCTGCTATACATCAGTGACTATGCCAAGAATGATGTCAGACCTTTGGACTAAGAAGAAAAATATTTCTTTACTAGCTTGTGCTGTTCAACTTGGTTTCCTTCTTAGTTTGGGAGGCACAGAGAGTTTCTTCCTGGCTGTGATGGCCTATGACCGTTATGTTGCTATCTGTAAGCCACTCTATTATCCTCTCATCATGAACCCACAAAAGTGCCTTCAACTAGTTACTGGTGCATGGATCAGTGGAATTCCAGTTCAGATAGCACAAACATGCAATATATTCTCACTGTCATTCTGTGGGTCTAATAAACTCAATCATGTTTTCTGTGATATGCCCCCATTACTGAAACTGGCCTGTGGGGACACCTCTTTAAATGAGTTATTTGTCTATGCTGGTGCTATGATCTTTGTTACAATTCCTTCAGTATTGATACTCTTGTCCTACATCAAAATCCTTAAGACTATCCTGAAGCTACCATCTGCCATGGGGAGACGTAAAGCCTTTTCTACTTGTTCCTCACATCTTATGGTTGTAGGATTATTCTATGGATCTGCTTTTATTACATATTTTAGACCCAAGTCAAGCCACTCATCAGGAGCAGACAAAATACTTGCTCTTTTCTATACCATTGTGACTCCACTCTTTAATCCTATAATATATAGCCTAAGGAACAAGGATGTCATAATGGCAATAAAACAACTGGTACCTAAGTAATGAGACTCACCAAAACTCATGAATTCTGTTTTCCTATGTTCTGATCAAAAAACTTCATTAAAATTATATTTCTACAAGCTATAATTCATCTTTTCTTTCCCTAGCTTTCCACTCATTGTCCTTCATATTTAGAATGTACTTCATTTTCACATTTGTCCTTTAGTAGTTTCTAGGAAACTAGTTTTTTTTCCTGCAAGTTTCAGTTTATGTTAATTTTAAATGAAGGCTTTCATGCTGCCTCCAACAACCAGTGACATGCCTCACTGTCTGTCTAGTTTGCATGTATTCTGATTGTGTTTATTTAATTCTCTTTGGATAGATGATAACTGCATCAGGCATTGAGGCTACTTTCTATTTATCTTTATAGCAATGTCATATAATACAACATCTACCAGACATTTTTCAATTGCTAATTGAATAATTCTAATTTTCTTATTTATTAGCCTTTCGTAATTCTAGTAAAGTAATTTCATTTCCTTGGAATATCTCTTACCAATTTTATGATTATGAAATTGATATCTATTTATTATGTGTTAGTGAAAACATATTTAGAATAATGCATTAAAAAGCTTGGAGATTGAAGGAGAAATTCTATGTGTCTAGAATAAAAAGTCAATCCATTTCGGTAAAATGTAAAGCAAGCATAAGAAATTCATTTATTAAATCTAGAAAGGTAGGTCATCAATTTTTATTAAGGGAGGGCAATAATTTTGTCTTTCTATTAAGAAAGAAAATTTTAAATTGCTATATATGTATGTGAATATATGTACACATGTAATTTTATATAACTATAGATCTATGTCTATATAAAACTGAATATATAAACATATATATATTCATCAATAATTATATATATGAATTCTTATATTCATATCTATATTTCTATACATATTTATAAATGTTACAAATATATAGAAGAGAGATGATACAAATGCATACATAGATATAGATATTAGATATATGTAACTAAACTAAACTAAAAATAGTGAAACGCTAGAAGCTGAGATAGAGGGAAAACCTTTATTTACATTGTGTTATTTTTCCAATTGGAATTTCCAATTCCACGAATGCTACAATAAAAACCTTTAAATGGTTTAAAATGCATTGAGCACAATATGGTATGGTGCACAATATGTGGCATGGATTAAGTACTTAATATATATTGTTGAGCTGAAATGGCAAAGTTTTTCTTAAATATTGACATATTTCACTAGCCCAGAATTTAATTTCCTATAATTCCTTTTTGCCAAGCTGATGAACAATATGAAGCAATTTTAATTTGCATATTTTCATTATTCAAATGGTAAGGGGTATTTTCAAATAATTTTAACACTACTTTTCTCCTTTTGAAAACTTAAAATTTCCTTTGATCATTTGGTCACTTACAAACATTTAGTGGAAACCATGTTATATCTTCCTTTGAATCTTTTGTGATTTTATATTTTTTTATGATTTTGAAGTAAATAAAGGCATTCCCCTTTAATCAACAATCTGTTTCAATTTGTACCTGAAATTATAAAATGCTAAAACCATTCTAGTGAAAATCCCCATGTCATGTTGAAACAACATAAAGGAAAGGTTTTGATGAATCTAAACCAAAGTTGCTAGACCATCATTCATTGATAAATTGATAATTCATTCAACCTCAGCTTCAGAAGTGTTCTTGTACAACCTGTAGATTAATAAAATTCACTAATATAATTTAGAATTTTAAAATTTTAGGGAAAACTATTCCATGAACTCAAAATCTCTCCCAGTTTTGTATCCAGTCAGACATTTGTATATCAGGTTGATGTCTCTGAAGTTATTGAACTATTCAACAGCAGTCCCCAGTTCAAAGATTTAGTGACCAATCATTCCTAAGCCATATAATATAAAAAAAAATTAGTCAAACTTAATGGAGTATGATATAATTTATTCTCCCAAATAAAATTAAAAGCTAAGAAATACAAAAGCATACAATCAACAAAACATAAATAGCAACTTATTGCTAATATTAAAATTTAATGTTAATTTAAATTTTAATGGAATATCATATTCCAAATATTTTTTATTAATCATTACATTACTTATGTGCAGTGGAATAGCTAAGGAGGATCTAAGGGGATCTTTTTTCTCTCTCCTTTGCCAACAATTTCCTTGTCATAAGGACAATCTATTGCTCCTAATACAACTAAAACTGCCTTGATGCTGCCTTTGTCTAGAGTACTTACAGACTTCCTAATATCTTTCATTTTTTGCAAGTCAACAACTAATTAAAGAAAACTTAAAAAAAATTAAAAAAGGACAAGACATCCAAAGACCTCTTATACTAGTCCAGGTGAGTCTAGCCCTCATGTAAGTTACACACTGTTTCTCATTTGTGTGGTTCATTTGTTTCATTTGCATCCATCTCTTCTTGATTTTCTTGGCAAAGATACTAGAATGATTTTCCAGTTCCTTCTCCAGCTCATTTTCTAGATGAGGAACAGAGGCAAACAGTACTAAGTGATTTACTCAGTCACACAGCTAGCAAATATCTGAGGTCAGATTTGCAGAAAAAAAAAAAATCATTTTCTTGACCTCAGGCCCAACATTCCATACAACAACTTTCCATACATTCTTGACACCTAGCCTTTCACAAAGTAGGACATGAATAAATGTTTTTAATGTATTGATTATACCTGGATATTAAGCCCCTTACTATTATTCTGGAATAGGGAAAGACATTTCCTCCTTCTCAACATCCATCTTTTATCATCTTCAAAAGCCACCCACAGGAGATCCATCAACAAGTAGTGACCTCTATGGCATCATCTTTGCTAGTTGAGCAATCCATAGTGCAAATGAGATGTGGATTGGGGTAAGAACTCAACCTAGTTCTTCATAGCCCCAGGAATCCATGCTATGCTTTTACATACTCAAATATCTATTTGGTTTCCCAAATCCTAATCTCCTTTCTAATCATTCTTTCTTCTCCACAGGACTATTCTGACTTGATTCACTGCTTACTTGCACTAAAAATGTAATAATTAATAATAATAGCAATAAAACAGTAACATAATTTATAAAACACTCTAAAATTTATAATGCGCATTTGTATAAGAACCCTATCAGGTAGATTCTATTACCATATTTTACAAAAGAGGAAACTGAGGCTGAAACAAGGTTAAGTGACTTATAATGGCTTGAGGAAGGATTTCGAATCAATCAGGTCTTTCTGACTTCAAGTCCAGTGCTCTCTCTTCTATACCTCAGAGCTGTTCATCTCATCGAGGCCAATAGACATCCCACTCTACCACACAAAGAGACATAAATATTATCGTCTGTTTTTGAATTTTCAATTAATGACCTTGTATTCCTTATATTTGAAACCTGATTAACCCTTAAAATGATCTATGCATTTCAACTTTCTCATATTGCATAAGAATTACAACAATAATGAAAAACATGTATATTCATATATGCATTCATATAAGAATATAGATTATAGTATAGACAACATTAGGACTTGTGAAAAATCACTTTACATATATCTCAGAAACAAGAAAGGAAAAAAGGCTTCAATATATCATGGAAGTTTCCTTATGGTAGTAATAACTATGTGGTAAGATTTGTGAGGAGATATAAAATGAGATAATGATTTTCAGAAAGGAAAGGTTATTGACAATAATCAAGACAGAAATGAACCTACAGCATCAATGCACAGCAAGTTGCATGTTTATCACCCTTATGCTCTTTTTTTAATCCTAATTTCCATCATATAATCAATACTTTGTGATGGTTCTAAGATAGAAGAGTGGTAAGGGCTAAGCAATGGGAGGTAAGTCCCTTGCTTGAGGTCACACAGCTAGGCAGTATCATTGTTCAAATTTGAACCCAGTACCTTCCGTCTCTGAGCCTATATTTTAATCCACTAAATCACATATTTGCCCCCACCCCTTTGCTCCTGTAAGTCAGAAAAACTAAAAGAAGGAATGGCAAATGGGAATTCCCTTTAGAGACAATTATGGAGTATATTGAATAGGGCACTGGAATTTGAGTCAAGAAGACCTTAGTTTAAATCTAGTCAAAGAATCTTATAGGTTCTCTTTTCCAGGCTAAGTCACTTGATCACTGTTCATCAGTTTCCTAATCTGTAAAATGGGGATGTCATGGCCCCTACCTTTTAGGGTAGTTGTCTTAAGTATTCCTTGAGATGCTGAGGATACAAGGCTTGAATGAGATAGTCCTGTCCTGTAAAGTAAAAACATTAGATTTTGTTAGAAAAAAGTATGTACAGATTATTAAATAAATAATGGATACTAAACAATTACAAATAAATTATAAGGAGAACAATATAAAAAGGAAAAATCAAGAAGGAAGGTGTAGAAAGTGGCTCATGAACTGATACCTGAAAGAAGTTATTAATTTCAAGAAGTTGAGACTCATTCAAGAAATGATGAATAGGGGAAAATGGGAAAAATAACTTAAGTAGAAAGAATATCAAGTAGAAAGAATATTTTACACTTCCGAATGATCTTGATTGGTCTCCTAGACTAGAATTCTGCCCATTTCTTAGATTTACCTGTAAAATATTAGGAATACCAATAGTATATTCTCTGGGTAATATTTCCAGTACTTTTATTCACCTATTTCTTTTGTCAAAACAAGAAGCAATGTTCAGATTTATATACAAGATTCCCTGAAATAATTCTTAAATACATGAATAAAGGTTAATGAAAATCAGTTTCTTCAATCTATTCTCCATCATAATAATACTTATATTCTATTATATATTATATATATATTCTTCATACCTGAAATAGCATAATGCATTGATTTCTTAAAATAGTTTTAAAAATATAACTTATCCATATACATTTTTAGTTCAGAAAATGTTCTTGATTTTAAACTTTTCATTCCACTCATCTCCTCAGACCTTTCAAATCTTTGTTAGTAAGATGATTGAGTTTATGTAATCATGGACTTCCTTGGCCATTGATGAACAAGAGAAAACCAGATTTAGTGATCTCTTCATCTATTTACATACCTATCTAACTCTGTAATCTATATGTATTACAGAAATATGATTAACTATATGTATATTAATATCTAGATATAAATCAAGAGATGAATATGTTTTATTGTTGTTTAGTCCTTTTCCAATCATGTCTGACACTTTGGGACATTTTTGGGGTTTTTCATATCAAAGATACTGGAATTGCTTGCCATTTCCTTCTCTGCCTCAATTTATTGATGACAAAACTGAAACAAACCAGATTGATTAACTTGTCCAATGTCACAGGCTAATAAATATTTGTGGTTTGGTTGGAACTCAGGTCTTCCTATCAATAGTCCTGGCCCTGAATTTACTGCTACTTAACTTCCTTTGGGAAAGAGAGATATAGATATTCTGAATAGAGATCCCTATATCTAAATATTTCTATAGATAGAGATAGTAATATTGATATATCTGCATATATCTTGACCTATATTTTGAATATTTTTAAGTTAATTCAGAATTTCTTGGATTTTATACTAATTTTAAATTAATTTAATACATTAATAATTTATTAATTAATAAAATAAATTAGTTAAAAATAAATTAATTTAACAAATGTTTATTGTTTATGAAACAAATGTTTAATGTTTATTGTTTATGAAAGGGATTCATTTAAGCGCTAGAGCTACATAGTCAATTAATTGTTCTTCTTACTTGGATCCTTGGAAGAAAAAGTTCTTCTGTCTTTTTTAAAGGTCTCTCTTTTCAGAATACAAATAGAAACACTGTTTTTTATGTCATAGGTTATGCTACAGTCCTCTCCAATTCAATTGCATATATTCAATTAATATTTTTTTAGGTTGGTAAATAGAGATTTGGGATTGTCCTGTGATTACTATTTATGAGATCATGCCCCCAGGCCAACTAAAAACAAAACAATGTTATAGAATCATTGTTGTAGTTGTTTTGCTGATTGTTCATATCTGCTGTTTAGTGTCTAACTTTTCAAGAACATTTTTTTGGGGGATTTTCTTAGAAAAAAGATATTGGAGTGCTTTGCTATTTCCTTTTCCAGATCAACTTTAAGATGAACCAACTAAGGCAAACAGGGTTAAGGACTTCCTCAAGTTTCCCAGTCAGTGTCTTGAGACTCCATTTGAACTCTAGTCCCTCATATCAAAGGCCAGGCATTCTATCTATTGCCCTACAAAACCGCTTTACTACTTACTTTCTGAAGTTTTTCTCTTCTGTCTTACAAATTATTATTTTCCATATTTACTCTGGCAATCCACATTTTTTAAACTGGAAGACACTGTAAATGTCTTTTCAATCAAATGCACTATTTAAGAGGGAGCTAAATCAAAACCCACTTGGGGAAAATAACTTTCCTTAAGGCAAAATGTATCTTTAGTACTATAATTGTCCTTCACAGTAGCATCTTGAGCTTTCATGCTATTGAGTCTATAGAACTCTGCCTTGTTATCCTACAAATGAATCTCAAGAATTAGAGGAGAATCATACCTAGTATTTTCTTCCACACTGATATACTACAAAAAGTAAGAACACTTGTTGTAAAGAAAAATTGTGGACTTTTTTATTGTTGTTTTTAAATAAATGCATAAATCATCCATTATTTTTATTTTCATTTATTGAAATTTGCATGAGTATAATACTTTAGTGTCTGCTAATTACTTTTCTCATAACAATTATAAGAATAAGGGAGAATGAATGTGATTTTCCCCATTTTACAGCCAAGGAAACTAAGGTTTAGAGAGCAATGGTTACTTGTGAAGAACCTGCAACTAGTTAAAAGAGAAGTCAAACTTGTAGTCCCTGACCTCAGTCTCTAAGGCCAAAACTTTTTTCTATTACATTGTACTGCCTCATTAAAGCATATTTTGTGCCACAAACTTGGATTCACAACACTTGACCACTAATTAAAAGTAAAAAAAGAATTATCACGTTGAAAAAGTGTCCCCATTGAGCAAGGCAGGATAAGAATCCTTTCCATTTAAAGGGCAACATTGGCTGTGAATACAGAGGAATATTTTTCAAAGAGGCATGTCTCTAATGCATGTGGTGGGCATGGACATAGGTTTTAAGGCATAATTTAGTAACATTATGATGTAATAGAAGGCATTGGATTTAATGTCAAGAGAACGTGGATTCTAGTGCCTATTCTGAAACTGAATATATGTGTGACTATGAGCAAGTCCTCTCAGATATTCAAGTGTCTGTCCAGTAAAAAGAGGGAAATAATGCTAATAATTTCTCCCAGGGATTTGTGAAGATTCAATGATATAATGAGTTATAGGCCATCACAAACTGTAAATAATCTTATGAATTCCATTTCTCATACATCCTTAATATTGTCAATATACTCATCAGAGAAAGAAGCAACGGCATATAATTTTATCTTATTTAAGAAACGTAAGTATCACTTTTAAGTAATACCTCATATTCTTTTATTTGAGGGGTAATTGGAACTAGGTGATAGCTAAGTTCCCATGACACTTTTATAATCCCACTTAGGCATCAAGATAAAGTATAGAGAATGGTGATGTTCTCATAAAGCTGTGACATGAAATGCTGAACCAAAAAAGTAACATCCTGTATTAGAAAGCAATAGCAACTTTGGGGTTCTAAATATTAAATATCATATGAGAACCTGGTTAGAAAAGGTCATTGAAAATGCTGAAAGTCATTTAATAATGCCAAGAAAGGAGATGTTAACATATTTATTACTCAGATTTATTGGTCATCATAAGAATATGCCAAGGTGACAATAAGAGGTAAAGAATAAAAAAAAAAATTCATTGTTTAAATATTTTATTTACTGTTCTGTAACCTACTATTTGATACAAAAAAAAAGAAATAAGGATTTTTTTTTTTGCTGTGAAAGCTTGTTTTTCTTGCTTATCAACATAGTTTCTTGGAAGAGGAAACTAAGAACCTTATATTTTGCCATATTTTCAATGATCATGTCAATTCATCTCAACTCAGGTAAGGATCTAGGAAAATAAAGTTGTGAATAAAAAAAAATAGAGAATGACTGCACAAGAGTTCAAGCCATTTAATGCTATGGTAACCATAAGATCTCTTAAAATTAGACTACTATTCATATATTTCATCTAGATTTCAGCAATGAATTTGTCAAAGTCATTTTCATCTTGTGGACAAAATAGAAGAAAGTAGGCTGGATATAATTTGGTAGATTCTGAATATTTTTTGACAAAAATGAAGAAAATTTAAAAAAAAGTCATTAAAGTTTCAATGACTACTTAGAAAGTAGAGCCCAATGTAGTATCAAAAGAATTCTTATTAAGTCCAATGTCCTACCATATTTTATCACTCACTGAGTTAAGAAATCATTTCCCAAATTTACATAGTGATCCAGTAACCCTATAATTGAACTTGTCTTCAAATTTTGAGACATCTGTTCTTTCCATTATATTTAACTAAACATCACCAAACTATTCAATGCCTTGGCTATATATATATATATATATATATATATATATATGATAAACATAGAAACAATTGAATACTAATGATGAGTATAAAATGTGTAGTATAGCCAGGAAGGTTTAAATAATTTGACCCTGGAAGATATCTGCAAGTACTTTTAATCCCTAACCCATATTTTACAGATGAAGAAACTGAAGCATTTTATAAAAAGAAGAAAAAAATACTTTCAGTAGCTTAGAATTGAATTTATATTTGATAGACAATTAGAGTTTACCTGCTACTTTTAATAATAACAATAATAATTGTCAAATAGTCTGAAAATCAGGAATACTTGAATTCTAGTCTCATCTTTTATAGCTACTTTCTGCTATAGCTAGAATAGAACAAGTGACTTACTGTCATTTATGACAGAAAGAATGAGCATAGAGTTCTAATCAGGTGGTTGAATTTGGATGTGTCCTTGTTTATACGTTTCTAAAATGGGAACAATAGCATCAATCATATCTCTCCCAAAAGAAATTGTGAAAATCATTTAAAAACTGTCTGTATGATCTTTGAAAAGCACAGAGTAATAGAAACAATAGTATATAACAACAAAATATATTTGTTAGATTCTTTAGTCATTGAGCAGACCAACTTGATTATAGAATGATCCTGTTGGGAGTAGAAACTCCATTATATAAAATATTAAAGGAGTTCACCTCTTCATTTTCTCTCCTTCATGAAGTGTTCTAAAGTTTGAGGTAGTCAGCAAACTCTACAAGAGCAGGGTGATAAGGCATATATTTTTATATATTCTGATATGAATGATTTTAAAGGAATTAATGGATAATAGTTCCCAGATCCATGAGAATTCAAAGTCTCCAGAATGTGTTAGAAAAGTAAGAATTAGCTAGGAAATATCCATTGAATTATTACTACGTGGGAGATATTGTGTCCTATAAGCAGAGGGGAAGTAAAGCAAAAAAAAGAAACAAACAAAAAGCTTTAAAATTATTCCTGATCTTCATAGATCATAGTATAATTATAAAAATTATGTATGAAGAAGATATATGCAGAATTATATATATATATATGCATATATATATGTATGCAGGAAGCAATCTAGGAAGTACTAGCCTGGGCAAAAAAAAATGTCTCGAACAAATGTAGGATTTAAATTGAGATTTACCAAAAGAGAGAAGAGAAAGTTAAGAAGGAAGAGTATTCCAGACATAGACAACAGAATAGAATCAAAACTTTATGTATCATATATGGGCAGCTGATGGTAACGTTAAAACAGATTATCAGTTATAAAAGGAAACTGATGGACTATATACTCACTCATTTTACAGAAACCGAAATGAAGGCTTAGAAAACTGATATACTTTGGCTATCCTGAATTCAATATTTTCAAAAATGGAATATGCAGGGAGAAAAATGGCAGGAGAAAATCTGACTGTTATGATGGAATTCATTCTCCTAGGATTTTCTGACCTTCCCAACCTTCGAGGATTTCTGTTTGGAATTTTCTTAGTAACCTATTTGAGTATTCTAATAGGAAACAGTCTCATCATTATAATAACTAAGGTGGATGCAGGTCTCCAAACTCCTATGTATTTTTTCCTAGGGAATTTTTCTTTCTTAGAAATCTGCTACACATCAGTCACTCTCCCCAGAATGCTTACAAATCTTTGGACCCAAAAAAGAAACATTTCTTTCTTGGCCTGTAGCATACAACTTTGTTTTCTTCTCATTTTGGGGAACAGTGAATGTTTCCTCTTGGGAGTGATGGCTTATGACCGTTATGTGGCAATTTGTAAGCCTCTGAACTATCCTCTTATTATGAACCAAAAAATGTGTTTTCAGCTGTTGGTTGGCTCCTGGATTACTGGGATCCCAGTTCAGATAGCATTGACATATCAGATCTTTTCTTTGCCCTTCTGTGGGTCTAATAAACTCAACCATGTTTTTTGTGATATTCCACCATTACTGAAGCTAGCATGTGGGGACACCTCTATGAATGAGTTCTCTGTCTATGCTGATGCTGTGTTGTTTGCCATGGTTCCCTTTCTTTTGATTGTTGGGTCCTATGTTAAAATCATCACAACCATCCTCAAACTGCCATCAGCCACAGGGAGGCATAAAGCTTTTTCCACTTGTTCTTCCCATCTCATTGTAGTTGGTTTATTTTATGGTTCTGGTATTATTATGTATTTGAGACCCAAATCCAGCTACTCATCTGGCATAGACAAAGTGTTCTCTCTTTTCTATACTATTGTGACCCCAGTTTTTAACCCTCTGATATACAGCCTAAGGAACAAAGATGTCATTGCCGCACTAAGGAATTTATTAACTAAATAACAACATCAAGAAACAAAAAGATGAACTAATGGAGAATCATTTCTTCTCCATTTATTTCCTACTCCATATGGAAATATAACTTTTTTGTTATTCTCCTACATTTGAAAACTTTTATTTTAAGTTCTTCAGAAACTTCTTCTTGTTTCCAGAATTATGCCAACTGTGTCTATGTGTCACCTGAAGACTAAGTCAATCAATTTATAAAGTTCTACTGTTAAGACTTTTTACCAACTTAAAGTTAAAAGCTCAAAATAGAAAAATGTCCTGAATATAAAAATATTAAAATAATACTATCATTTAAAAATACTCATTTCTTATATGCTATAATGCCACTTCTGTTGTTTATTTTTTTATATTTAAGGTGATGCAGCCTCCTTATGTTCAAAGGAAAAAAAAACAATTTCATGACAAAAATATATTAAAGAAGATTTGGAAAGGAGAAAGTAACAGTATTTAAAAGTTAGAGAGTATGGGAGGGAATTGCTTCAATAAGAAAGATAGTAATCATGGAGGGATGGTTTCAAATAAAAGATAAACACAAAATAAAATAGATTTAGTTTGATTCGGGAGGAGATGGAACAGAGATAAGATTGTGCCAAGCATTACAAATTCAAATGCCCGGTAATGACATTATTATTGTTGCATGTTATTGCATGTTATTGCAACAAAAGGATCAGAGTAAAGAAATAAGGTCTAATGGAGGAAATACAAAAGCAACTGAGGAATTCTAAATGAACACAGAAGGATCAAACTTCTTCACTGGATCAGCCATTAAATAAGCTTATCACTCTAACCCTATCTTGAACTTATAGTGAAGAAATATATGAGAAAAAAATGTGCATGTTAACAATTATATACTATGTATTGCTTTTGCTTATTATCCCCAACTGAGACAGACCTTATATATGCTAAGCCCTGTGTTAGCCACACCCTACATTTTGTCCTATTATTATAATCATGGTCCATTATTCTACTCTAAATATGATTATTTATTATATTTACACTTTGTCTATGAAGAAAAGGAAGTATATAATTGCTTGATGTACAATTCATAATTCATAGAGAATAGATCTTATATTCATACAAGGGTTCAAGAGCCCTTCTGAAACATATCCAATATACAAGTGTGGATGAGTCATTTAATGCTGATCCATTTTTTAAAAAAATGTCCTATGTGATATTTAACATAGTTATATTTTTATGATTTTTCCATAATTAATTTTTATCATATTTATTCACAATTAAGGGTAGAAGAAATATTTAATTTTTTAAAAATATTTTCCAATCCAAATTCCCTCTCTCCTATCACTCCCCTGAAGTGGTCAGCAATTTAATATAGGTTATACATGTTCAGTCATGTAAAGTATATTTCATCATGTTCTGAAATAAAATATGTATCACACATAAAAGAACTAAGAAAATAAAATGAAAATGCTATGCTTCAATCTACATTCAGATTTCCTTAGTCCTTCATCTGGAGATGAATAGGATTTCTCACCACCAGACTTTTGTAACAGTCTTGGATTATATTGCTAATAATAGCTAAGTCATTCATAGGTCATTATTGTAAAATATTGCTTTTACTATGTCTAGTGTTTTATTCCTGCTCACTTTATTTTTCATCAATTCATATAAGTACTCACAGATTTTTTCCAGTTATCCAGTTTATTATTTCTTGTGGAATAATAATAGTATTCCATTGCAATCATATAAGACAACTTGTTCAGCCATTCCCCATTTGACAGATTTCTCTCAATTTCCACTTATTTGTCAATATAAAGATATCTATCTATCTATCTATCTATCTATCTATCTATCTATCTATCTATCTATCTATCTATCTTTACAAATAAATCCTTTTCTCCTTTCCATAAGGTCCATAAGGTCCATGGACCTAGTAGTTGTATTGCTGAATCAAAACATAATTTTATAGCCCTTAAGATGTAGTTCCAAATTGCTCTCCAGAATGGCTAGATCAGTTTCAAATTCTAGTTACTGTGTATTAGGGCTCCAGTTTTCCCACATCGCCTCCAACATTTATCATTTTCCTGTTTGGTTATATTAGCCAATCTGGTAGTTGTGAGGTGGTATCTCAGAGTTGTTTTATTTTTCTTTTCTTTAATCAATAGTGATTTGGAAGATTTTTTTCTCATGACTATAATTGATTTGTTTATCTGAGAATTACCTATTCATATCCTTTGAGCAATTAGCAAGTGGGAAAGGCATATTCCTATAAATTTGACTACATTCTATATATTTGAGAAATATTGCCTTTGTAAGATTTAGTAGTAGTAGTCTCTCAGTAACCGAGGATGACTATTGTCTTTGTGCGTTTTTGTGCACAAAGACACTTGTGCATGATGATTTAAGTGGAAAAGTTGATGCACAGAGACAGTCCCACTCTCTCTGCATTGGAAGCCTGGGTCCAGTGGCACAAAAAGTCATTACACCTGGAGACTTCCTCAGCTGCATTGGATGGCCGTGTTGTCTTTTGTGCTCCAACACACCCTAAGCACTCCACAGTGCTTTGCTGCGTCGCCATCTCAGCTGTTGAACCTTCTTATTGGTTTCTTCCATCTGTTCAGCCGAAGCAGTCTTCACATGCTGGGTGAGCAAAGCCCTAGTTCACCAGGGGTCTATGATGACCCAATGGCTACCCTCACAAGGTTTAGCCAGCCTGTAGAAGCCATTGCTCAGGGTGTGGCATGCTAGCAGCTACTGGGAGCCACAAATGAGAGCTGGGTGTCAGGTGAGGGTCAGAAGCTGGAGAGCTGCCCTAGGAGGGCATGATAAGCCCTCCATATCAAAGCTATTACTCCTCCCTGAGCAACCCATACACCCCTTTTGAACTTGCTATATACCTCCCTATTCCTAGTTTTTTTCCCCCTTTGAATCATGGTGGCATTGATTTGGATGATGCAAAAATTTTAAATTCAAACTAATCAAAATTATTTTTGAATCAAAATTCATTTTATATCTTGTAACATTCTTTATCTCTTTTTTGATCATTGTTTCTTCCCTTATCCATAGATCTGACAAATAAACTATTCTGTTTACCCCCATCTGACTTATGATATCACTTTTTATTCATAAATCATGTATGCATTTTAAATTTATCTTTGTTTATGGAATAAGATGTTTTTCTATGCCTAAGTTCTGCCATATGTTTTTCTGATTTTCCTTACTTTTAAATATAAAATTGTGAGGTTTTGCTCCTAAAGCTTTAATTCTTGGACTTAGCAAATATCAGGGTACTGTGGTCATTCAGTACAGTGTTTTGTATACTTAATGAATTCCACTGATCCACTACTCAATTCGTTAACTTGTACCCAAATATTTTGAGGATTACAACTTTATAATACAGAATGAGGTCTGTTATAGCTGGGTCACTTTCTTTTTATTACTTTCCTTAATATTTTTGACTATTTTTTCTTCCAGATGAAATGTCTTCTTTTTTTTTTCTAGCTTCATAAAATAATTTTTGGTAGGTTGATTGTTATGTCCATGAAAAAGTAAATTAATTTAGAGAGAACAGTCATTTCTGTGATGTTGGCTTGGTGCACTCATCAGCACTTAATGTTGTGTGTATTTTTTCATTTATTTAGATGAGTTCATTTCTGCAAAAAGGGTTCTGTAATTTTTTTATGTAGTTCCTGGGTTTGTCTTGGCATGTAGAATAAAAGTTACTTTATATTGTTTAAAGTTATTTTAAATTGGATTTCTTTTTCTATCACTTTATTGGTAGCATATGGAAATACTGATATTTATGTGAGCTCATTTTGCTTAAGTTGTTAATTGTTTCAACTTTAAAATATTATCTAGGATTATCTAACTATACCATTGTATCATCTGCAAAAAGTAAAAGCTTTCTTTTCTTATTACCTATTCTAAATACTTACATTCCATCCTATAGTTGCTATAACTAGATTTTTTAGTACAATTTTGAATAGAGTACTGATAATGTACATCCTTGCTTCAACTCTGATCTTATTGGGGAGGTTTTTAGCTTACCCCCATTACAGATAATGCTCACTGATGGTTTCAGGTAAATGCTTTTTATCATTTTAAGTAGAGCTCCATTTATGACAATGTTGTCTATTGTATTTATAGAAATGAATGCTTTATTTTTAAAGGTTTTTCTTTATATATTGAGATAATCATATCATTTCTCTAGGTTTTGTTATTGTTATAATTTATTATGCTGACACTTTTTCCCCTAATATTGAAACATCCTTGCATGCTTTGTGTGAATTCCACTTGGTCATGCTTGGTATGATACTTGTGATATATTGTGTTATATAGCTGCCAACTTCATGGTAGTATTTTATTTTAAAATGTTTGCATTAATCTTAATTAGAGAGGTTGGTCTTTAGTTTTCTTTCCCTGTTTTTGCTCTTTCTGGTTTCAATATCAGTACAATATTGTGTTGTAAAAGGAACTTGGTAGAATTTCTTCATAAGACATATTTTTTTTCCCAAGCAGTTTATATAATATTAGAATTAATTATATTTAAATATGGGATAGAATCCACTGGTGATTTTTTCTTAGGGAATTCATTGATGACTTGTTTGATTTTTTTCTCAAATAAGGTTTCTGATGTATTAAATGTAATTGTTAATCTGAGTTATTTATACAATCTTAAAAATTTTTTTATCTTGGTCAGATTTATTGGTATGTAATTGGGTAAAGTGGCTTCTAATAATTCCTTTAATTTCCTCTCAGTGGGTGGGGAATTTGTCATTTACATTTTTGATACTGATAGTCTTGTTTCTTTTCTTTTTTTTAATCAAAGTAATTGAAGATTTTTTATTTTATTATATTTTTCATAAAAAATCCTTTCTTATTAATTCAATATTTTATTCTGATTTAACTTTCAATTTTATTAATTTCTTCTTGGAATTTTAGGATTTCCAATATAATATTTAATTGGAGATTTTAATTTGATTTTATTTTCTAGGGTTTTTTTTAATTACATGCCTACATCATTGATTTTCAATCTATATTCTATTGATTGAATCATTTAGATTTTGTGAATTTTATATTTCCTCTACCCTTCTTAGTCTTTAGAATTTTAGCAAACAGGAATGTATACATCTCCACTTAGGTATTAAGTGTGGAGGAGGAAGGTCTATGACAAGTATGTGCTAGCAAGTGACAAATCAGAAACAACTGACTGACCCCCTGGGCTGTCCAAAAGCCAAGTTTAAGCCACAATTGGTACATGTGAGACACAGGAAGTAATGTAAAAAAAAACTGTCTTTATAATTTGAGTCAATTCCTTTGAGAGGAGTTGGCGGAGGAACTTGATTTAGAGGAACTTGAGTGTAACACCTGAGACTGCTTCTCTTAGACAATCACATGGTGAGTTATAAGGCTTACTCCCCTTTCCTTGGCTTTCTGGAGGCACCAGCCTCTGAGGAGGCCCCTCATTTTGGAGGAGGGCTCATGGCTGGAAGCTGAGCTAGATTTAATCATCTGCCCTCCCCATCCCTTGGCTGGGGCCTCTGAACTCCTGCCTGTTATCTCTCTCCCTTTCTCTCTTTCTTTCTTCCTTAATTTCTTCCTTCTGTTGTAAATAAACTAACATAAAATCCATTCTGACTTGAGTATTTCATTGGGATTTAGAATTTAAATCCCTGGCAACCAACTAAAATATATATTCAGTATCAACCCTAAATTTTACTCTTAACAATTTGTACATTTTCCCATAACTATTTCTTAGGATGAATACCATAAATATTTTTGCTTTTGTTTAGTTGTGAAACTTTTGTGATCTATAATACATGCTCCATTTTTGTGAAAGTGCCATGTGTTGCTGAGAAAAAAGTCATATTCCCTTCTATTCCCAATCAAAATTTCCAGAAATATATTATATTTAAATTTTCTTAAAAATCTATTTACCTCTTTTATTTAGTTTTGTTTATTTTTGGTTTGATTTATCTAGTTCTGATAAGGAAAATTTGAGATCCTCCAATACAATAGTTTTATTGTTTATTTCCTCCTGTAACTCATGCAATTTCTTTTTTAAGGAATTTGAATGCTACGCCATTTGGTGTAACTATTTATAGTATTGATGAGTTCAGTTTTATACATGAGTATAAGTTGTTCACAAAAAATCTAGTTCAAAATGCATACTTGATAGTTAGAAATGCCATAATGAATGTGATAACCAAAGTAAGATTTGGATAGATACATCTAAGAACCATCTATATAGAGATGGTATTTGAAACCATGGCAAATGATGATATTATAAAGTTTAAGATATGTTATGATTTTTTCAATTATTAATTATTAGTACTGAAAAATTAAATGACAAAATATTCACTATAATGTTTATTTGGATACATAATAAAACTGTTTCTTCTTCCACCTCTTTTATTTGCCTCACCTTAGAAAATCTGTGGGCCTGTAATAATGCTTAGTACATAGTTATCATTCAATAAATTATATTCATTTATTGATCCTCTCATATAAATAAAATTTCCTTTTGTCTCATTGCTTTATTTTTGTTGTATGTCAAGATAGATGCAAGTCAATTCTTCCAATCACTTGCTTACTTAAGTAATATTCATAGATCATATTTTAAAAGAAACCTTCTATTTTTTATTTCATCACTCCATAAACTTCCCTGAAGAGACAGAAAGCAGCCTAAATGGATTCAAGAACATTTAATATTTTCCTTTTGAAACATAGATTGCCATAGTCAAATAATTCATCACCAAATCTACTTTGGGAGTATGCCCTTCTCCATAAATATAAAAGGTTCTGAGAAAGGAATCATATTATATTTCTGGGAGATTTGTGAATATTTTTCTATAATGCCATTAATAATTCATAAGTGTTACTATGTACCAGGAACTCTAGTAAGTATTGGAGAGAAAAAGGAAGCCTCTGCCCTTACAGAGCTAACATTGTTGAAGCATATGTTTTAAATGCCTAAATAAATATTTGCTACATAAATATAGTGAGTGATGCTTAGAGAATAATGCAGTGATACTTAGAGAAAAAAGGTCCTACTGAAGTTTGTTCTTGAGCTAGGTCTTAAAGAAAGCCATTGGTTCTAAAAGTTTAAAATAGGAGGGATTTTCCTGAGGGACTTATGAGAAAGAATGCTATCCACATCCAAAGAACTCTGGGAGTAGAAACACAATAGAAAACTATATGGTTGATCCCATGGTTCAATGGGGATATGATTGGGGTTTGGGTCTTGAAAGATCACTCTATTGTAAATATGGATAATATGGAAATATATTTTGAACAATGAAACTTTTATTTTCTTAATTCTAGGGCCAATGAGTCTCAGGATAGTAAAGTAATATGTCATTGTGGTCCATAATTTATGACTTTCAGTCTTTTGTAACACTATTTCCCTCTAATCATCTAATCAAGCTCCTTAATGTCTTAATTAAGAAACAGAAATCATTAATATTTTGGCAAAGCATTATTCTAAAGAACAGCTAAGGGAAGAAAATTGTTCAGAGAGACCATAATCTGCATTCTAGAATCTAAATGTTTCAGAATTGAAATTCAGCTAATGTGTAATTTGGAATATTGACATAATCCTATTCAATCAATCAAATAACTATTAAGGTATTGTGGCTAATGTGTTAAAGTTTAGGAGGAAAAGAAATTTTTTAGCCCTCAAGGAACTGATATAATCCTGTGATGTGATGGTTTTTGTACTACTAGTAAATTTGTAGAAATTTAATTCAAGGACATCATATCAATCAATAAAGACTTAGTGTTTGAACTACTAAGTAGGAGAAAAATAATTTGAGGAAGGAGAGAACATTAAATACTAGGATGTCAAGGAATGTTTTGTGGAAAAGATAGTCTTCAAGGAAGATAGACAATTTGAAAATTAGAATTTTGAAAAAAAAATACATGTCCTGGATGTCATTTAATTTGAACAAACATTTAATTTGGCAACATTTAATTTGAATAGAAAAGAAACATCAGATGGAATGAATGCTTAGCTCAGAAACCATCTGTGCTTAAAAATATGAAGTTAAAATATTAGCAATTTTTATTTATCCCTGAGCAAAATATTTTTGGTGATAGAAGTTCCCTATAATCATTTCACAACATTACTTTTTAATATTTACATACTTAGTTGGTCTTTTTACCTCAAGAAAAAGACAAAATCAATAATATATAAATTGTTCTTATGAATTTTTGACAGTCTACCATCAAAAGTGACAGCAAGTCTCAATAAGAATATCTATCCCCAAACAATCAAGATTATTATGAGGGAATTATAAATTTTCTAAAGGAGAGAATGGGATAGAGATGGGAAATTATTAAGGTCATTTCAGGTCAAACATACAGACAACAGTTTTTTGAAATTTCAACTATTTGTTTCATTATACTACTAAAATTTGAAATATTTTTTTCATTGCAGCAATGACATCCTTGTTCCTTAGGCTGTATATTAGGGGGTTAAACATAGGGGTAACAATGGTATAGAAAAGGGCAAGTATTTTGTCTATTCCTTCTGATTGAGATGATTTAGGTCTTAAATTCATAATGATAGCAGACCCAAAGAATAAAGCCACAACTATGAGATGGGAGGAACAAGTAGAGAAGGCTTTGGACCTTCCAGTGGCAGATGGCAATTTTAGGATAGTGGAAATGATTTTGACATAGGATCCAATTATTAGCAGAAAAGGAACCATAGCAAAGAGTACAGCATCAGCATACACAGAGAATTCATTTAAAGAGATGTCTCCACATGCCACTTTAAATAAAGGATGGATATCACAGAAAACATGATTGAGTTTTTTAGAACCACAGAAGGGTAAAGAGAAAATCTGGTATGTTTGTCCAATCTGGACTGGGACTCCACTGACCCATGAGGCAACCACCAACTGAACACATACCCTGTGGTTCATGATCATAGGATAATTCAGAGGCTTACAAATGGCCACATAACGGTCATATGCCATTACACCCAGAAGTAGGCACTCAGTACCTCCCAAAATGAGGAGGAAGCCAAGTTGTACAGCACAGGCCAACAAAGAAATATGTCTTTTCTGAGACCAAAGGTTCATCAGCATTCTTGGAAGAGTGACTGATGTGTAACAGATTTCCAAGAAGGAAAAATTTCCAAGGAAAAAATACATGGGAGTTTGGAGAGCTGGATCAACTTTGGTTATGATAAGGATGAGGCCATTTCCTATCAGAATACTCATATAGATTACCAAAAAAATCCCAAAGAGAACCCCTTGGAGATTGGGAAGATCTGAAAATCCAAGAAGAATGAATTCTACCATATCAGTGAGATTAGTAACTGTCATTATTTCCTGGGTATTCAATCCGTGGCAATCATTAAATCAGAATTGGCAAGTCATTTCCTCATTCAAAGATTTAGTTCCCACTCCTGTAAAATTAGATATTTTGATTAGATAACAAAGAATGTCCCTTCCTAGGTCTGATATTCTATTTTAGTTCCCCTATAATTTTGAAAATCTATATCTTATTACCTAAAGTTTCTTATAGAGCTAACATTCTTCGTTCTATATTCTAAACTTCCATACAGCAATTATTGCACCATATATTTTATATGCAAAGATTATTTACAAATAATATTTCATCTTTATTCTAGAAAGTTGCTTCTAATTAAAATTTCAAGACTTCATGATTCTAAAAGACTTTGAATGAATGTAGAATCAGTAACTGACTTGTAGTCAAATTTGCAAAATCATAGTAAATCACAATAATGCCAATAAGAGTACAGTACACCCCTTACATTTACATTTTCATAGAATGTAAACTTCTGAGAGAGCCATATATTTTATGAAATGTAAACATTAGAAGGAAGGTGTGATAAAGGAAATATGACTTCCATATTATTGAAGGCATTGAAATTGAATCAAGTGTTTTTCAGCTACTCCAACTTTCCTCAAGCTATTATTTCTCTCTAGGGCTCTCCACCCCCATCCTCCAACCCCTCAACATACACAATCTTCTCTCTTTATATGAATCATTTTCTCATTTCCATGACCACACTGAATTATATTTTCCCTCTAGACATCCCAGACCACTGCATTCCAAAATAATTTCTACCTTGCTTGAATTCTTAGAATTATTGTTGATACCCCATAATTGACATTTTTAGGGCATTACAAAATTCTTGCTGAGGTTTTAAGCTTTGCTTGATATGTTCTACTCTGTTTCATTAATTTAGTTATTTTACTAACTACAAAGTGAATATCTTTGAAGATAGAGAACTTGTCTTTTATCTCTTCTTTTAGACTTGTACTGTCTCCTATAGGTAAGAAAGGGACATTATATATGTTATATATTTATTAATATGTAAAACATTTTCTTTCATAATTATCAGGGATATCAGGGAAAATAAAAGGTCTTCATATGCCTAGATACCTGCTTGATGTTTCAGATTCCACCCTTAAAAGCTCATTGGTTTGAGTTAAAAGTAGTTCAACTTCAAATCTCTTTTAAAGAGGAGTTACCTTATGCCACCCAGTTAACAATACTTTACTATTGTCTTCTTTATCATATCCTTTCTCATGTGATAGATAATTGAAAGCAGCTCACTGACAGACAGGACAAGTTTGTAAATGATGATAATTGTTAATGTTCTCTCAGTCCTTGAGGTGGTATATTACCCTGAAAAGACAGATCAAGGTTTTTACTTCTGTAAAAGGAAACTCAGAGAGTTGCAGATGAGTACTTCTATGGACAACTGGGAAGTTACTGAGGGAAATAATATGGACAAAGATAAAGTGATGACATCTAGACAAAAATAATGCACCTTCTTAACAATTCTAAAGATCATGTCTTTTACCAATATTCTCTCTTTCTAGAATGGTTACTCTCCTCACTGATTCCAGCAAATGACCTATTACTATGTTTTTTACTTTAATCTAGTTCTCCCTTGACTCTATCTTAATTGTTTTCCTTAAGTAGGGGAGTCATTCCAGTATTGCATTAGAAGAATTGGAATGAATTTGAATTTAACCTACTGTCTGACACTTAACAGTTTGTGAGATCATGTTGTACCTTCCTTTTTTTTTTTCAGAAGCAATCATTTATTCCCCACTGCCTCACATTTTTGAGTCTCAATGAAAATACCCAGTTCTAGAATGGAATCATTGCACAGTCTTTTCAACAATAGCATGAGTTACATAGCCATGTATTTACTGAAATGTAGTGATATAATTGCAAAATCACTTAAATTTCCTACCTTATTACCTACTGGAAATGGATATATGGTTAGGCTTGCTACAGTGATTATTGGTAAATACTGAATGATTCTGTAATCTTTTATAAAATATTTATTAATAATCCTTCTTTAATAATAGTTTCAATCATTTGGTCAAGAATCAAAGTCAAGCTAAAAATAGGAAACACAAGCAATTCTCCAATCCTACCTAAGTTCTCTTTTTCTTCATGTTATTGACAATGACTCAATAATCATCATTTAGGATTTTCAGTTCCCTGGAATGTAGTTAATTGAGGAAGGATGACCGAGTGTTCAGTATTTCTGATTCCCATAATATATAGCATTTCAAATCCCTATTTGCCATCTTTTTTTACCAAAGTTTATCTTCTAGATCAGAGAAAACTGAAGAAAAATAAAAGATGAGTAGATATAAATTCTCTATTATCTGCCTCAATCTTTCTAATAAACTCAAAAAGTAAATTCCATCATATTTTGTGATTTTAATAAGCACTTTTTGGAGATAAATGGAAGTCAGAGGGACTCCCTAATGTAGCTCTTTGGTTTAGAACAGAATGACTCAAATTTAACGTTAACAATAGAACGACCTTCTCCAAAATTGCCCAGAGAGACTGACTGATTAATTAAATAGATATAGCTTACAATTAGGTAAGTAACATTCACAAAACTTCAATATCATATATAGAGGTTCTATAATATCCACATAAAATTACTTTTAATATGGAAGCTTTCTATAGTAAAAGGAAAGGCAAACTGTAGTTCAGTAAACAAGTTTCAAGGGTTTTTGGTTTTTGTATTTGTTTTTTCAGCCATTCTGAGCTTAACTGAAAAATCTAATCTTGAATAATGTTTCAGAGGCCAGCTTTAACCAAGATTTTCTCATATTCAAGATTAGTAGCCTACCATCTACATTACTCTTTCTGTGTAGGTATGTGTATGTGTGTGTAAGTGTGTGTGAGAGAGACAGAGAGAAAGAGAGCGAGAGAGAAAGAGAGAGAGAGAGAAAGTGAGAATGAAAAGAACTACTTCCTATACCTGTGATTAAGGAAAGATTTTTTTTAAAGAAAGAAGGGAAAAATAATATCAAATGTTTTCAAATGAATAAAACTGCAATGAGAAGAGAAACTATGAAATTTGAAAATATTTTCATCAAATTTCTTTGATAAGAAAATCTGAATTTCAACATACATAAGAAATATGTATTATGTATAAAACCACATTATGAGTTAAAAGATGTGATCAAATTATATCAATATTTTTAAAAAAAGAAATACACTCTCTGACCATCTTATAAAAACAATATAAATCACTAATAATAATAAAAAATAAAAATCAGTACAATATTGAGAATGAATTTTAAGACTATTGGATTTGTAATGGATTCACAGAAAAAAAGATTAATTTGTAGCTGATGAAACAAATTGAATTAGATCAATGATTTGGTAAAAATAATGAAATCATATTGGAGGAAAACTATATAATTCATTAATCTCATGAAAAATTTTTAACTGTGGAAATCATGATGGGAACCCATTGGATATAAAATTCAAGCATAAATTTCAACAATACTTAAAAATATATGTATAGTATTTCAGTTGCTTAACAAAATGTAAAAATAAGGCAAATGGTGCTGGGGGCAGCTGGGTAGCTCAGTGGATTGAGAGCTAGCCCTAGAGACGGGAGGTCCTAGGTTCAAATCTGGCCTCAGACACTTCCCAGCTGTGTGACCCTGGGCAAGTCACTTGACCCCCATTGCCTAGCCCTTACCACTCTTCTGCCTTGGAGCCAATACACAGTATTGACTCCAAGACGGAAGGTAAGGGTTTAAAAAAAAAATAAGGCAACTGTTTTTCCCTGAAAAACTGCTGAAGAAACTATGCTATTGCAATATGATGGATATCTATTATTTATTAGGAAATAGAGAACTTCAGCAATACAGAGAAATGTGAAAAGTCTTAAACAAAGGTAAAGAAATAATAGGAATAATCACAAATGTATTGACCAATAAAAATGAAAATATAAATATTTCTAACCAGCAATTGATCTCATATTGAAAGACACATTTACTTTAAGTCTTCCTTTTAGGGAAATAAATCATTACAGAAATGATCTCTTAGGCAACAGATTTTTTTTTAACCATTATTTTGCAAGTTAGTAAATATCAGGTAGTGTAGAACAAATCTGGAAACAATGCTTGCATCAAAATCAAGGGGAACCAATAAAATGAAAATATTTATGACAATGGAACACCTATCAAATATGTAATATAGGTCCATTGAATGACAATGTTGCCTATATTAAGTTTTACATCTTTGCTATGGGTATTGTAAAAAGGGAACATAATTTGCATGCAATGATGTTAGCCCCAGGTTCTTATTTATTAGAGAGATATTGGGGAATAGGTCATCCAATTCACTCCTTGATTTTACTAATGAGGAAAGTTGATCCAGAGAATCTAAATGATTCATACAAAGTCAGGTAGATGAGAGCCAGAACCTGGACAAAACATTTCTGATGGCAAATATGACATGATTTCAATTTCATCCTTCTGCATCCCTCATGGTTTTACAATTAAGTGTAACTAGAAAATTTGACTGACAGGGAACTTCTTATCTTAATCCTTAAATTTTAGAAATTTCATGAACTTGGAGCAGAACAAATTTATTTTCATTTTAATATAACTTTTTCTTTATAATGTTGTTTTTCCTAATTTCATATCCTTAAATTTTATGTTGTGGAAATTAATTCACCAGACAATGAAATATATCCACAATAATTATTTTCAATTTAAATATTCCTGCTTTAGAGTTCTTTGATATCATTGTAGAACTATCCCAGATTCTGTGGATGAGGTTTTAAGATGATTCTGCTTATTTACTTTTACTCCTAACAATTGATTCGATATATCAAAGTTTTTTAAACTTAATGATTAAGTAGCTATTTGTACATACTTACTTCTTGCCAGGCATTAGTAGCAACAAAGTTGGTGTTGAGTATCTTGATAAAATTAAAAAAAAATTGATGAATTTATTCACGAATGAATGAAATTAGAGATCTTGAGGAAAACATGAATCTTATTCTGATCTTCCAGGAATTTAAAAGGATCTTGGGACAAAAGAAACCTGTAACTAGAAGGAACCACAGTGATAATTTTCTCTGTCACCATCCCCATCCCTATATTTTAGTTATAAATTCAAGAAACATGGATACATGATTTTCTAAAATGAAATAATTATTGTTCCTATTTCACTTGTTTTGCTACCACATTTTCTTCCACTTTTATAAAGTACTGATATTTTAAGCAAACCTTGTTTTTTATATGTTACTCATTTTAGTACTTTGCTTTATCATTGGACATTATTTACCTTTTATCAATAAAAATAATACTCCCCTAATCCCTTATATTTGTAAAAAGCTTCATAGATTTTGATGTGATTTTTGAACCATATTGTTTGAGGTAATGATAATCCCAAGAAAACAAAAATAACTGCTGAAAACAGGGTTATATTTGTTCAAGAGATTCCCATTAAGGTATGACAAAGATTTTTATATTTTATTGAATCATGATACCTAACTACAATTACAAAATTGGGGCTTTCAGGTAGAATGTAGATCATCTGAGATACATTTTCCTTTAATATCTATTGCTAGAAGTGAGATAATAAAATAGCTCATACATACCTTCATCATATGGAATGAACTATTTTTTTTCAGTTGCTTCTTTCTGTGAATAGATTCCTATAGAAGAAAAATGAAATAACACATTTATATAGCACTTTAGTGATTCCAAATTCTTTATATG
Organism: Monodelphis domestica; assembly: GCF_027887165.1. Taxonomy (NCBI): domain Eukaryota; kingdom Metazoa; phylum Chordata; class Mammalia; order Didelphimorphia; family Didelphidae; genus Monodelphis; species Monodelphis domestica. Next base: position 24,413,892 of record NC_077232.1, on the reverse strand, counting down.
CATTCTCTTATGTAAACCGCACAAGAACCCTGTAAGGTAGATATTATAGTAGTTATTTTTTTCACTTTAAAATTGAGAAAAAGGTAGCAACAAGTGGGCTCACTCTATGGAAAGATTAGAATATATTCCTGTTAGCTTCATAGTGTGGAACTAGCAGCAAGGGGGGAAAACATGCCAATTTTTTTCTGGTTGTCAATATGACTCTATATGTGTGTATGTCTAAAAGATGGTGAAGGGAGTAGAACTATTCACCCAATGATCTATCTAATGGTAGAATGAACAGCCTTGGTTTGCAGTGTGCTCATTCTGATTGGAATTTTTGCTCCAGGACCTCCATTTTCAGTCGGGCTGTGATGGACATTCTTTCTTACAGATCTGTCTAGACTAGTTGACTTGTTAAATTCCTTTTAAAATATTGTGAAGTTAAATGATTTGGCCAAGCTCACAACTAGTAAGTTTAAGAGTTAGAATATAGCCCAATGCTCTCTTGAATCCACATCCAACACATTTGCTATCAAACCCTTTTGCTTTTCCATTAACATTTAATCTGCTGCCACCACTGAATTTTGTGAGAGGTATCATTTCCTCCTTCCAAAAATGCATTCCTTGTGTTCAACTCAGGGCTTTTCAAGCAGGACTCCATCTCTTCTCGGTTCTGTAGGGACAGTTCCTCTCCCATGTTAATATCTAATTTTTAATGAGAGATAAATTCTAATGACCCCAAGTCCAGGACAGTTACTTGCATTAATTAGGTAGAGTGATAGAATATAAAGAACCCTTGGGAGAGAGGAAAAAAAGTTTTTTATTTCCATGCCTGGTTCTTCTACTAGCTCATGATTAAGCTTTTGATAAATCAGTGTAATTCTTCTTCCTCAATTTTCTCATCTGTAAAATGTGAAAATATAATAGAAAATAGTTTTCAAAGCACTTTATAACTGTATTAAGGTTACATGTTCTCCATAGCGACCCTGTGAAACACATGCTCTTTTATTATCCCCATTTTACAAGTGGGGAAACTGAGAGAGAATTTAATTGAATGCACAGAGTCACATATCCAATAAATGGCTGGGATGAGATTCAATTCAGGTCTTCCTAATCCCAGCTCTCTAATTACTATGCCATCTAGAGAATGAGAGGTGTTTTTACAACCCATTTATTTGTGAAATGGTTTCAATAAATGCTTAGAAGAACCAAAAAATTAACCTTTATCATCTCAGTAGCATCTCTGTAAAAGACATAATTAAATCATAAAATTGAATTTCTCTTTAGACAAGGGGAAGGTTCAATAAGTTTATTTGAAGTATTGAGATATGGTTTGCTGTAGTGATAAAAAAAAAAGTGAAATGTGAGTCAGAGGTCTTGGTTTTGAATTCTAGCTCCAGAACTTAGTGACCTTGGAAAAGTCATTTCCCCTCCAGAGAATTAAGTTCATTTTCTAAACTGAAAGCATTGGACTGAATGACTTTATTACTTATTCCCTTTAAGTCTATCTTGTATCATAGAATTTCCAAAAATATGATACGATGAGGCAGTGAAAATGAACAATGGATAAACCATTGGACTTGAAGTCAGTAAAAATCTTAGTACAAACTTGATCTTAGGTACTCACTATATTTGTGATTATAAACAAATGTTTTGACATATTAGTTTAATCATTCTTCCCAAAAAAGATATGGAAGAAGGGATTATGTTACAATAACTTGGTATTGAAAATCTTCTGGCTACTAAAAAAAATACCTTCTGTCTTCGAATTGATATTACGTATCAGTTCCAAGGCCAAAAAGCCAAATCCTTTAGGTAATTGAAGTTAAAGGACTTGCACAAGATAACATAGCTAGGAAATGTGTAAGGCCAAGTTTGAAATTAGAACCTTCCAATTCCAAGCCTGACTCTCTATGCCCTGAGCTATGTAGTCCTTCTGTGGGTTATATTTTATCACTGTTAACTTTTCCAGATATTTACAAATGATCTATTAAATTCAGTCTAGCATTTTGACATGAATGGAAGTTAAAGGTGCTTGGGAAAAATTTTCAAATTGAATTATCTTTTCAAAATTTTTAATTGTTTCATTAATTTCCTTCTCTAGAACTATGGTTCTTCTATTCACACTTTTTCATGTATGTTTGACTGTATCTCAGAAATCACATCTGTAAATTCCTTTTAGTATTTAAGGGTAATTGAGTCAAGCAAGGTAACTTTAATTATTGAGATACTTAAGTACCCACTTATTTTCTGTTCATCCTCCTTAAGTAATATCACCATTTTAACCATTCTTGTTCCATATTTTATAGTAAAAAATAGTCATTCTTCCTGGTTAAGAAACTATTAGCGGTCATCCACCATGATCAAGTAGGATTTATACCAGGGATGCAGGGCTGGTTCAATATAGCATAATTGACCATATAAACAAACAAACCAACAAGAACCACATGATTATCTCAATAGCAATTAGAGAAGAAAAAGAAATTGAAGGCATCAAAATAGGCAAAATAGGCAAGGAGGAGACCAAGTTATCGCTCTTTGCAGATGACATGATGGTCTACTTAAAGAATCCTAGAGATTTAACCAAAAAGCTAATAGAAATAATCAACAACTTTAGCAAAGTTGCAGGATACAAAATAAACCCACATAAGTCATCAGCTTTTCTATATATCTCCAACACAGCTCAGCAGCAAGAACTAGAAAGAGAAATCCCATTCAAAATCACCTTAGACAAAATAAAATACCTAGGAATCTACCTCCCGAGACAAACACAGGAACTATATGAACACAACTACAAAATACTCTCCACACTATTAAAACTAGACTTGAACAATTGGAAAAACATTAACTGCTCATGGATAAGACGAGCCAATAAAATAAAAATGACCATCCTACCCAAACTTATCTATCTATTTAGTGCCATACCCATGGAACTTCCAAAAATTTCTTTACTGATTTAGAAAAAACCATAACAAAGTTCATTTGGAATAACAAAGGATCAAGGATATCCAGAGAAATAAAAAAAAAAACACAAATGATGGGGGCCTTGTAGTCCCAGACCTCAAACTATATTACAAAGCAGCAGTCATCAAAACAATTTGGTACTGGCTAAGAGACAGAAAGGAGGATCAGTGGAATAGATTGGGGGCAAGCAACCTCAGCAAAACAATATACGATAAACCCAAATATCCCAGCTTTTGGGACAAAAATCCATTATTCGATAAAAACTTCTGGGAAAACTAGAAGACAGTGTGGGAGAGATTAGGAATTGATCAATACCTCACACCCTACACCAAGATAAATTCAAAATGGGTGAATGACTTAAACATAAAGACAGAAACCATAAGTAAATTGGGTAGACACAGATATACATGTCAGACCTTTGGGAGGGCAAAGACTTTAAAACCAAGCAAGACATAGAAAGAATCACAAAATGTAAAATAGTAATTTTGACTACATCAAATTAAAAAGCTTTTGTACAAACAAAAGCAATGTAACTAAAATCAGAAGGGAAACAACAAATTGGAAAAAAAATCTTCATAGAAACCTCTGACAAAGGTTTAATTACCCAAATTTATAAAGAGCTAAATCAATTGTACAAAAAATCAAACCATTATCCAATTGATAAATGGGAAAGGGACATGGATAGGCAGTTCTCAGATAAAGAAATCAAAACTATTAATAAGCACATGAAGAAGAGTTCTAAATCTCTTATAATCAGAGAGATGCAAATCAAAACAACTCTGAGGTATCACCTCACACCTAGGAGATTGGCTAACATGACAGCAGAGGAAAGCAGTGAATGCTGGAGGGGATGTGGCAAAGTAGGGGCATTAATTAATTGCTGGTAGAGTTGTGAACTGATCCAACCATTCTGGAGGGCAACTTGGAACTATGTCCAAAGGGAGATAAAAGAATGTCTACCCTTTGATCCAGCCATGGCACTGCTGGGTTTGTATCCCAAAGAGATAATGGGGAAAAAGACTTGTACAAAAATATTCATAGCTGCGCTCTTTGTGGTGGCCAAAAATTGGAAAACGAGGGGATGCCCATCAATTGGGGGATGGCTGAACCAATTGTGGTATATGTTGGTGATGGAATACTATTGTACAAAAAGGAATAATAAAGTGGAGGAATTCCATGGAGACTGGAACGACCTCCAGGAAGTGATGCAGAATGAGAGGAGCAGAAGCAGGAGAACATTGTACACAGAGACTGATACACTGTGGTATAATCGAACATAATGGACTTCTCCATTAGTGGCAGTGTAATATCCCTGAACAATCTGCAGGGATCTAGGAGAAAAACACTATCCATAAGTAGAGGAAAAATTGTGGGAGTAGAAACACCAAGGAAAAGCAACTGCCTGACTACTGCGTTTGAGGGGACATGTCAGAGGAGAGACTCTAAAGGAACACTCTAATGCAAATACTAACAACATGGCAATGTGTTCAAATCAAGAACACATGTGATACCCAGTGGAATCACGTGTCAGCTATGGGGGGGGGGAGGAAAAGAAAATGATCTTTGTCTCTAATGAATAATGCTTGGAAATGATCAAATAAAATATTATTTAAAGAAAAAAAAAGAAACTATTAGCAAAGAAGAAACAAGAATGTTTTCCTTTAATTTGTCACCAGTCACTATCATCTCTTAAACTCCCAACAGGAAATCATCACTATTTTGACCCATTACCCTGATGCCTTTTTATTCTTTGAACTGAGTAATATTTGAAATACTTAAATAGTGATCCTAAAGAAAGGATGTTTACTTTAAAATTCCAACAGATAGCCCAGTAATGCATTTCCTACTTTGGGGTTTTAAACAGACATTTTATTTTTGAACATACTCTGGTGATCTTTTTCAGAAGAGCTTGTCTTTCAGTATAATAGGAAATTTTTACGATAATATGTGATTAGCATAAAAAATATATTACAAGAAGTTCTTACTCTGAAGTTTTGCCTTCTTAGTTTGAATGACATATACAATGCTAGATATTACCTTTAAGGCCTTAAGGTGAACAATAGGGGCTACTTATACTGCTATTTATCAAATTTAAATTAAAATCTGGCATGAGCATCTTACCCTCAAAACCCAGGCAAACTGTAAACAGAGAAATTCCTTTGCTCCCTTACATCCTTGTGTCTGCTTTCCCCAAACAGCTGACCCTGATATTATCCTCCCTACACAGTCCTTTAGGCTTGAAATGGACAGAGAGAGACACACCTCCTTAATGTCATCAAGCTGTATCTCAGACCTCCATCTGTTCTCCATACTAAGAGGGCTAACCCCTATGCCTTCAGACAAACCTCCCCCACCGCTTGCTCCAGTTTACAGCACCCTGGCATCACACTTTCACCATGGCACAGAATTACCTCTTTACTATTGAATAGAGTATAAAATCACCAGAATTGAGATCATCTTGGGGGACAGCTTTTCCATCCCTGCTGTTCTCCCAAGGAGCAGCTCCCCATCTTGTTGTTACTCCTTGCTATCCTCTTGGCCATACTTAACATTGTGTTCTAAATTAATACATTTCTCTTTTTATTTTTACTTTAAGGTTTGGAGTTTTGCATTCTTGCAAAAGTTACCCTTCCCCAACCCCAGGGGTTCACCTCTAGCACCTCACAACAAAATCAACATATAGTTTTAAGGTAAAGTTAAAGATTTTGAAGTGACCATTAACCTAGGTAAACACTTTTAGAGATACATAATCACAGTACTTTCTACTCACTGAAAGTTACAATGTGCCAATCCTCCCACCATGTACTCTTTGTAAGGATTCAAGGTTATAGGATCAGAAAGTGAGACAGATTGTGTTCTGGACAGAGTTCTTTAATTGGATTGGAAAAAAAAAACTTAGATGAGGATCCTGCCTTAGAATTTCTGGATGTGTTATAGTCGACAATTACTTATATTTCAGTTTCTTCATCTGTAAAGTAGGTGTTATAGTAATAGTATCTTCTATATATGATTTTTGGGAGGATCAAAAATAATGTGAAAGCACTTTGTAAAACTTAAAAAGTTTCATTTGTCAGGGCCTACTACTCTGACTTACAGTCTAGTCATTTGACCACATAACTTTGAATCACTACAGTATGAAGGAACTCAAATCCTCTCTTGATGTCTTTGGAGAGAGTCAAGTTACTGGTTTCTTCCACAGAGACTTGCTACAGCAAAGAGAGAATTTAATCGGAAGTAGTCTATGGTTTTGTTCCAAAAGATTGAAGAGAATTACTGATATTGCTTTTAGTTAATCATTCGATATCAGTTCCCAAGTACTTTCCATTTTCCAAATTTCTTTTTTCACAATGCCCTGAGATGTTAGTTGAGTGCCTATACCCAATTTATGTGTGGAAATTCAGCTTTCAGAGGAATTAAAATGAATTACCAGTGTTCACTCAGCTAGGAAGTGGCAGAGCCAAGACTGGAACCAAGATCTTCCAAGAAAAAGCCCAAGAGTATTTGCACTATAGCAAGTGGCCTCATTAATATATTTTTAGTGACTTGGACTTTGAGTTAGAAGACATCAATTCTCATTAAAAAGTGAAAAATGACCTGAGTGTGGGTGAGAAGCTATCCCCACAGAGAAGAGCTGGTCAGAAATGCTCTACTTAAAGAGCTCTAGTTTGTGATGTTTTAGAAAGAGCTTAGTCCTTTTTTTTGTTGTTGTTTTAAAAGATAGATAGATGTTAATATAATTATTAATTTTATATTTATATGTTTATGTGTAATATAATTTAATTAATAAAGATGTAATAAAATTTATATATGTATATACTTATATCAGTATCTACCTATCAAAAGGAGGTTGCTGAATATGATTTCATCCCATCTGATAAAGGTAACAATTTTGTTTTCATGGCTTTACCTTTTCAGTTGAAAGGCACTTAAGACTAGGTGAGAGCCAGACTCTGTAATCTTTTTAAATATTAAATTCCTACTGAGGGATTAAGTGAATAAAAAAATTCATAGAATTATGTAAGTATTCTTCAGAATAATTTTAGGATTATATTTGTTCAAAAGTTGAATTAAAATTAAAATTAAAAAAATTTTCCTTGAAGGAAAATAGAGTTTTATGATGTAACCACTAGTAGACTATACAAGAACATGGCTTAGAAAGGTCTTTGAAATGATAAAGACGTATATTGTAAAGGATTGTGATGATAATAGTCACCTTAAGGATAATTCAAGGTTTTTAAGTCAAACAGTATATGAATAATGCAAAAATGAATTTAGACAAGAATCAATAAAATTTTCACCATAATATTTTGTTTTATTATTTCATTTAGTCAATTAGCCAAAAAGCAATATTAAGATTTTACTATGTGACATTCATAACTGAAGTTCTCAAGAAATAGAGATGACATAGACATAAATAATATATCGATCATATTCATGTAGATAATATAAAGATAAATTATAGTAACGATATCAGTCCAAAAATCACAAACCATCAACTTTTTGAAGTTCTGGAGATGGATTGTGGCCCTTATGATTGATTTAAGTACTCACAAACACCCCCTGAGAGTTATTTTGCTTTATATCTAATTAAATTTTAAAAATAGTGCTGGAAATGATTATTCTTGGTAGGGAACAAAAGTTCAATACTCTCATGATAAAGGTAGGGAAGCCGAAACTTATACTTCGGGTAAGGTAGAGCAATCTTTTAATAAATAATATCTGTAATGAATGTTGAGATTTGATGACAGATAAATTTGCTATAATTTGGATAGAATGAAGCTTGCATACACCTTGGGCATGTCAGAAATAAAAGGTCTTAAGTCTATGTCATAGGGAAATCAACTAAAGCGGTGGAGATTTTGAGTCTGAGAAGAAATAGCACTGTTCTTAGCTTTTAAAGACAATGCCTTCTTGTCACTCAAAGGATCTGTAATGCCCCATTTAGAGCTGTAAGGAAATTTAGATGTCATTTGACTGATAAATGAAGAAAATAAGGCACAGGGAAATTAAACTGTCTTAAAGGGACATATAATAAATATTACAAATGACATTAAAACACTAATCCTCAAATTTAAATAAAATTTTTTAATGTGTGTTTAATATTTTGTTGTACTTTACTGCCTCCTTGACTTCCTAGGACTTTCAAAAAAAATCATCTCAGGCCTGTCTTTTTCCACAGTGACTAAACTCATGTCTTCTCCATTGACTTTATTCCCTGTCAGCATTTACTCCCTTATATGCCTATTATTTCACTGAGCCACTTGCAGCCAGCTCTCGCAGTGGGGAAGCATATGTAATAATTGATTTTCAGATGCTTTTGAAAATATCCTAATTTGTTACCATCTCCAAAAGGTATTAAAATTGCATGACATATTAACTTCTAATGAATAGCTAATTCCAGAATTATAAACCTTGTTCAATCATGAAGAAAAAAAATATGCCCTCATCTCTTGTCTTAGAATCAAAACTAAGTATTGATTCCAAGGTAGAAAAGAGTAAGGACTTTATGAATGGAGTCTAGTGACTTTCCCAGCAGCCAGGAAGTATATGGGTCCAGATCTGAACCCAGGACCTCTCATTTCCAGGCCTGGTTTTCTATCTACTAAACCACTTATCTCTCCCCATAATCAAGAAGGTATTTTGACATAGAAATTCTTCCTAGTGTCTTTAAAAAATTTCCATGAAGATAGCCTATTACTAATAATGTTACTACTACTATTACTACTAGTAGTACTGCTACTAAGTTAAAAATTAATTTTTCAGTATTTGTCTTCAAGCAATTTTATTTTGATAGTAAAGTAAAAACATTCAAGGTGTGACAAAAGATAATAAATGATATGAAATGGCACATGACCTTTGTTTTGAAAGATGGGAGGATTTCTGATGAATGGAGAAGTTTAACACTATCACAAGAAAAACCAGAATCAAAATATTTGGAAAGACAGTATTATTCATTGATTTGCATTTCAGGCATCAATGTTTGAAATCATTACAAAGTCTTTTTTTTGCTGTTTTGATCACTATAGATAGACAGCAGATATTACCAACTGTCAAAATTTCATTCCCAAAGAAGTTGAATAAAGCTTTAGAAAAGAAAACTGAATGTTAAATCAAAGTATTTAAATTAATTTAACCTTTCTTTATCTGAATTTACTAAATTTGTCTTTTAGATAATTCAGTGAATTGTTTCTCAAATATTATTTCAACTTCGAAATCATGTGAAAACATGAGCATAATTAGCTTTCAAGAAAGCAAGTTTAATAAGCAGTTACTATGTAATAGGTACAGTTTAAAATACTGGAGATATTAAAAATGTGAATCAGTTCTTACTATCTAGGAGTAGAATCACCATGCAATACATAAACATTAATAAAATTCAAATATAGGTATAGAAAAAACATATTAAACATATGTAAGATAGCCTCAGGCTTAAAGGAACTATCACTTGGTTGGGATTGAGGAGATTAATCAAATGACTCAAATAAGGTTGAGCTTTTGATGAGAGTTAAGAGAAAATAGAGCTTTTAAGAGCTGAAGGCAAAGAAGCAGAACATTCAAAATATAGGAGAGAGTCCATAAAATTAGTTTAAAGATATAAAAACATATTTGTAACATCAGTATTCAAAAATAGCTAAATGACAGACTTTGTAAAAGAAGGTAATTTCTAAACAGATTAGAAAATTAGGTTAAATTCAGAGAGTGAAAAAATTTACAGGCAACAGAGAAGATTTCATATTTGGTACTAGAAATAATAGGGAGGTATTAGACATTACTAATGAGGGTAGAAAGATAACCAAACCTCATCTTCAGAAAAAATTATATTGGCAACAATTTTGCTATTTGAATGAATGCATAATGCATTAATTATATGTGACTGCATTTAATGGCAGAAAATATATGGCTCCAAATGTCAATATCCATGTCTCTCCAAATGTCAATATCCATGTTCTAGAAATTTAAGAAGACTTAAAAATATGATACTCTAGAGCACAAATCATGAACAGTAAGACCTGGAAGCCACATATTAGATGATAGTACACAATGATGAATTTTTCTTGAACTTAAGAGTAGACATTTAAATAAATGAATGTTGAAATAATGAACAAAAATATAGAACGTCGAATCAGAAGGGAAATTCAGAGATCGTTTAAAATAAACTTTGCATTTTACAGATAAGAAACCTGTGCCCTCATGAGGGGGAAATGACTTGTCCATCTTGAACTAATTTCTACCAATGGAATACTCAGGGGGTGAAATGGTAAGAGGAAATGATTCTTTTGCAGTAGAATTTATCCTCTTGGGATTCTCTGATCTTCCTCACTTCCATCATATTCTGTTTGGCATTTTTTTAGTTATCTACATGAGTATCCTTTTGGGAAATGGCTTAATCATTTTAATAGCCATGGTTGATCCATCTCTCCAAACCCCCATGTATTTCTTCCTTGGAAATTTTTCCTTCTTGGAAATCTGTTACACTTCAGTAACCATTCCTAGAATGCTGACAGACCTCTGGACCAAGAAACAAAATATTTCTCTATTAGCTTGTGCTGTGCAACTTGGTTTTCTGCTTATGCTAGGAGCTACTGAGTGCTTCCTCCTGACTGTAATGGCTTATGACCGTTATATGGCTATTTGTAAGCCTCTGAACTATCCTCTCATCATGAACCATAAAATGTGTGTCCAGCTAGTTTCTGGCTCTTGGACCATTGGGATTCCAGTTCAGCTGGGTCTGACATACCAGATTTTCTCTCTACCATTCTGTGGCTCTAAAACACTCAATCATATTTTCTGTGATATACGCCCAGTACTGAAGGTGGCCTGTGGTGATACTTCTGTAAAAGAATTCTCTCTTTATGCTATAGTTGTTTTGTTTGGTTTGATTCCATTTCTGTTAATACTCTGGTCTTACATCAAAATCATAGGGACTATTCTGAAGCTGCCCTCAGCCATGGGAAGATCCAAAGCCTTCTCCACATGTTCCTCCCATATCATAGTTGTTGGTTTATTCTTTTTGTCTGTCATTATTACATATTTACAACCCAAATCTACTCGTTATGAAGGAAATGACAAATTTTTCTCTCTTTTTTATACCATTGTAACCCCAATGTTTAACCCAATTATTTATACCCTCAGAAATAAAGATGTCCTAGTTGCAATGAGAAAGTTCTTTCCAATATCAGAAGGTTAGTAAATAGCTGAACTTGTGAAATTTATTTTGTTTTTCAATTGACTAAAAATTATGTAACATATTCTCTGATTTTCTCTTCTATATGCTTCTAAAAACCTGACCATTCCCCATGAATAACTTTAAATTCTTAAATGCTCAGGATACTTCCTTGTATTTTTAATATCATGATACCATGATCCCATTTCCCTCTACCTTTTTTTGAAAAGAATCAACTTAAGTCATTTATATCTCAGAATAAAGGACTTCCCTATTAAGGAATATGAAAAATTAAGGTCATCATTAGACCTGAATAATTAAACTTCAGTATTTGAGTCTGTGAACAATGAAGTGTTCCTGGAAATACATGGTTAATGGTGCTGGAAAAATTTTATATTTTCAGTTTCTATTAATTTTTATAGTTTGAGAGTTTAAACAATGCTTTTTAAAATTGAGATTATTATTGTCAAATGGCACTTTTATGAATTCCCTAAGATTTTGGGGCCAACTTCCATGTAGCTTGTACATTCAAATTGTTCATTAAATATTAATTGATTCCTCCGAGCTCTTTTCCTGTGATCATTTTGTCTTTAATAAGACTAAATTAAGGCAATTTGAACATTGTCTCATCTTATAACCTGAAACCATGAAGACTGCCATTTTAGCTCTTTGGTTATTTGAATAAGTATACATATGTTCATGTATGTGTGTGCATGTTTGTGTGTATTCTGTGCATGTGCATGATACATTAAATGAAATTTTCACAAAACAGATGCAGGACTAGAGTAGGAAATAGCATCTTACTTAATAAAATAACATAAATTTATATTGTTTGAAGAAAATGACCACTAGAAAAGGAATGTATCTTGATGTATTGGTTTCCATATATATTAGGAAGAGACATTTTAGATGGTTACAATACCTTTGCACATCCTTCAAAAGGATTTATGGGACCATATGATTTTCAGTCACACAAGATTCCATTTTTGAAAGGGTTTTATGATGGGCGGGGTAAATACACACTGATAAGAAAATGAATTATTAAAGTAATGAAATTCAGCTAGAAGAAAATTGTGTCTTTTAAGTTTTTATGTGGAAATATATATTGCTATGTGCAGTTTCTTCAACTGAGGAGTTTTTTTTTTTATTCCAATAACCCCCACTGCTTAGTCACTGTATCTAAGAGAATAGAAAGAGAAAAATCTAGAAGATGAGAGTAATTTGGCACCAAATATAACTGAAAATATTTGTAAGAGAGAATGGAAATAGTACAAGATAACGCCACCAAATGGTAAGAGAACAATATAAAAGTATAAAAGAGGAAAAAGGAGTACAAATATAAATTTTAATGGAAATAGAACAAAAATTATAAACAAAACATTTTAATAATACCCCCTTTTAAATTTTTTGGAAATCTTGAAAAAAAGATAATGAGACATTATATACCTGTTTGAAGTTTAGCAATGTCTATCTTACTTAACATTATTTTACAATATCATCAGCAGTACATAAACTATCACATACATATATGTGCTTCTTTATCAACCATGTACACAGTTGCCTGAATTCATCAGATAGGTAATCTTTAAAAAATTCCATTTATATTTTTAGATATCAATATATTAGATAAATGTTTCTGTTTAGTATCCTCTCAATACTTCTTGCCAAAGCAAATAATAATTATTGGTTTTTCATTTTTTACAAAAAATCCAGTTACAAAGAAATATATTTCTAACATTTATTTTTCTTTTTAAAAGGTAAAAATTTAAATCAAATCAAATGTGTTATTGCTTTTCTCCAAAATAACAATACTTCATGAAATTAATATACACTAATTTGTTAAGGAATTACCCAGATATTGTGCACAGACATGTGTAGTTCTTTCTCATCACACACACATGAACACACACACCTAAAACTGATGACAATAAATATATCTGGCACTTTTCCTTTTTTTTTTTTTAATTTCATCATGATGTGGATTTAGTAGTATTAGGTCTGAATCAAATGGAATAGATAATTTTATAATTTGGGGGCAAGATTCCAAAGGCAAAAGTTCAATTTATTTAGATCTGTATTTGTGTAAAATTTGTTAATAATTGTATTCTTATGATTCAAGTCTCTTTTTTGTTAGGGAAACAATTATTTTATCCATTTTGTCATTAATATAATATTTTCAATTTTGTGTGCATTTCATAGTTTTTGCTTTAAAAATTTAACTTTGTGTAAAACAACATTTATTTTTTTTAATTTGTAAGATCAAAATTCTCCATTTTGTCTTTCGGGGTATCTTATATTTTTGTTTACTCATGATTTATTTCCTGTCTATAAATCTAAAATGTATTTTTTACATTCTAGTCTACCTTATGATATTGTATTTTGTGTATAAATTTTATATACATCAGGAATTATTCTTATTTTATAATGTAAGTGGTTGATTTACTTTTGGTTTCTTCCAGAATATTTTCTGTTTCTTCTACCATTTTTGTTAAACAGTGAGTTTAATGTTTTTTTTTTATTTTTCATACTTTTGACCTCTTTGTTTCTTAACAAATACCAAAATGTTTTGATGTTGATCTTTTGTACTATACTCTATAGTAAGTAATTAATTAAATATTTTCTACTCATATTTTCATTTATTTGCTTTGAATCTTTTGCCATTTGTTCCACCCTATGATTTTAAATTGTATATTCTAGTTCTATGAAATATTCCTTGTGTAGTTTGGTTAGTACCAGAAATGAGTAAATCTGTTAAGATAGACTATTTTCTACTTTTTAATATTGGTTTTTCCTACTAATAACAATTATTTTTTTAATTATGTTGATGTACTTTTAACTATTTAAAGAGCCTTTATAATTATATGTATATGCTTCCTATCTGCATCTTGATAGAAAAATTCTGACCTATTTTAACAATGTTTTCACTGTTAGAAGAGAAATTTCCCTTTCTTTCTCTGTCTTCCAGCATTTGAAATGCAATAAATTATGAAGATTTACTTTACATTCTCTTTGAAAAGGTTTTTATTTCTCTTTAATTCCTCAAACTTGGATAAGAGTTGATGAACTCAATATTTTTACTTTCTACTTCGTCATTTCATAGCCTATTCGTGAAGTGGAAGTATTTTTGTACTCTCTCAGCTTCTCTTTCAAAGTTTTTACTCTTTTCAGACTATGAAATGAATAATGTCCGATTTCTATAGATCCATATAGATACAGGGATCCTAAACTTTTCAATACTGTCATTTAGTTTTTCACCTCTGTTCTTTTATACAAGATGCATAAATTACATGATAAGAAGTAGAAATAACAGTAATGGATAACCGTGATTGCCCTGAAGATTAAAAAAAAATAGGAAAGATTGTGGCAGAAGATTAATGATTGTTTTATGAAAAAAATTCTAGAAGGATATGAAATAAAGTTTTTAAGTCAGGAACTAGCATTAATCACTAAACCTATGTTTAAGAAGTCACCATTCATATTGAACCCCTAGCATTCACAAAATCCTCACTAAATCACAGACATGTTGTCAAGTGCTTGAAATATAAAAAGTGGGGAGAAAAAAACAACCAAATAATTTTGAAAATAAAGAAAAATAATTGTTCTCTAAAGAAGCAAAAAAAAAAAATAAAGGAATAAATGCCAAATATATTAAATAAATATTTGGATACAAAGATCAATATTTTAATAAATAATAAAAAAGCAACTTTAGAGTAATACCAAAGAGGCCCTTAGAGAAAATAATATACTAGGCTCCCAAAAAATTATATTAATATGTTTGCACAAATTAAATAAAAAGCTACAAATCCAAGGTTAAAGGAATTAACAGATTGCTAAGGAAATCATTTAAAGAGAAAGAAGAGTGTAGAACAATAAATCTAGCTAAAGAATGAATCTCTCAGAGAAACAGAATGTTCTAAACATAAAACAATGACTCAGTGTTTTTATGATGCAATAAGGAATATTAAAGCATTTTTTAAACCCCTACTTTCCATCTTGGAATCAATACTGTGTATTGGCAGAAGAGTGGTAAAGGCTAGGCAATGGGGGTCAAGTGACTTGCCCAGGGTCACACAGCTAGGAATGTCTGAGGCCAGATGTGAACCTAGGACTTCCCATCTCTAGGCCTGGCTCTCAATCCACTGAGCTACCCAGCTGCCCCCTATTAAAGCATTTTTAAAAGATGGAAAACAAAAAATGTTAATATAATGGTTACAGTATAAGGGAGGTTTTTTTTAATGATTTATACAATCCATTTATCTTAAACTAAGGGATTCAATTCTCAAATAATCAGAGCAGTTGTAAGTCTTAAAGTAAATATCAAAATATTAGACTTTTGCTTTCCAATAGATATGACTACCTATAGTACTAAGACTAATGTGTTTTTGTACAATTCATAAAATATTGGCTTGTATTAAAACATTTAATAAGTACTTGCTAGATTAGGTTTTTTTTCTAAAGGATCCCCTGTTATAACATAGATAGAAATATGTATACACAATATAGTCCACAGCATTTTAAAATTTGTGTATCATTTAAATATATTCCTATATGACAGACAGATATAATTCACGTGTATATATTAACACATATGGATATATGGGTACATATAAAATTTGATATGAATTGCAAAAAATGTTTTAAGTTTATTATTTATAATCATAACTATGAATTGATAAAAACAAAATATGTGTGCATGTAGATCTATATCCATGTTTGAATATATAAGTACATAATATTATATTATAAAGTAATTTCTGAGGAATCATATAAGTTTTTCAAGGCAAGCCCACATTTTCCTCTTATTTACTCTGAAGTACACTTGATGAAGTAAATTGATAAAAAGTGAGGGACCAATCACATAACAAGAGTGAGGTAATTATAATGGATCAAATGTGTAATGATTTGATCTACATACAATGTCAAAAGACTAAGGAGAAAGGCCCAAAAAATTTTTTGGACAATCTGTAGTAGTTCTAAACTAATCACAGAAGATGAGAAGTCATAATTGCATTAATGTTTTGTGCTTTTCAGCAATGAAGGGAGTATTGACACTGACAAGAATATAAATCAACTGAAATATTGGAACTCACATGGAGGAAACCAATATAGAACTGTCTCTTTTTCCTATTTAAGTAGTATGAATAAAACAACAAAAACTTATTCCCTATAAGTAGTATTGTACTTGAGTTTATGTATTCCAATAGACTATGCAAAGCTATTGACATAATGTTCAGTAAAGAAAATTAATTCTGAACATATATCAAGAAGAAATGGGAAAATACATAACAATCTTACTCTGCCTATTTTTCACCTGATATAAAATTGTCTACAAAACTGACCACTTTTACTCAATAGATGGAAATGGTTAATACAGTACTGTATCAGAATTTAGTTATTAAACATGGGTATGTACATTTTACCTAAATTAGTTCATCAGATTACATTTTAGAAAAATTATTATATTAAAATGTACACAGAAACAGTGGGAACACTAAATGAGACATTGTTATAACAAAGAGATATTCTTTCTAGTTAATATTTTGATATTTTGGAGCACTTGTTCCTCTCAAACTAATATATATATATATACATATATATATATATGTATGTATTCTTTAGGAGAGAAAACAATGTGAATCATACTATTTATTTATGAAGGAAATAAGGAAATTAGAGGAATTAAGGGGATAGTTAATAATGGAAGTAGAAGAATCTCTCTGAAACTTGTACTTAATAAGGTGAGATTTCTAAAGGAGAGGTTTCAAAATAACCCAGTTGTCCATTTCCTTTCCTACTCCTGTTAAATATATCATCATGTTAAAAATGAAAAATGCATCAGAAGAAGCATAAAAAGTCAATGAAATAAGGGAAAACAAAAATTCCCTATTTCCTTAATTTTAATAGAAAGAAGAAATTCTGCAAGAAAAATAAATAATCTACAGGAACAAACTAAACTTTAAACTGAAAATTCAAATGTTGAAATCTAAAGAAAATAAGAAAATATAAAACAAATTATTACACTGAAAATTAACTAGTAACTGATTTTTTAAGACAGTTGAACTAATAAGTTTGTGATCTAAAAGGAAAGTCAAGATATAAGTTAATAGGATTTTGAAATAGTAATTCGTAATTTATGTTAAATGAACAAAAAAATGAAGGAATACTCAAGTTTTGAGTTTCATCTTTGCCATATGGAGATTCTAAGAATCAATCACTTTCCCTTGGATTCTGTAAATACTGTTGGGAGATAGTTACAGGTTTTGTGGGGAAAGTTTTTTATAAGCTGTTCTTACTATAATACCTTAGGAAATAGCTTTTACTGACAAAATGATGGTTAAAAACATGACAAATAAATCTTACTAAAGATGGAAAAAGGTGTTTAATTTAGAGAAATTATATTGAATGAAATTACTCCAATTAAATTTTTTAAAAGAATACTTAACAATTAAAATAAACATCAAAATTATTTATTAATCAATGGCTTTGCACCAGACATAGTGCTAAGTAAGTTGCTAAATTATATTAGATTAAAAAATAAACTATTAATTATTATTTCAAATAATTTTAGACTAAAAATATATAATTTAGATTAAATGGGTAATTATCTAAATTATAGGTCAATAATATGGAAGGCCTTTTAGTACCTTTTATTATATCTTCATGGTTTTAAAAAGAGAATATGGGTGGACCTAGAGATCAAAAGAGAAAGAAAAGGAAGACAATGGTCAATAAATTAATTATATAAATATATATTTTTAAAAGAGTATGTATGAAGAATGTGAAAGATAGGACTTAATAGAAAGGAGAAGGAAATAGGGTAGTGATTAAGAGAAAAATAGTTTGGAGGAGTGAAATAGAGAAAGGCAAGAGAAAGAGCAGGATCAAAAGGGAAAAATAAAATTGAGGGGAATACATAGTTGGTAATCACACCTATATATATATATATGAATGTGATGAGCTCATGAATAAAACAAGATTAGATAGCAAAGTATATTAAAAACCAGGATTCTGTGATAGGTTGATTAAAAGAAACATATATGAGGCAGACAAAGCTAAAGGAAAAAAGAAATAATTAATTAAAAGAAATAAGAAAGGAAATTATATCTTGATAAAAGATATCATGAACAATGAAGTAGCATCAAAACTATACAATATGCACCAAGTGGGTATAGCCTCCAAATTTTCAAATTGAAATGAGTTTAAGGAGGAAATAGACAGCAAAACAATATTGGTGTAGGAACCTTAAATTCCTCTTCTCAAATCTAGATAAATTGAACCAAAAAAAAAATAGAAAGAGAGAAGTGAAGGAAGTGAATGAAACTTTAAGACAAGTTAGAACTAATAGATCTCTGTAGATAACTTAATGGAAATAGAATTCAGAAGTATATTTCATCTAGTAAAAAGCTAACCATGCCATAAAAACACTTGACAAAATGCAAAAAATGCAGAAATAATAAATGCATAATTTTTAGATCATAGCAATAAAATTATAAGCAATAAGAGTCCATAGAAATACAAATCAAAAATTGATTGGAAACTAACTAACCTAATTCCCCAAAATGGGTGGGTTAGAGAAAAAAATCATAGAAGCAATAATTTCATTAAGGAGAATAAAATGAGGAGACCATATACCAAAATTGATAGAATACAGTAAAAGCAATATTCAGGTGAAATTAATATGTCTTTGAATTAATAAATAAGATTGAGTTGTTTTATGAAAAAAATAGTAGAGAATTGACTAATTTGATTTAAAAAAGAAAGAAGAGAATCAAATGACCCATATCGAAAATCAGAGTAAATTCACCTCCAATAATGAGGAAATTAAAGCAATCACTAGAAGCTATTTTGCCCAATTATATGCCAATAAATCTAACAATATAATGGAAATGGATAAATATTTACAAAAAATACCTAGATTAACAAAAGAGAAAATAGAATGCTTAAATAATCTTACCTCAGAAAAATTCTATTGAAAAGGTTTCAAAAATTCTCATAGAAAAATTTCCCAGATCCAGATGGATTCACAAATGGATTCACTTAAACATTTAAAGGACAATTAATCCTAAAACCATAAAAAACATTTGTGGCAATTTAGGCAAATAATGAATTTTACCAAATTCTTTCTGTGACACAAGTACGTTATGATACCTAATCCAGAAAGAGGAAAAACAGAGAAAAAAATTACAGACCAACTATTTAATTAATATGTATGAAACATTTTAAACAAAATACTAGCAAGAAGAGTACAGCAATATCTCATAAGAATCATTAACATTGACCAGATGGGATTTATACCAGGACTGAAGGACATGTTTAACATTAGAGAAATTAATAGTTTAATTGACTATTTCAATAACAAAACTAAAAGAAACCACATTATTATCTTAATATATGGAAAAAAAAAAACTTTGACAAACTACAACACACTTTCCTATTAAAAGCAATAGAAATCACAGGAATAAATGGGTTATCTCTTAAAATAATAAGTAGTATCTACCTAAAACCATCAGCAAGTATCATCAGCAATGGGGATAAGTTAGAAGTCTTATTCTTAAGACTGGTGTTGAGGCAAGGACAGACATTATCACTAATATTATTTTATATTATATAAGAAATGTTACATTAACAATGAGAAGAAAACTAATTGAAGGAAGTAAAGTAGGTAATGAGGAAACTAACCTATCTCTCTTTGCAGGTGATAGTATGATATATGTAGAGAATCATAGAGAATCAATTACAATACTAATTAGCATAATTGCAGGAGAGAAAATACACCCACACAAATCATCAGTACTTTTAAATATTGCTAATAATGTTTGGCAATAGGAGATAGGGAAAAATTCCATTAAAAAATCTATACAACATAATATACATAGGAATCTACTTGCCAAAAAATACCAGAAATTATATGAACACAATTATTAAATGATTTTTCACATGAATAAAAGATTTAAATAACTGAAAGAATATCAGTTGCTCCTGGATAGGTTGACCTAATATAAAAAAAATGATAATTCTACCTAAATAAAGTTTTGTATTCAGTGCCTCGCCAATCAAACTACCAAAAATTATTTCATAAAACTAAAAAAATAACAAAATTTTTCTGGAAGAATAAAGGTCAAGCATATCTAGGAAATAAAAAAATATGAAGGGAAGTGGCCTAGGAGTACCAGATTTCAAATTGTACTCTAAAACAGTAATCATCAAAGTATCTGGTATTGACTAAGGAATAAAATGGTAGGTAAATGGAATAGATTAGAAATACAATATGTAGGGGTTACATACCTTTGTAACCTAGAACTTGATAAACCCCCAAATTCGAGCTTTTGGGATGAGAACCCTTTATTTAACAAAACCTGATGGTAAAACTAGAAAACAGCATGGCAGAAACTAGATATAGACCAATATCTAACAACCTATACCAAGAAAAGATCAAATGGGTATATAATTTAGACATAAAGGGTATATGTAAGTTAGGGGGAAAGAATAGTTCACCTCACTGCATAGGGGAAAATTTATGATGAAATAGGAGATAGAGAATATTATAAGGTATAAAATTAATAATTTTGATTATATTAAGTTAAAAAGCTTTTGTACAAATAAAGCCAATGTAACCAAGTTTAGAAGGGGAACAAGAAGTTCAGGGGAAATATTTATAGCAAATTTCTATGATAAAGGTCTAATTTATCAATGTTATAGGGAAGTATATCGAATTTATAAGAATATATCCCATCCGCTGGTTGACAAAGGGTCAAAAGTTATGAACAAGCAATTTTTAGGTAAAAAAATCATAACTCTCAAAAATCATATAAAAAGTTATAAATCACTCTTAATTAGTGAAATAAAAAAATTAAAACAATTTTGAGGGACCACCTCTCCCCTCTCAAGGCTAATATAACAGTAGGAAAGTGATAAATGTTGGAGGGGATATGACAAAATTTGGACACTATTGCATTGTTGGTGGAGTTTTAAACATATACAACAATTCTTTAGAGTAATATGGAACTATGCCTAAAGAGCTATAAAATGATGGATACTCTTCTATCCTGTAATATCACTACTGGTCTGTATACCAAAGAGATCATAAAAAGGGGAAAGAACCTCCTTTTACAAAACATATTTATAGCACCTCTTTTTGTGGTGGCAAAGAATTGGAAATTGAAGTGATGTCCAACAATTGAGAAATGGCTGAACAATTTTTGATACATGTTGGTGATAGAATAGTATTTTTGCTGTAAGAAATGATGAGCAGAATGATTTCAGAAAAGTCTTGAAAGATTTACATGAAGGGTTGGAGAGAGAAAAAAAAACAGAACTGAAAGAACATTTACACACAGTAACAGTAACAGCAATATTGTATGATAATTAACTGTGAAAAATTTTACTATTCTCAACAATAAAATAATCCAGGACAAATATGAGAGACTTATGACAAAGAAGGTTGACTTCCTTCAGAGAAAAACCTGTAGGGAGTGGCAAATCCAAACAGATCTACAATATCATTATTTTCACATTCGTTTATTTTCATGTTTGGGTTTATATGGTTATTCTCTTACAACAATGTTTGACATTGAAGTATGTTTTGCATTATTATACATGTATAATTTAGATCAAAATGCTTACCATCTCTATGATAGGAGAGGAAAAGGAGGTAGAAAGACAATATTGATCTCAGAATTTTGGAAGACATGTTGAAAATTATTACATATTATTAAGAAAATAAAATTGAATTTAAAAAATCATAACTATGTATTTGAATGGGATAGATGCATGCAATAAAGAAATAATAGGGTATTAGAATATATTATTAAACAGAATCTTACCCCAAATTGCTTATAGGAATCATACTTAAAACATTTCAATATAGAGAGATGAAATGATTTTCTGAATCAAAGTGTGTTGTGCTTCAGAACTACTAGATATATGGATTTCATAAAGAAATAGGCAGTTAAATCTTATTATGCTTAAAGACAGCATAGGGAACTATTTAACATCAATTCTCATTGTATGTATATATATATATATATACATATATATGTACAACAAAGAAAATTACATCAAATTACACAAAGGAAAAATAATAACTAGAAAGGAGAAGTAAAGCAATAAAAAACTGTAATACTTCTTCAGAAACTAGTGAAAAAGAACCAAAAGATAAAGAAGTAATAGATAGATCTCTTCTAATTAATGAATGGGGGGATAAATGTTTCACATAAATCTTATTTGACCATGACAACTTAAAAAAAAAACAGCTGTGTTTTGGAGCACATATGCCTCACATAAAATTAGAAAACAGAAACCCAGAACACATCCTGTCCTTTGTTGTCTTTGCATTGTCTGAATCTTCATCACCCTATTTGGAGTTTGGGGTTTCTTTTTATAATAAATTAGTATGCCATTTGTTTCTCTACTTCATTTTAAATATGAAGAAACCTAGGGCAAGAAACTTTAAGGGACTTGTCTAGGATCACATAGCTGGTAAATGTCTGAGGACAGGTTTGTACTCAGATAATGAGCCCATCTGACTTTAGGCACTACATTCTATCCACTGTGCAACCTAGCTGCCCACATTATCTTCTGATCATGAAACTATTAAAATTATAAGATTGTGAAGAAATATTTTTATTTTAAATATGACTAAAAATATAAAGAGTTGACGAATCAAGGAACACTACAGAAATACCAGCAAATGTACCAAAGAAATTTACAATACTATTGCAATTAATGAGATGAAGTATCTTCTAAAGAGAGCTTTTACATCTCTATAAATATTTTCAATAAAAGAGAAAAAATGAGATAATTAAATTTTCAATAGCAATAACATTATATCTTAAAAAGCAAGCAATTAGCTGCTCTCTACCAACTAAGGATCACCATAGAAATTCTGGAAATTAAAAGATTTCTTTATACAATTAAAGTAAAAATATACATTTTTCATAACAATAAGGGACTTTTAAAAGAATAAAACAGATAAGTAATTTACTAATATGATTTTCAAAAGAAAGAAAAAATCAAAGTGGTTCAAAGTATGAATGGAACTTAAGTCTTCCTAAATTTACTGTGATATATACCTTTGTAATACTAATAGTAATAGCAAGATCAGCTTAATGTATAGAGCTCTAAGGTTTGTAAAGCATCATAAACATTCTTGCATTTGATACTTATTCCAACCATATGAATTAGATACTATTATTATTTTGATTTTTAACACCCAAGGAAATGAAGGCTGACACAGTTTTTATAACTTCCTTGTGAACTTTTGAAAAATTGCTGTATAAAGAGATATTTAAACTCAGATCTCCCTCAAATATATTTATTGGATCAGCCAGGTTAGGCAAAATTGATAATCAACAAAATTTAGTAGCAATACCCTCTGACTTTTAATCCAGGATTCCTGTCACCACTAATTATTCTTTCTTCTATTTAAATGTGTTCCATTTTTTTTTTCTATAGCCTAACTAATAGCCCTAAGATCAACAAGAAAAACATGTTAAATAGTCCTCTACAGAGATGAGAAAGAAGCTATAAGAAAAAAGGAAAAGAGTACAGCCCTATTGGGTTATTATTTCAAACATTTTCTCAGACACTTATTTTCAGTTTTATAAATAGTAAATCATATATATGAAGCTTTTTTACTATTTTCGAAGCACTTTTCCTAAAAACCCCATGAGGCTAGGAGTAAAAACATCATGAATCCCATTTTACAGTTTTACACACTGGGAAAGTAACTATTGAACCTGGGAAATTAATTGCCATGGGTCACATATGAATGGAGTAGCCAAGGAGTCAAATCCCCAGATTCTACTCTCAAGGCTCTCTCTCTGATATCACACATATTACCTCATTAATTGATGTAAGACTCACTGGACTTGGAGTCTGCAGATTTGGTTTCTCATTAAAAATAAGACTACAAGAAAAGATGCTTTAGGCAGAGCAGAGAAGTCAGTCAGTCTATTTAAGGACCTCTTCTAAATGCTTTAAATACAAGAATTTTAAAAAAATGGTGATTGACCAGTTGAGTACCATTTGATGACATTTTATGGCAACTGTAGGATAAATTATTTAATTATATGCTTTATTATCTATATTGTTTGTCTCTTTAGTTTTTTTTTCTAATTTAAAAGAGATTCATTATAGAAATACATTAATGAAAATGACCCATTTAAAAAAGTAACTATTTTTCTAACTATGAATATTTGGCATTAGAAACTCTCTAAACTCCCAGAAAATTCTAAATCCTAAATGACTTACTTAGAGATTCAGGCAATTATGATAGGACTCTCCTGTAAATGTAAAGTACCAGCTATGTTAATCTGGAAATAGGAATTGCTAAATTACTAAATTAAACAAGTCTAAGCCTAAATATTTTGAAATTTAAATATTGCAATGACAGTGCAAGAGATGGCTTTGTCATTTGTCATGTAAATATTGTACGCTGTGATGACAAGCCATTCAACAAGATGACTAAAAATTGAGGGGCATAAAGTACATTGTTCAAATCATGTTTGTGTTGCTGAGTGTATAGAAATTATTGCCACTTGAAAAACCACAGAATAAAGTGAATATTCTGAATGAATCCTGAAACATCAGGAATAATGTTTATTCAATCTTGTAAATTCCCAGTTAAACAGCATGAAAGCCCCAATTGTGTTCTATGTTGCTTTCAGGGTTTCTGATAATAAGGTTTAATTATGATTTGATCAGCCTGCTCTGGCTACAGAAAGGGTTAGTTAAGTTCCAATATACTCACTCAGATTTTATATTGACAGAAGAAAAAAGAAACTTTTAGCTTCATTGATAGGTTTTAGGTTATTTTCCTAAGGATCTGTTTCCTTTGTTTTTGTGCGTGTGATCAACATATAGTATTTTAGGAAATTACCAAGAACATGATTGTGCAGGTGCTCATGGGTAGTGTAAGTTCCTTAAGACAATAAAAATAAGCAAAATGAATTTTTTGAAAATATCCTCTATTAGTTGTGGAAATCATGACCTGATGATATATTTATTGTTTGGAAAGTATTATGGATTTATTTGGTCATAAAGACAAAGCATACTTGAACATTATGGTGATTTACTAAAATCTGGATCAATTGGAGAGGAAGTGAACCACCTCATCTTTTTTTCTGGTATGCAATTTCACTCTAAAAAGAGCTTATGAACTTCTTTTATATACTCTTATTGCCTTCAATTCAGTTGAATTAAATGTATTTATCAGAATTATAGAATTTGGGCTCAAATCCTTAGAAACCAGTAGTATGATCCCTTCATTTTACAGACGAGGAAGTTGAAGCCAACAGGTCAGAAGAGAAGGAATCATTTTATATTAGAATAGGAATTGGGATAGGAACCAGCTGCAGCTGGTTTAGTAGTTATTAAATATTTATATACTGCATTAATGTTTACATTGTGATACAATAAAGGTATGTTCTGCATGATCACCATGTTCTTTTTAATATTTTTAATAGAGTTTCATATTTTTCATTTAATGGGAAGTAGTAAGGGCAGATATTATTGTTATTCTTTTATAAATGAGGAAACTGAGGAATACTGATGATGTCATCTTTGTCACTCAGTCTTTATTTTTGAAAAAGTAAAAGTCTTAAACTGCAGAAAATTAATTGTCTTTATTTATTTGTTTTAGCTAAAACTAATATATTGCTCTATGATTTGCAAAGATGTTTATGTAGAATTTGAGTTGAAAGGCTGCTCAGTAGATGTCTAATCCAAGGAAGGCATGAATAGAATTCTACATTAATATACCCTAAAAGTCTTTGTCCTGTGTCTGCTTAAAGAAATATAAGGAGTAGAAAACTACCACTTCCTCAGGTATAAAACTCCACTTTGGGTAAGTTTCAATTGTTTACAAGTTGTCTGATACATTTTTTTCTTTATATTTATTTATTTTCCAATTATTTAACCTATATTTATTTATTTTCCTAGTATCCATCTATTGATATCCATCCTATGATTCCAAATAGACAAGGCTAATTTCTGCTCTGCATCATAACCTTTCCAATTCTTTGACAGGCCAGTCCTTGCCATCATTTCATATCCTTTTTTTCCTAAACAATATAATGCCTGTGTCCTGCAATTCTCAGTTTATTTTGACTCAAGGCCATTTCTTTTAATCTTTAGGATTATTTACTATTAATGAATGTCAAATTCCTTAAAGTGTTATGTACAGATAGGATTATATTATCTGAGATGTAGTCTGATCATGGTAGTTTTCACTGGTACTAATTGTCCTTGTTGACTAGAAGCTCCACTTCTATTTAAGCAGCCTGGGGTCACCAAAATTTTATTTTTGTCTGCTATATTATGTGACTATTTAATATTCACTTGGACTGCACCTAAACCTCATTAATCCTTATAATTCTTTTGGGTAAGTGATATTATTATAACCATTTTATATCTGTAAAAACTGAAGCAGAGGTATGGCAATTCTTTTGCCTGGAGACTCAAAACTTAGTGATGAAAAGTCAGGATTTAAACCAGAGTTTTGGTGCCCCACACTACAACTTTCAAAATAGCCAAAGAATTACTGCATGTGGATGATGGGAAGAGACAGAATGAGGAATGACTACAATGAGAGTCAAAATTCCAGAATTCTGGAATATACATTCCTGAATTAAAATAGATTCTTAGGAAAAAAAGTAGGATTTTGGAAATCTTATTCCTACTTCTTTCACCACTAATTGCTGATTTTCCTCTTTTGATACCATTCCTATACTCTAAATATTTAGTGAGGCAATTAGATGGCATCTTGGAGAGAGTCCCTGCCCTGGAGACAGGAAAATCAGAGCTCAAATGTGACCTCAGGCACTAATTATTACCTATGTGACCCTGGAAAAGTCACTTAACATTGTCTAAGTTTTCTCATCTTTAAATTGAACTTGGAAAGTAATCCATTCTTGTATCTTTGCCAAGAAACCCAAAAATGAGGTCAAAAAGAGTTAAATACAACTGAAAAATGACTGAACAAAAAAACACAAAAGATGTCACTGTCTTCTTGACACTTATAGAAACTTAACATATTAATAGATGTAATATGTTTGTCATGTCTTCCTTTTGAAAGGAGAATTTTCTTAGGGTCATATAGGAAGGCAGTTTCAGAATCAAAAACTTATTTCAGAGCTCATGACAAATCTTAATGCTTCCTCAGCAACACATTGCCTCCTTAGCTATACAAGTCCTTCCTCAAGATAGATTCTCTAGGGTCTGACTTCTTTGTACAATGTCCTAGTTCTATCACTTTCTGTTATCTTTACTCTTTATTAGAATTTTATTCTCATATGTCCCATTTTCTTATTAAGTTTGACAACAGAAAAGTGCTGAAAATGTATAAAATATCACTACTTAATGTGTTACCACTTCTATAGTGTATTAAAATAATAAAATTATTTGTTAATAAATATCTAATGGTTGATTAACAGACATTGGTTAATCATGGATTTTTTATGTATAAAAGTTTTCTTAGTGATAAAATTTGCCATTGAAACAATTTAATTCAGCTAATTATAAAGAGAAATATTAATTCACTAAATTATAAGAGAGGATTATTGATTCATCCCCTATTATAGTCAGGGTATGCAATTACACATGGCAAGGGAGACAGACATGTTGAGTGACTCCAGTGGTATTTTACTACACTTTAAAAAAATTAATGTAATTCTGATAAATTAAAAAAAAAGCTTGAAAGGAAGAAATGAAGAAATTTTACCACACCAAAAGTGACAACTTTTAAAGTCATACATAGTTGAGAAGATTAAATTCATTCCTTTTTTTTTATCCATGAACAATTAAAAATGTATGTAGTGTAATCTCAAAACCTTTTATTCTCTTGGGATGGATCCTTTTAAATGTTATGTTTTAGTCCAGAAGATTGAAGTTCATTTAATGTCTCTCTGCCTGAGTTTAACTTCACAATGGTGCTTCTGTAGCTTGAAATTTCATGATAATTTGTTATAAAGCAAACATGTGTCATGTGATAATTTTTTTCTACATAGTATTGATTATAAACTAGAAGAAAAATCCTATTTTCACAAAACAATACAAATATTCTAATATGAATTTTTCTTTTAAGAAAGAATGAATGATAAATTGCAGATTGCAAAAAAAAATCAGTATTGGGGACCTATTCATTTGCCATGGGAACTTCACATAATTTTTTTGAATTGAATAACCAAAATTAATGTATATTAAATATCTGAATAGCAATGATTAAAATTTTTTTAAAAATTATTACAAAATTCATGCCCTACAGGTAAGAAAATTGAATCCCAGAGTGAAGAAATTGCTTGACAATTCTTAGTTTTCAATTTTCACAAATGGAATGCACAGAAAAAATGGCAGAAGAAAATCTCACCATTGTAGTAGAATTTGTTCTCCTTGGATTTTCTGACTATCCTAAACTTCAAGGGTTTCTATTTGTAATGTTTTTGGTCATTTACTTGAGTATTCTAATAGGAAATGGTCTCATCATAATAATAACCAAAGTGGATTCAGCTCTCCAAACACCCATGTATTTTTTTCTTGGAAACTTTTCTTTCTTAGAAATATGTTACACATCAGTCACCCTTCCAAGAATGCTGGTGAATATTTGGACACAGAAGAGAAATATATCTTTTTTGGCCTGTGCTATACAACTTGGATTTCTCCTTATTCTGGGAGCCCCAGAATGTCTACTCCTTGGTGTGATGGCATATGACCGGTATGTGGCCATTTGTAAGCCTCTATATTATCCTCTTATCATGAACCATAAAGTATGTGTCCAGCTAGTAGTTGGCTCTTGGACCATTGGGATCCCAGTCCAGATAGCACAAACATATCAGGTATTCTCTTTGCCATTCTATGGTTCTAACAAACTCAATCATATTTTCTGTGATCTCCGTCCAGTACTGAAGGTAGCCCATGGAAATACTTTTGTCAGTGAACTCTCTATCTATGCTGTTGCTATGCTGTTTGGCATGGCTCCGTTTCTGATGATACTGTGGTCTTACATGAAAATAGTTTCTACCATCCAAAAGATCCCATCCACCACAGGAAAGTACAAAACCTTCTCTACTTGCTCTTCTCATATCATGGTTGTTGGTTTATTCTTTGGGTCTATAATTATTACATATTTACAGCCTAAATCTAGTCACTCAGCAGATAATGACAAAATCTTCTCTCTCTTCTACACGATTTTGACCCCTATGTTTAATCCTCTAATATATACACTAAGGAACAGAGATGTCATTATTGCACTGAAAAAATTATTTAAATGTGGTGGGACAGAAAATAATTAAATTTATAGTCCCTCATTGCGTCTCAATTTTTTTTACAACATTTATATTAAATTCAAAACTTTGGAGTCTCTCCCACATGTTCTTAAAATATTTTATTCAAATTTCATTATTTCTCATTTCTTTCATATTTGTAACATTATATGTGCTCTTTTTTATATACTGAATGGCAAAATTAATGTCTTCAATATTTTAAGAATAACCTATCCAATTCGGAAATAATATGGTGAACTGAGTAATTACTCAAATATTTAAATGATTAACATATATTACAATATATAAACATTAGAATATTAAAAATATCTCATAAATTTATTCAGAATGCTATTAAAAATAATTTAAACATCTAAGTGATCTATATATCTTCAAAGATAGTAGTATCAAACTAAAATAGAAATGAGGACCTATAAAATACAGGTATAAATTTCCTGTAGATTCTATAATAACTTAGATTTAAAATATAAATTCAATATATTTTATAATATTTTAATTTATTTTATTAAATATTTACATTTTACTTTGGTTCATATTGCACTTACGTAGACAACATATGGTAACAAGTCATGTGTTATATAGATCTCTTCAAGGCATTCTTGTAATAGGTTAAGATATCTAGTGTCCTTTTCTTCCATGTTATGGTGTAGTTACAATAAAAAAAAATGAGTCGATATGGAAAAAAAAACAGAAAATAAATAAACTGTACTATTTACACATAAGGTCATCTGAATGGCACTTGAGATAGAATGGTGGGCCTCTGATCAAGAAGATTCATCTTTTCAGGTACTTTTCAGATGCAGTTTCAGTTATTGGCCAAATGTGTGAACCTGGAAAAATTACTTAAGCCCTTTTACCTCAGTTTCTTCATCTATAAACTGAACTGGAGAAGGAAATGGCAAACAACTCCAATACCTTTGTGAAGAAAACCCCAAATGAGGTCACAAATTGGACATGATTGAAAAATGGCTAAACAGTCAGAACATAATGCATGAGCCTTTTCTTTGAGATAATGGCCTCAACTGGTTATTAAAGACAAATTCACAGATAGAAAATCACGAGTTATAGTTAAAGTTGCATGAACCCCAGAGTATAGTGTATTTGGAGAAGTTGCCCTTCAGTAGAACTGCTCTGACTGGAAATTAGAGTAGTATATAGCTTTGTTTCATTTTTGGATTGTTTTACTTGAATTAAATTTGTAATATATTCTTATATCTTCAAGCAATTTGAGATATGGAAACAGGTAATTTCATTTATATCTTATTAACTCTAGTGTCAAGTATATAATAGGCTAATTACAAATGCATGTATGTTGGTTGATTTATCTAGAAATAACTATTATCTAGGATTATTAGGTGGCATAGTGGCACAGCTCTTGAGTCAGGAAAACTCGACTTACTGAATTTAAATGTGGCCTCAGAGGATTACTATGTTTGTGACCCTGGTCAACTTATTTAGCCTTGATTGTCTCACTTCCTCATCTGCAAAATGAGATGGAAAAAATGGCAATCCATTTGCATATCTTTGCCAGGAAAACTTCACATACAGTTTTGAAGTCATCCATGACTGAAATGACTAGGCAAAAACAAAATCAGTTTCAACTTACATTATTTGCTATAAATCTTTGCAAATATTGGGAGTGTTCATTTAGAATTTGTTACAGGGTCAACATATGACACTGACTTTGCATAATAGTTATCTTTAACTTATCCATTATCTTTCACTTATCTTTCGCTCCTGCCATTTAATCACTACATCATCATAAACAACATAAGCATGATTGTCATTATCAAATTTAATCTTCCTCTTCCTAGTCTTGTTTTCTTGTGATTGCTTTTTTTTTGTTTTTCATGTACTTGTTTCTCTTGTTCATCCTCCTGCTCTTCCTCTTTCTTCATCCTCTTTACTTAAAACAATTATATAAAACAATAAAGCATTGAAGAATGTTTTGTGATCTGAACCATTGGAGAGAGTTACTCAATGGACACAATAACAATGGAATTGAAATCAAAATGATTTCTTTGGTGTCTTCACCCATATATCTGTATAAAAATCACCTGTTTGGAATTCACATTTACATTTAGAAAGAATGAATCAAATACTCTTTCTTTTAAAATAATAGACTTTGCAATTTAATCATGTTATAATAGATCTAGAAGAATAAAAATGCTAGTGGTATAAATAGTTAAGTAAATAATATCCATTCTCTAACAATATCATGAAAGAAGTGATAAAAATCAATCTTTGGCTTTTTGAAAAGATAATAAAATAATTTTAAAAGATTTTAAGGAATTACTTTCATCATCATTAATTTCCTTCTATTCTTGATTTCATATTGTTAGGTGAAAAATAACAATAACAGCAAGAGGGATAGAAATATATTAGAATACCAGAAATTAGTAGGGTGAATTGAAATGTTTACCTCTTCATGTAATGAATGAAATTTTCTGAAGGCTGTATATATTACATTTTAAAATGAGTTTATTAACAGACCACTATAGGATATCCTTGAATAGAAAAAAATAATTTTACAGAGATTCAACTCAGAGACCTCAACTTCTCCCAATCACATGAAAGTGATTATGATCCACCATGTTTCAGCCACTGCAATCAAAAATGGCTTCCTAGAACACTCATAATCAGGTTTCATTCACTAGTTGGCCCTGCCCTTAATACTGTCATCTACAGCAAGTTCTAAACAAAACCCTGAGAGTGAAACTGAGCTTTAAAATCAAATTGTTTTTCCAGGGTGCCAAAGAGAAAATTATCTTCTAATATGACATTAATTTCCAACATCTACCAAACTTCCACAATTATAGTGCCAGTGAGTAAATATCACTAGAGTTTAGGTATAAGGTAAAATTGTCAGAAAATCTGTTAGCTAAAGATCTATGAAGAGAGATGGTATATTAATATTAACATCAGAAAATGGAAAAGTAAGATATATTTTATTATCATTGTCAAGTCAATGTCACATGAACCTAAATAGACATATTATATATTTTTTCATATCAAATAGACCAAATTAATTTGGAATTATTTCTGCTATGCTTAGAATTAAAGAAAGAACAGTAAATTGAAGTATTGAAGGGGGACATTTTTCAAGAAGCTATATTGTCTAGCCAAAGAGTTAAAAGACAGTTTCCATTTTAAACACCCCATATTCCTTCCATGTCTTATGTGATAAACCATAGAAGCCATTACTTAACATATATCATTTCCTATCCCTCTACCCTCTAGTATGGATTACAGAGAGCTTAAAGAAAGGAATTAAGAAAAGTTTCAAAAAATATTTTTGAGTAATAAGGTAGTAGATATTGTGTATCCATATGGAGATGAGGATAGGACCTTTCAAGGAGTCAACCAAACTCTACTTTAAATGATGCTATGTATTTTTTTTTTGTAAATGTGTTTTTAAACCCTTGTTTTCTATCACAGAACAAATTGATTACAACGTAGGAAAGTGGTAAAGGTCAGGCAATTGAAGTTAAGTGACTTGCACAGAGTCACAGTTCTAGGAAGCATTCAAGGTGAGATTTGAGCCCAGCATCCACTCCCAATCTCTAACCTAGATTTCTATCCACTGAACCATCTACCTGTCTTGGATTGAAATAATGAGAACTCACATTTCCTTTCTGTGTGACCACAGGCAAGTCATTTATCCCCAGTTGCCAAACTCGTACCACTCTTCTGGCTTATAACTGATACTTAGTATTGATTCTAAGATAGAAGGTAAAAATTTTAAAAAAATAAATAAAAGAACAGTACAGGGACTATCAGAGAATGCATACTGTAAAGATAATAATGTAAATAAATGATCTTAATGACTATATAGTCTCAAATGTATAGTTATAAATTGTTTTATTTTATTTTTAATTGAGGCAACACATACAGAAATAATATTTATATTGACTGAATAAGAACCAAAAATCAACATGAAAAAATGTAAAGAGCATGGTATTTATAAAATAAATCATACAAAACTTTTCAAAGTATAAAATAGTGGAATCAGTCTTTATTATAAAAGAGAACAAATGGGATATATGTGTATGTAAATATACAACTACTATGATAGGGACCCAAGTACTAATTAGTGAAAGGTGGTAAGGGTGAAGGCTTCATGTCAGTGGCACATGTCCACCTCTATTAGTAAGCAAAGGCCCAAGTTCTTATGTCACATTCCTAGACTTGGTGTCAGCATGTGGGCAAGCTGAGTAGGTGTTCAAGTGGGGTACAAGGACATTGCTCACAAGAATTATATTATTTCCTTCCTTCCCCTTCCTCAAGCACACACATATTGACAAGATATAATTGTGGCATTGGATAGACATTCTTCAAATCTTAATATATTATTATTTTTAATATTTTGAGAATCAGAAATTTTTCCTTAAATTTAATCCTTTGTATCAGTTCTTAAACAGTTAATATCCTTAGAGTGATTATTTGAATGCTTGGGCAAACAGCTTATTCTTCTGAGAGACAATGACCCTGAAAGTCACTAAGGTAAATGATTATAATTTGCTACTAGAGAATATCAAGGGGGGGGGAATTTGTTTGTGAAGTCTTAGAATTACTGTAGGTAACATGTAGTTAATGGAAATGTAGCAGTAATGATTAAAGTTAAAATAAGGCTGAAGGATAGAAATGTGATAAGTAAAAGGGGGAAAAAAGCTGTTATCTAAGATCCAAGGATCATCCAAAGTCTGGCCTTACCACTAATGATCTGTAGACCATTAGGAAACTCCTTCTCATTCATGAACTTTGATTTTATCATCAATAAAATAAACTAATAATATGAACCATGATCATACCAGACAACTTCCATGAACTTTGGTACTGTCATCAATAAAATCAGGCAATTAGGCAAGATGACCATCAAGGTCCCTTCCAAGTCTAGGGCTATTATCATTTGATCTTTGTGGTTTCCTCAAGTGCTAAAATTCTATGATTGGAAGGAAAAATCTTAAGTAAAGGGTATTTCTCCTCGTGATTCACCATACCATAGGGTATAAGAACTGAACTTGGAGAAGAGAAGAGAAAACCTGAGTTCAAATTAAGATTCTAACATATTACCTGTATTAACATGAACCTTAATATATCAGAACCTCAAATTCCTCAACTGGAAAACAGTGACATAAGACTGAAAGTGCCTATCTTGTAGGGTATGACTATGACTCAAATGAAATGAGTTTTGATTCAAATGAGTTTAAACATAATGTCCTAAAAAAAGTCCTCATTTTCATCTTCCTTCCAAATACTGCATCACTGTTCTTTTCTTCTGTCTCATACTTTAATGTCACTTAATTTCCCATTCCTCTTAATGAGGATCCCCAAATAGGACTGTATATAGTGACTTTTACACAAAAATGTATTTAAAAACATTTAACATTTGATAAATCATTCTAATTTCTAACAAGTGGTTAATGCTTGATTGTGTAGATGTGCCATATTTTCCAGATTATTTATACTTCATTTGAGAGCTATGTAGTTAACCTCAGAATAGAACATTAATGATGGAATTTAAGAGATCAGATACAGGCTTATTATATTGAAGCTAACGTTAAAATAGAAATATAAAGGCACATCAATATGGGTAAAGAATAATTCAGTGTGTCCATTTTTTAGTGAGTGATGGAAATTGGAGTCAGACTCAGCTATAGGACTAATATAGAATAAGAAATATAGAATAGATCTGTTCTTGATGAGGAATCAGTGAGGAATTAGTGGGGGAAGATTTGGAGAGGGAAGAATCCAATATCATTTCTTCCTAGGCCATGGCCCCAAGATATCACTTCCTGGATATGTGTTCTTTTATTATATCATATCTCTTCTTTCTACCTATGTGGAAGAAGTGGAAAAAAATTACCTTCCCTACCTCAACTCCAGAACCTGACTTTAGCTGCTTCCTGAGGATGACTTTCCAGTGAACCTCTTCATATCCCTTGCCCTAATGTCTCTTACCAAACGCACTGGTAATGCACCATGATATTCCCAGACATTTTTGCATAGCATAGTGCCCATTCCATCCTTAGAAACTAACCTGCTTTAAAGCGAATTGCTTCCATTTTTGTCTTGTTTCAGTTATTTTACTATAAAGTAGCATTCATGAGCTGCACACCCGCTGCAGCAACTACTGGTTTTTAGTCTATACTTTTCCTTTCATACAGCTACAAAAAGAGATTGCTGCTGAAGGTAAAGATATCAGGGTACTAGGAAAGATCATCTTCATAAAAGAAGGGTAATCTAGTTAATCTCTCACATCTTTCCCAATACTGAATATCTAAGATACTATGTCTTTGTATAACGTATAAATCAATAACATGAAAGTTAAGTATCTAAACAAAAATGTTCTTTTCTATATAGAAATTATATTATTGTATCAATAATTATATAACTACTTCCTTCATTACAAAAGGAGATTTTAAAATTATTGTTCTCATATTTATGGAAATATAAATTAAGTATGAGTTTTAAGGAAGAGAGAATTTCTATGGATCCAAGATGCACATCAAAGGTCTAATTACTTGCAATATATACTTTATTTATTTTGATCATATCTGATAATTTGATATTGTTGATTTCTTGCATATGCACATATATTTGGATAATTCCTTTATATCTCCTTTGTTAACATCTACATATTTTAACAATATTAATCATTACTTTCTTACCAGATAAATTTCTTGTCTTTCCCTTTCTTAAAGTGTCATACATTGTGCCAATTTATGAAAGATAACAATGATGAAAATAGATTGTTAATAAAATCACCACATTTACCAGAATGACAGTATAATATTCCATATTTGACTTTATTACTTCATAAATTAAAATTTTTAAATGTGAAATTTGAAACTAGATGACCTTCCAGATTCCCAGGCTAAAAATCATCCCACCAGGATTTTGCCTAATCATGTATATCCAAAAACAAAACCCCAAAATTATTGGAATCCCTTTGTGTGTGAAATGTATATGTGTGTGTATATATATATATATATATATATATATATATATATATAAGTGCTTCTCATCTAGTTATATTCTATATACACTAAAGTCATTGGCAAGAGCCTATTGAATTCCCTAAAACTTGGTTTTTATTCATCCTTACATTGAAATCACTCTCCTCCAAGTTACTTTAGATCTCTTAATTAACAAATCCAATGACTTTTTCCTCAGTCCTTATTTCCACTAAATTTTCTGTATCCTTCGAAACTTTTCATCATTTCTTTCTTCTCTGGAGATCTTTTAGAATACCACACACTCCTGGTTTTCCTCCTACTTTTCTGACTACTCCTTCTTTGTTTTCTTCACTGAACCCTCCTCCATATTATACCAACTAAATATAGGTATCTCTTACGGTTCTATGCTGGTTCATCTTCTCTTCTCCCTCTATAATATGGCACTTAATGATCTCATCTACTTCAATGAATTATCTAATCTATAATTCATGCTTCATTCCCCTTGTTGACCTCCAATCTCACATTTCTATGTGCTATTAAATGATTTCTTTTGGCATTCAAAGCCCTGCCTGGTCTAGTCCTCTTTTATTTTTCTAATCTCCATATTTGTTGCTCCATGCCATTGATTTTTATGATCCAGTAACAACAGCTTCCTAGCCATTCCACAAACCAGATAAGCCATCTCTTGGTTCTGGGTATTCCCTCTCACTATACTACATACTTGAAATTATCTGCCTTCTCTGACTATCTCTCAGTTTCTTAATTCCAATTGCTTTCCTTTCTTAATTATATCCTAATTATCATATATATATGTATATATATATATATATATATATATATTTCTAAGTGTGTGTGTGTTTAGGTCCTTGAAAAAAGGTTTTAGTTTATATCTTTTTTATATACTTATTGCAATTATTGAAGCATAGTAATTGCTTAATAAATGTTTGTTAATTTAGTTGTTTCCTTTATCTTTTCCTTTGAATATGCTCTTCCCTTTTAATTCTACTGACTTTAATAATGTCTATAAATTCTTACTTCATTTTGACTTACTTAACTTTATATTTTGATTAGCCAATATCTCCTTTACCAGATAAATTTATCGAATTTCCCTTCTTTGAAGATTTATACTTCATAACAATGCTGTAAATCAAGACAGAAAATAAGAATAAAACTTAACATAGTAAAATTTAATAATACATTGACTGAGTGTAACATTATAATATTACAAAACCAGAGTTGCCAAACTATTAAAAAAATAAAACAGTTAATATGCTTAAATGATCTATGAAGCAAGACTTGGACCCACACAAATTATCACTCTTTGTAGCACATAGCAAGGCTCATATCCTCACTGAAGCTTTCTCTTATTACATCAAGACATAATGCTGTCTCCTATCCTAAAATATTATTAAAATAGGACTCAAATCTAAAACTTCTGTGTCTCAGTACAGACACCAGAATCATATTTTAATTGCCTCAATACCTTTTTGTGAATTACTCCTACTCTTGGATAATGCCATGTTTAATAAAATCACCAATACAAATATTCTTTCTTACAAATTAAGGTAATGTTTATTACAACTCATGTAAGCATTTTAAAATATTTATACAAATAAAGTGTTGATTGTGGAGGTAAAAATGCTACTCTCACAATTTAGGTCTATAATACCTGCCCATTTCATTTAGGATCTCTAATAGAGGATTTCTATATACCAGAGAAACAGTATAATTATAGATAACTGTGTTGGAGTTTGAATTTGGTAAAAACTCTCTACATATATCACATCATTGAAAATCAAAATATAGTAATATAATGGATATACAGCAGACTTCTTAATGATGAAGACATGGATAAAAATCCCATCTTTGAAATATACTAGGCTGTGTGAAACTGGAAAAATACTATCTGTCATGAATTAGTAGAGGGAATAAATCCTAACTGGGCATTTCTTACACAAAGGAAATCACACATCTGTACAAAGTAACAATAGTCCTACAATATAGATAATAAAGTCAGAGTTATCACGTGCTTTATTGCTAGCAAAACTGTGTAAAGTTGATATATGATACACTGACTACTCTAGAACTTGTCATTTTAAATTTCTGACCACTATATAGGTGTTAGAGATATAAAGATGCAATCTCAGATTCTTAATTCTATTTTCCTAGTTTTGACTATTATTATTCATGTATATACACATATGAATTTTTATACAATTAAATGTGTAAATGTTTGCTTAGAGTTTCACTTTTCAAAAAATATTTAGACTGAAATATGGGTTTGACCAAGTTAACTCTTAGATTCGTTTTGAATTTTGAGGTTTAATTTTTAAATACATATTTAATAATATTGCAATTTCATTTATACTTAAAGTAGCTGAAGTGGATCACCTGTGAAGAAATGAATTTACACTTCAAATTCCCAGTGTCCCAGGAAAATCTCCAGCTCCATGAGACAATAGCAATATATATTAAGAACAAATTTTATTTTTCACTTTTTCCAGAGCCCCTTTCACATCTTTGTTTCTTAAACTATAAATAAGAGGGTTCAACATGGGAATGACAGTAGTGTAAAACAATGAAGTTATTTTGTCTTGGTCTAATGAATAAGCAGAACTTGGTCTGAAATACATAAAAAGAATAGTTCCCTGGAAGATTGTGACAACAGCTAAATGAGAAGTACAGGTAGAAAATGTTTTCCATCTGCCCTCAGTGGAGTGGATTTTCAACACAGAGAGGATTATATAACAATAAGAAATGAGGACTGCTGAAACAGTGACCATTTCAATAAAACCAAAGACAGTGAAGATCATTAGCTCATTGACATATGTATCAGAACAAGAGATTAACAAAAGAGGAGGAATATCACAGAAAAAATGATTGATCTCATTGGACCTGCAGAAATTCAGCGTAAAGGTTAAAGTTGTATGTAGCAGGGCATCCATCATCCCTACCATGTAGACACCAGCAATCAACAAGTAGCAGACCCGGCTAGACATGTTTACTGTATAAAGCAAAGGGTTACTTATTGCCATATAGCGATCAAAGGCCATTACTGCTAACAGTAGGCACTCAGAATCTGTAAATGTACAAAAGAAATAGAATTGCAGAGCACAACCAATGAAGGGAATGGATTTGTCCTCAGCAAAGAAGTCTACCAGCATCTTGGGGCAAATAGCTGTAGAGTAGCAAAGGTCACAGAAGGACATGTGGCTGAGGAAGAAATACATAGGCAAATGGAGTTGAGGGTCTACCCATATTAATATGATCATCCCAATATTTGTTATGAGAATACCCAAATAAATTATGAGAAAAAGAACAAAGAAGGCCATATTTAGTTCAGGATCATTGGTAATGCCTAAGAGGACAAATTCAGTTGGAGTGGAATAATTCTTGTCCATTATTTCTGCTTTGTTTTTTCCTGTCTTCCTGTGAATAGGAAATAGGTAGGTAAAGTAAATGGATTTTCACTCTTTTGTATCAATAATAAGTAAAAGGTTTTTGGATTCTTACTCATCTGTTATGTGATGACAGATAGCTCCTCTTCATTAGTTATTAATGCCAAAAAAGACATCAAACTTCATCCTATAGAAATGAGATAATGCAAAACAGAGAAGGAAACAAAGGCATAAAGATGCTTTGTTATTATAAAAGGATTAATGACTTTTACAAATCATTAGCAGAAGTTCAGTAGTATTTCAAGTGTACCTTCATAAAAAAAAAGTTGAGACATTCAAAATGAGAGAAAGAAAGAAAGGGGGAGAGAGAGAGAGAGAGAGAGAGAGAGAGAGAGAGAGAGAGAGAGAGAGAGAGAGAGAGAGAGAGAGAGAGAGAGAGAGAGAGAGAATTATAACTTAGTAGCTGAAAAAATTATACAAAATGGAAGGTGGGATCAGAGGGCTTAAGGGATGGACATGTAAAATATTCAAAAAACTACATGTGAGCTTAAAAGATTATTCATGTGAAGTTTTGTGAAAATTACCAATAAATCTCAGTATCAGTTCAATTTAACAAGAATTTTTTTTTATAGTTGATATATATTTGTCTTAGGCAATGGCTCAGAATGTGCATAGAAATACCCTTAAATCATCCCTCTGCCACAGTGTGTCTGTATGGCTAAAAGAAATGCAAGTTTTCTCAACTATAAAATACTAATTCATATGATGTTTGTCATGAGGATCAAAATAAAAGTAATTGTTTTGAAAATTTCATTAAACTGTTACTTTCCATTTAATTTAACAAATATTTATAAAATGCCTATACTATATATATATATATATATATGTCAAGAAGCCTTGATATCTTGCTAGATACATAGATACATAGATAGATAGAAAGATAGATAGATAGTAAGATAGATAAATAGGTAGCTAGGTAGATAGGTAGATATAGTCGTTCTGGTCTCAGACTTAGATAAACCTTGTTTCAAGTTTTACCTTTGCTTCATAATGGCTGTGTTATCCTGAATCCACTCACAAGATCTAGACATCTCCCTTAGATAAAAATTTGAAGAGCAAATTCTGGTCTTCATTGATGCCAGTAGTTACTTCTTTGAAAAATCCCCTCTTTATGAAACATAAAGACTCTAGTCTATAAACATGCAAAAATGGGCACTTCAAAAATCCTATGGGGCAGCTGGGTATCTCAGTAGATTGAGAGCCAGGCCTAGAGATGGGAAGTCCTAGGTTCAAATTTGACCAAAGACACTTCCCAGCTGGGTGACCCTGGGCAAGTCACTTGACCCCCATTGCCTAGCCATTACCACTCTTCTGCCTTGGAGCCAATACTCAGTATTGACTCCAAGGCGGAAGTTAAGGGTTTAAAAAAAATCCTAGTTGCAATTTTTTTATTCTTCTTTTTTCATGAAAATCATAAGTTTATTTTCTTTCAGATCCACATAGAAGAGATCTTACAATAGTCCTGAAAGCCTTTCAATAGTTTTAATGATATTTTTATGATTCAGCACCCTGTCAAGTATTGGAAATTTCATCAGTTATTTAAAAGATTAACAGTTTGTCAATTGGTGTCAATTTTAGTACTTGTGGTTATCTATGTTCATGAGATAGGTATGTCGAATATGATGGGAGAGGAAATCATGTATGTGTGTATGTGCATATATACAGACACATACATGCACACTCTCACTTATGTGTTGAGACATGGAACAAGAATGTGAATGATAAAAAGAAGAGCTAGAGAAAGTGGAAAAGTAATGCTTTTATTATTTTTTAAGTCTCAGCAGGAAAATGTGACATATGACCCAACTTAACACTTGTAACAAACTTTTAGAAGGAATTTTCCAACTACTTTTTGATGTAAGCAAAACTTTAATATTCATTATGTCTAAAAGAGAAAATGCCTCAGTGATACCCATCTTAAAGAGCAATATCTAAGAATTATATTAATTTCTCATTCTGAGAAGGTGAATTCTCATTCTACGGAGATAAACACTATCTCTGATATTTGGTACTACATTCTGCCATCACAGTTATAAAGCTTTAAGGAAAGGAAAATTAGTCACATATCTCTGAAACTCTCAAAACTCTTGTGTGTCTTCTAGTACTGTTCACCTTGTCCTGTAAATGCATCCCTTTAAGACTTCATAAACATACCTGTCCAAAGAATATCCACATACCTTGTATAATTGGCTCAAGAGGTGGGATTCATTTTTTAAAATTTAGCGACATTTGAAATTTATAGCTCGGAAACCTCTGAATTATCTCTATGCTATTGTGTAAACTCCTACCTAATTAACCTGAAGGGAAAACTCATTAGTCATCTCCTCCTTGAATTATACATTGCCTCAGACAAAGGTGGGAAGTTCAATTGGAGACACATTTAGATTTTTATTCCCAAAGTGTTTTCTCAACTTGGTGGAATATATTGAAGGAAATCTCAATTCATCTTATCTTTACAAGTTGGTGATGGAGGGTGTAGGGCAAAGAATTTATCGAAGGAAAGAATGGTGTTTAGGGTTAAAACTTTTTCAAATGATTATGAACCATTGTATATTCAAATTCGCATCTTCATTTGGAATTCTCGAATTTAACTTCACACAAATTTATTATGGCATTGAAGTATGAAATTTGGATTTAATACATTTTATTTATTATATTTATTATTATTATTTTATGTTATTACATTCAAAATAAAAATTCTCTGATTTTAAAACAAATATGAATAAAATACTTGGATCTCATTATTTAAAATCCAACTTTCTTTTTAAATGTAAATTACTTTGGTAGTTAAAGAAGGAAGAATGAAATATATTTTTTTACTATCAAGAAATGGAGAAGATAAATATATATATAATTTGCAAACTCATTGAGAAAAAGCAAAGATAAGATCATAATAAAGTTTATGTGATAAAAAAGCATCAGGAAAAGTGTATATAGATTGGACTTGTAAAAATAAGGAATTTATGGAAAAATTAATATTTTTTTGCATTCAGAGAAGGAATGATATCAATAAATCAATATTTATATTATATATATATAAAGTATGTATACTGGAAAAAGAAATATGATGAGAGGGAATTAGTAAATAAAATTGTTTGGCTACATTATAGAGAATTTAAAGGAGACTTGGATTCAGTAAGGCTACACATAAGTGATTTTGATGGAGGGTACAGATATTTGTAGATAAGGTCTTATTATATTTTCAGGCCTTGCCAGTCTACTAAAATATGAATATTTTTAAAGGTAGAAATCTTAGCAAAGACAGAGAAGGTAGGACTCTGCATAATACTAATATTTCAGACTGTTTCAGCCAATTCAAAATTTTCCAGTGAAATCTCTTTGCTGTCATCCATCCAGATTGAAGGAACAATAATAACCAAAACATCCCCAACAAAGTTAAAATACCCAAAGTCAATTAGTTCATTTAAAACTAAAATAGGGTAATTCCTGGTTATACTTTAATGCTTATATAAATAGTATTTATTAACCTCACAGTAATGCCTTTGCAAAAGCTTTCATCGTCATTGCAGTACCATATCAAATCTTTAGGGACTTTTGGTCACTTGGATTCTTATGTCAAAAAATCCTCTAAAGCATTCCATAAATTCAATAAATTGTCACCAAGGTATGAAGATGAAAACAGAGTTATTGATTCAATCTGGGCTAGTGGAGATATTAATGCTTCCAATTATTCTGGAAAGAAATTTTGAATTATACACATTTTATAAGTGATATATTAACTTTTTTCTGTTCTATCACTGCGAGGCCCATCCCACTATGGAATAAATGAAAAATATAATGGGACTATATGTACAGCAATCCTTATATTAGTCAATTGTAGTATTAAAAATTAGAGCCAAGACAATGCCAACTGCCTGGGAAATAGCTGAATAACTTGTGCCTTAGGAATACAAAGTGAATGGGGTATATTTTCAAAGAGATAGGAAATGATTCATGTGAATCAAATCATAATGAAGTGAACACATTAAGGAGAATAATTTAAGTGATAACATTTTAAAATAAATTTTGAAAGATAAAGCAACACTCGTATATATGAACAAATATGATATCAGAGCACTAGAAAAGGAAAACTACATTATATTATAGAGAAAAGTGATCTCATAGGATGAATATTAGATTCATTTTTGATATGCCATTATCAAGCAAATGTTTGGTTTACTGGACTTGTGCAA
The DNA here is from genome assembly GCF_027887165.1 of Monodelphis domestica. NCBI lineage: Eukaryota > Metazoa > Chordata > Mammalia > Didelphimorphia > Didelphidae > Monodelphis > Monodelphis domestica. The sequence continues at coordinate 24,369,894 of NC_077232.1, read as the reverse complement.
TATATTGCATAGTATATTTCTTGTTTTCAGTTTTCAGAGACTTGGGCAAATGAGAAAAAAATAACTGAATGTTCTATAATTGAAAACAACAAAATATTTTTAAACGAATCATAAGGAACAAGATATATTTACTCTCTAATCAATAAGCACTTTCTCAGAAATTAATCTTCAGAGCTTCTTGTATTTAAGGATCACGAGACCTCTTAAGTCCTATCTGATAAGGGAAATCAGTCCTTGTTTTCATCTAGTGGCTAAAGTCTTATTATGTTTCTGACATTGTTTACAAAAACAACACAAAATAAATAAAAATATGGATTGATCTCCATGACTATTGTCTCTCATTAATTAAAATCATTAAACACTTAATTATAGTATTCAAAATTAAATATTTCATTAAGAATTTTAAAGATTATGTTGTTATTGATATATCATTAAACAATAAAAATATAGTTGGAAGGAATTTTCTCTTATCAAGAAGGTATTGAATGTTAAACCATTATTTTTTTGAACATGCCTGTCATATTTGGACAAATGATCAATGGAAATATTTTCTTACAGGGGTCAGTGGAGTGATGTTATATTGGCAAAACTTGAATTTTGAATTATGTTTTGATTAACAGAAATATATTTTATGGAGGGCATTCAGATATAGGCCTCTTTCATTGAGAGTAGAGTTGTGAACTAGATAACTTAATAAATGGCACAAATTTGGATAAATAATATATAGCAATTCTGACAGACTTCAATGTAAGTGAAACACAACTTGAAAAGGATTTCCCCTTGTTCTCATGAAGTGAGTCTAGAAGGCATATTCAGAATAGAACTCATAATAGGAATCAGGCACGTAATTTAACCCCTGTTGCCAAGCCCTTACTACTCTTCTGGCTTATAAGTAATACTTAGTATTGATTCTAAGATAGAAGGTAAGAATTTAAAAAATAAATAAATAAAAGAACAGTACAGGGCCTCTCAACAGAAAGGGCAATTAATAATGTAAATAATTTGTTAATGACTCTAATCTCAAATGTATGTGTATAAATTATTTTATTTTATTTTTAATTGAGGCAACATATATGGAAATAATATTTGTATAGACTGCATAGAAACCAAAAATCAGCACAAAAATATATAGACTATGGTACATAAAAATAACACATATACAGAACTTTTGAAAGTGTAAAGTAGTGATATCAATCAGTTTATATTGTATCAGAGAACAAAGGAGATATTTCTATGTAAATATGCGCATATAGGTATATATAGAAGCATAATTTAAAACAATTTCATAATTACTTGGAAACATGTTCAACCTCTCTAAATATAAAAAAAAAAAGTTAAAATAACTCTAAGGTACAACTTTACAGTGCCAAAAATTAAACAGCCATTTCATATATATTCAGAAACAAAAAATCCCCATATCAAAGGTGAGGAAGGTTTGTGATTAAATAGATTTGATCCCTTAAAATAAATAATAACTTAAAAAAATTATAACACTTGGAATAATTCAATCAAGTTTATGGTGGGAATATGGTGGGAAAACAGAACAACAATTAAGGGATTTACTTCAAGGGGCTTCTGAACTTGCCACATTATCTCACCTGTCTTTTTGTTTTAAATTCTTACCTTGCATCTTATAATAGCTGTCATAAATTGGTTCCAAGGCAGGAAAATAATAAAGGCAAGAACATGGGGGTTAATGATTTGGCCAGGATCACACAGTGATTAAGTGTCAGAAGTAAAATATGAACCCAGGACTTCCCCTCTGTGGCCTTGACTCTCAACCCCTTTTGTGACCCAGAAATCCCCAACAATCCTGTTCCAATCAGAGTACTTTCTTGAAATTTGACTTAGAAACTGAATTGGCATTTACAATCTAGGATTTCAGACCAGAACACTTTTTTTCCATTTTCTATTAATGTTGGATTTCACATCTATGAAGGAGATCTTAACGGAAAAGCAATTAGTGGTTCGTTTTAGAGGTGTCCATTAGAATTTGGACAGTTAACAAAGAGGTCAATAAGAGGGGGAAGGGATTTAGAGAAAAAGTTGTAGGGCATCAATTGCACTGTTTCATCACAAGAAGGGCACAAGGACAGTGCTCACAAGAACTATATGCTTTCCTTCCTTCCTCTTCCCCAAGCACACACATATTGACAAGATCTAATTGTGGCATTGGATAGACATTCTTCAAATCTTAATATGTTATTTTTAATATTTTCCTGAAATTGAGAATCAGAATTTTTTTCCTTAAATTTAATCCATTGTATCAGTTCTTAAACATTTAATATCCTCAGAGTGATTATTTGAATGTTTGGGCAAACAGCATATTCTTCTGAGAGACAATGACCCTGAAAGTCACTAGGGTAAATGATTATAATTTGCTACTAGAGAATATCAAGGGGGAAATAAATTTGTTTGTGAAGTCTTGGAAAAAATTAGGGTAGGTAATGTGTAGGTAATGGAAATGTAGCTGTAATGGTTATGGTTAAAACAAGGCTGAATGATAGAAATGTGATGAGTAAAAGGGAAGAAAAGCTGTTATCTAGAATCCAAGGACCATCCAAAGTCTGGCCACTAATGATCTGTAGAACATTAGGCAACTCCTTCTCCTTCATGAACTTTGATTTTATCATCAGTAAAATAAACTAATAACATGAACCATGATCATATCAGACAATTTCCATGAATTTTGGTATTCTCATCCATAAAATCAGGCAATTAGGCAAGATGGTCATCAAGGACCCTTCCAAGTCTAGGGCTATGATCATTTGATCTTTGTGGTTTCCTCAAGTGCTAAAATTCTATGATTGGAAGGAAAAATCTTAAGTAAAGGATATTTCTCCTCGTGATTCACCATACCATAGGGTATAAGAACTGAACTTGGAGAAGAGAAGAGAAAACCTGAGTTCAAATTAAGATTCTAACATATTACCTGTATTAACATGAACCTTAATATATCAGAACCTCAAATTCCTCAACTGGAAAACAGTGACATAAGACCTAATGTGCCTATATTGTAGGGTATAACTATGACTCAAATGAAATGAGTTTTGATTCAAATGAGTTCAAATATAATGTCCTAAGTAAATATTCTCATTTTTATGCTCCTTCCAAATACTACATCAGTGTTCTTTTCTTCTCTTTCATACTTTAATGTCACTTAATCTCCCTTTCCTCTTAATGAGGATGCCCTAGATAGGACTGTATATAGTCACTTTTACACAAAAAATGTATTTTAAAACATTTAATATTTCATAAATCATTCTAATTTCAAACAAGTGGATGATTGATTTTGCAAATGTGCCATGTTTTCCATATCATTCATATTTCATTTGAGAGCTATGTAGTTAACCTAAGTTAAAAATTAATGATGGAATTTAAGAGATCAGTTATCGGTTTATTACATTGAAGATAAGGTTAAAATTGAAATTGAAAAGCACATCAATATGGATAAAGAATAACTCAGTGTGTCCACTTGTTGGTGAGTGATGGAAAGAGGAGTCAGACTCAGCTATAGGACTAATATAGAATAAGTAATATAGAATATATCTGTTCTAGATGAGGAATCAGTGAGGAATTAGTGGGGGAAGATTTGGAGGGGGAAGAATCCAATTTCTTTACTTCCTAGGCCATGGCCCTAAGATGTCACTTCCTCGATATGTGTTTTTTTATCATATCATATTTTGCCCTAATGTCTCTTACCAAACCCACTGGTAATACACCATGATATTCCCAGACATTTTTGTATAACATGGAACCCATTTCATACTTAGAAACAGACCTGTTTTAAAGCAAATTGCTTCCATTTTTGTCTTGTTTTGGTTATTTTACTATAAAGTAGCATTCATGAACTTAACACCAGCTGCAGCAGCTACTGGTCTTTAGTCTATACTTTTCCTTTCATACAGCTACAAAAAGAGATTGCTCTTTAAGGTAAAGATTTCAGGGTACTAGGAAAGATTATCTTCATAAAAGAAGGGTAATCTAGTTAATCTCTAACATCTTTCCCAATACTGAATATCTAAGATACTATGTCTTTGTATAAAGTATAAATCAATAACATGAAAGTTAAGTATCCAAACAAAAAGGCTCTTTTCTATAAAGAAATTACATTGTTGAATCAACAAATATATAACTAATTCCTTCATTACAAAAGGAGGGTTTTTAAAGACTGGTTATGATATCTATGAAAATATAAACTAAGTATGAGTTTTAAAGAAGAGAGAATTTGTATGGATCCAAGATGTACATCAAAAGTCCAATTATTTGCAATATATACTTTATTTATTTTGATCATAACTGATAATATTGTTGATTTCTTGCATATGCACATATATTTGGATAATTCCTTTTATATTTACTTCCTTATTATCTACATAATTTAACAATATTAATCATGAAATTCATACCAGATAAATTTCTTGTCTTTCCCTTCCATAAAATGTCATATGCTATGCCAATTTATTAAAGAGAACAATGGTGAAAATAGATGGTTAAAAAAATCACTACATTTACAAGAATGACAGTACAATATTCCATATTTGACTTTATTACTTCATAAACTAAAAATCTAAAATGTGAAATTTGAAACTAGATGACCTTCCAGATTTCCAGGCTAAAAATCATCCCACGAGAATTTTGCCTCATCATGTTAATCCAAACCCCCCCCCAAATTAATGGAATCCCACTGTGTGAAATGTATGTATATGTATATCTATGTATATCTATCATCTATCTATCTATCTATCTATCTATCTATCTATCTATCTATCATTGATTCTCAACTGATTGTATTCTATATAGACTAAAGTCATTGTCAAGAGACCTATTGAATTCCCTAATTTTTTTTTATTCATCCTTCCACTGAAATCAAACTTCTCCAAGTTACTTTAGATCTCTCAATTAACAAATCCAATGACTTTTTCCTCAGTCCTTATTTCCACTAACTTTTCTCCATCCTTTGAAACTTTTCATACCTTTTTTCTTTTCCTGATATTTTTAGAATACCATTTACTCTTTCCTGGTTTTCTTCCTACTTTTTTAACTACTCCTTCTTTGTTTTCTTCACTAAACCCTCCTCCATATTATACCACCTAAATATAGGTATTTCTTAGGGTTCTGTGCTGGTGCATCTTCTCTTCTCCCTCTATAATATGGCATTTAGGGATTTCAGTTGCTTCAATGGATTATCAAATCTATGATTCATGCTTCATTCCCCTTGTTGACTTTCAACCTCACATTTCTAACTGCTATTAAATGATCTGTTTTAGCATTCAAAGCTAGTCTATCCCTCTTTTATTTTTCTAATCTCTATATTTATTAGTCCGTACCATTAATTTTATGATCCAGTAACAACAGCTCCTGCCCATTCCACAAACCAGACAAACCATCTATTGGTTCTGGGTGTTTCCTCTCACTATACTACGTATTTGAAACATTCTGCCTCCTCTGACTATCTCTCAGTTTCTTAATTCCAGTTGCTTTTCTTTGTTAATTAAATCCTATTTATCATATATATTGTATTACTATATATGTGTATATATATACATATATCTTTCTATGTGTGTGTGTAGGTCCTTCAACAATGATTTTAATTTTTCTCTTTTTTATATACTTAGAGTAATGATTGGAGCATAGTAATTGCTTAATAAATGTGTTTGTTAGTTTATATATTTCCTATATCTTTTCCTTTGCACATGCTCTTCCCTTTTAATTCTACTGACATTAATAATGTCTATAAAGTTATTTACTTAATTTTCATTAATTTAATTTTATATTTTGATTAGCCAATATCTCCTTTACCAGAAAAATTCGTTGCCTCGCCCTGGCTTGTAGATTTATCCTTCATAACAATGTTGTACAAGAGAGAAAATAAGAATAAAATTTATTATATCAAAATTTAATAATGCATTGAATGAGTGTAACATTATAATATTACACATCCAGAGTTGAAAAACTATTAAAAAATAAAACAGTTAATATTCTTAAATGATCTATGAAGCAAAACTTGGACCAACACAAATTATCACTCTTTGTAGCACATAGCAAGGCTCATATCCTCGCTGAATCTTTCATTACATCAAGACATAATGCTGTCTCCTATCCTAAAATATTATTAAAATAGGACACAAATCTAAAACTTCTGTGTCTCGGTACAGACACCAGAATCATATTTTAATTGCCTCAATACCTTATTGTGAATTACTCCTACTCTTGGATAATGTCATGTTTAATAAAATCACCAATATAAATATTCTTTCTTACAAGTTAAGGTAATGTTTATTATAACTCATGTAAGCATTTTGAAATATTTATACAAATAAAGTGTTGATTGGGGAGGTAAAAATGCTACTCTGACAATTTAGGTCTAAATGCCTGACCAATTCATTTAGGATCTCCAATAGAGGATTTTTATGTATCAAAGAAACAGTATAATTATAGATAACTGTGTTGGAGTTTGAATTTGTAAAAATCTCTCTATATATATCATATCATTTGAAAATCAAAACATAGTAATATAATGGATATACAGCAGACTTCTTAATGATGAAGACATGGATACAAATTCCATCTTTGAAATATACTAGGCTGTGTGAAACTGGAAAAATACTATCTGTCATGAATTAGTAGAGGGAATAAATCCTAACAGGGAGTTTCTCACACAAAGGAAATCACACATCTGTTCAAAGTAACAATAGTCCTAAAATATAGATAATAAAGTTGCAGTTATCCTGTGCTTAATTAAAAGCAATGCTGTGTAAAGTTGATATATGAGACACTGACTGCTCTAGAACTTGTCATTTTAAATTTCTGACCATTATATAGGTGTTAGAGATATAAAGATGCAATCGTGGATTCTTAATTTTATTTTCATAAAGTCTTGATTATTATTATCCATATATACATACACATATGAATTTTTATACAATTAAATGTGTAAATGTTTGCTTAGAGTTTCACTTTCCCAAGAATATTTAGAGTAAGATATAGCTTCAACAATGTGAACTCTAAGATATCTTTTGCATTTTGAGGTTTAATTTTTAAATACATATTTAATAATATTGCCATTTCAATGATACTTAAAGGGGCTCAAGTGGATTACCTCTGAGGAAATGTATTTACACTTCAGATTCTCAGTGTCCCAGTAAAATCCCCAGCTCTCTGGGATAATAGCAACATACATTAAGGAAATATTTTATTTTTCACTTTTTCCAGGGCCCCTTTCACATCTTTGTTTCTTAAACTATAAATAAGAGGGTTCAACATGGGAATGACAGTAGTGTAAAACAATGAAGTTATTTTGTCTTGGTCTAATGAATAAGTAGAACTTGGTCTGAAATACATAAAAAGAATAGTTCCCTGGAAAATTGTGACAACAGCTAAATGAGAAGTACAGGTAGAAAATGTTTTCCATCTGCCCTCAGTGGAGTGGATTTTCAACACAGAGAGGATTATATAACAATAAGAAATGAGGACTGCTGAAACAGTGACCATTTCAATAAAACCATCGAAAGTGAAGATCACTAGCTCATTGACATGGGTATCAGAACAAGAGATTAACAAAAGAGGAGGAATATCACAGAAAAAATGATTGATCTCATTGGACCTGCAGAAATTCAGTGTGAAGGTTAAAGTTGTATGTAGCAGGGCATCCATCATCCCTACCATGTAGACACCAGCAATCAACAAGTAGCAAACCCGGCTAGACATGTTTACTGTATAAAGCAAAGGGTTACTTATTGCCATATAGCGATCAAAGGCCATTACTGCTAACAGTAGGCACTCAGAATCTGTAAATGTACAAAAGAAATAGAATTGCAGAGCACAACCAATGAAGGGAATGGATTTATCCTCAGCAAAGAAGTCTACCAGCATCTTGGGGCAAATAGCTGTAGAGTAGCAAAGGTCACAGAAGGACATGTGGCTGAGGAAGAAATACATAGGCAAATGGAGTTGAGGGTCTACCCATATTAATATGATCATCCCAATATTTGTTATAAGAATAACCAAATAAATGATAAGTAAAAGAACAAAGAAGGCCACATTTAATTCAGGATCATTGGTAATTCCCAGGAGGACAAATTCAGTTGGAGTGGAATAATTCTTGTCCATTACCTCTGCTTTGTTCTTTCCTGTCTTTCTGTGAATAGGAAATAGGTAGGTAAAGTAAACTGATTTTCACTCTTTTGTAACAATAATAATAAAATATTTCTGGATTCTTACTCATCTGTAAAGTGATGACAGATACTTCCTCTCCATTAGTCATTAATGACAAAAAAGACATCAAACTTCATCCTATAGAAATGAGATAATGCAAAACAGAGAAGAGGGAACCAAAGGCATAAAACTGCTTTGTATATATATAATGATTGATGGCTTTTAAAAAAATCATTAGCAGAAGTTCAGTAGTATTTCAAGTTCTCCTCTGTGAAAGAAAAAAAAGATGAGACATTCAAAATGAGAGAAAGAGAAAAGGAAAGACAGAGAGAGAGAGAGAGAGAGAGAGAGAGAGAGAGAGAGAGAGAGAGAGAGAGAGAGAGAGAGAGAGGTACCTGGAAAAAATTATACTCAAACAAAATGGAAGTTGGGATCATAGGGCTTTAGGGATGGACATATAAATCTTCAAAAATTATATGTGAGTTTAAAATATTATTCTTGTGAAGCTTTGTGAAATTTATCAATAAATCTCAGTATCAGTTCAATTAAACAAGAAATTCTTTTATTCTTGATATATAAAGGGTCTTAGGTAATGCCTCAGAATGTGCAGAGACTACCCTTAGAGCCTTAATCTTCCTTCTGCCACACAGTGTCTGTATGACTAAGGGAAATGAAAGGAATACTTCTAAACCTCAGTTTTCTCAGCTAAAAATAATTTTTATATGATGTTTGTAACGAGGATCAAAAGAAAACTAATTTTAAATGTGTTGCAAATTTTATTATAGTGTAGTTGTCCATTAAATTAACAAATATTTATAAAATGCCAATACTAAATATATATATAAATATATATATAAAGAGGCCTTGATTTCAAGATAGATCGATAGATAGATAGATAATTAGATTGATAGATAGATTGTATGATAGATGAATAGATATGTTGGTAGGTAGGTTGGTGGGTAGGTAGATAAATATATTTCTGATCTCAGACTTAGATAAACCTGGTTTAAGTTTTACCATTGTTTCATAAGAGTTGTGTTATCTTGAACCCACTCACAAGATCTAGACATCTCCCTTAGGTAAAAAATTGAAACAAGTCCTGGTTTCCATTGATGCCAGTAGTTACTTCTTTGAAAAATCCCCTCTTTATGAAACATAAAGACTCCAGTCTCTAAACATGAAAAATGAGCACTTCAAAAATCCTACTTGCAATTTTTTTTCTTCTTTCTTCTTTTTTCATGAAAATCATAAGTTTATTTTCTTTCAGGTACACATAGAAGAGATCTTACATTAGTCCTGAAAGCCTTTCAATAGTTTTAATGATATTTTTATGATTCAGCACCCTGTCAAGTATTAGAAATTTCATCAGTTATTTAAAAGATTAACAGTTTGTTAATTGGTGTCAATTTTAGTACTTGTGGTTATCTATGTTCATGACATAGGTATGTCGAATGTGATGGGAGAGGAAATCATGTATGTGTGTATGTGCATATATACAGACACATACATGCACACTCTCACTTATGTGTTGAGACATGGAACAGGAATGTGAATGATATAAAAAGAAGAGCTAGAGAAAGTGGAAAAGTAATGCTTTTATTATTTTTTAAATCTCAGCAGGAAAATGTGACATATGACCCAACTTAACACTTGTAACAAACTTTTAGAAGTTTTTCAACTACTTTTTGATGTAAGCAAAACTTTAATATTCATTATGTCTAAAAGAGAAAATGCCTCAGTGATACCCATCTTAAAGAGCAATATCTAAGAATTATATTAATTTCTCATTCTGAGAAGGTGAATTCTCATCCTAAGGAGATAAACACTATCTCTGATATTTGGTACTACATTCTGCCATCACAGTTACAAAGCTTTAAGGAAAGCAAAATTAGTCATACATCTCTGGAAGTCTCAAAACTCTTGTGTGTCTTCTAGTACCGTTCACCTTGTCCTGCAAATGCATCCCTTTAAGACTTCATAAACATACCTGTCCAAAGAATATCCACATACCTTGTATAATTGGCTCAAGAGGAGGGAGTCATTTTTTAAAATTTAATGACATTTGGAATTTATAGCTCAGAAACCTCTGAATTATCTCTATGCTATTGTGTAAACTCTTGCCTAATTAATCTGAAGGGAAAACTCATTAGTCTTCTCCTCCTTGAATTATACATTGCCTCAAAGGTGGAAAGTGCAATTGGAGATATATTTAGATTTTATTCCCAATGTGTTTTCTCAAATTGGTGGAATATCTTAAAGGAAATTTCAATTTATCTTATCTTTACTAATTGTTGATGGAGGATGTAGGGAAAAAGCTTTATAGAAGGGAAAGAGTGGTGTTTAGGGCTAAAAGTTTTCCAATTGATTATGAACCACTATATATCAAAAATTGCAATTTCATTTGGAATTCATGAATTCAACTTCACACAAATTTATTATGGCATTGAATTATGAAATTTGTATTCATCATACTTTAATACTTATTAACGTTACTTTTAAGTTAATTACATTCAAAGTAAAAATTATTTGATTTTAAAACAAATATGAATAAAATAGTTGTATAACATTATTCAAAATCCAGCTTTCATTTCAAATATAAATTGCTTTGTTAGTTAAAGAAGGATGGAAGGAAGAATGAAAAAATATTTTTTTACCCTCAAGAAATGGAGAAGATAAATATATATCTAATTTGCAAACTCAAATGAGAAAAAATAAAGGTAGGTTCATAATAAAGTTCATATGACAAAAAAGCATCAGGAAAAGTGTATAAAGTTTGGTATTGTAAAAATAAGGGATTTATGGATAAATTAATATATGTTCTTTGTCTTCAAAGATGGAATGATGTCAATAAACCAATATGAGATAACTGTATAGAAAAAAATTATGCACACTGGAAAAAGAAAGCTGATGAAAGAAAATTAGTAAATAAAAATATGGCTACATTATAGAGAATTTAAAGGAGACTTAGATTCAGTAAGGCTGGGCATAAGTGATTTTGATGGAGCATATAAATATTTGTATATAAGGTTTTAATATATTTTGAGGCCTTGCAAGTCTACTAACGTGAATATTTTTAAAGGTAAAAATCTCAGCAAAGACAGAGAAAGTAGGACTCTGCATAATATTAATGTTTCTAACTGTTTCAGCCAATTCAAAAATTTCCAATGAAATCTCTTTGCTGTCATCCACATTGAAGGAACAATAATAACCAAAACATCCCCCACAACGTTAATATACCCATAGTCAGTTAGTTCATTTAAAACTAAAATAAGGTAATTTCTGGTTACACTTTAATGCTTATATAAATAGTATTCATTAACCTCATAGTAATACCTTTGAAAAACCTTCATCGTCATTGCGGTACCATATCAAATCTTTAGTGACTTTGGTCACTTGGATTCTTATGTCAAACAAATCCTTTAAACCATTCCACAAATTCAATAAATTGTCACCGAGGTGTGAAGATGATAACAGATTTATTGATGCAATCTGGGCTAGTGGAGATATTAATGATTTCAATGATTCTGGAAAGAAATTTTGAATTACACACATTTTATAAATGGTATATGAGTTTTGTTTCTATTCTATCACTGCAACACCCATGCCACTATGGAATAAATGAAAAATATAAAGAGACTATATGTACAACAATCCTAATATTAGCCAATTTTAGTATTAAAAATTAGAGCCAAGACAATGCCAATTGCCTGGGAAATAACTGAATAACTTGTGCCTGAGGAATACAAAGTGAATGGGGTGTTTTTTTCAAAGAGATAGGAAATGATTCATATGAATCAAATCATACTGAAGTGTACACAATAAGGAGAATAATTTAAATGATAACTTTATAAAATAAATTGTGAGAGATAAATAACACTTATCTGTATGAACAAACAAGATATCAGAGCACTAGAAAAGGGAAAACTACATTATATGATAGAGAAAAATGATTTTAGGCTGAATATTAGATTCATTTTTGATATGCAATTATCAAGCAAATGTTTGGTTAACTGGACTTGTGAAATATATTGCATAATATATTTCTTGTTTTCAGTTTTCAGAGTCTTGGGCAAATGAGAAAAAATAAAATAACTGAATGTTCTATAATTGAAAACAACAAAATATTTTTAAATGAATCATAAGGAACAAGACATATTTACTCTCTAATCAATAAGCACTTTCTCAGAATTGAATCCTCAGTGCTTCTTGTATTTAAGGATTATGAGACCTCTTAAGTCCTATCTGTTAAGGAAATTCAGTCCTTTTTTTAATCTGGTGGCAAAAATCTTATTATTTTTCTGACATTGTTTGCAAAACAAACACAAAAATAAATAACAATGTGGATTTATCTCCAGGACTATTGACTCTCATTATTTAAAAATCATTAAACTCTTAATTGTAATATTCAAGAGTAAATATTTCATTAAAATATAAATATTATGTTGTCATATCATCAAAGAATAAAAAATATAGGATCACATGAATTTAGAGTTAGAAGTAATTTTCTCTTATCAAGAATGTATTGAATAATAAACCATTATTTTTTTGAAGATGCCTGCCATATATGTTCAAATGATGAATGGAAATAATTTTTACAGGTTTCAGTGGAGTGATGTAATACCTAGAAAACTTCAACTTCGAATTAAGTTTTTTTTTATTTTCATAAAAATCAACTTTATTGATTTGGAAGGGAAAGGAATAAGGACTTAAGGATTTACTTCTGCTTATTCTTTTTTCCCATTTGAATTAATTTAGTCAATTTGGAACATTATTGCTTGTTTATATTATTCACATTATTTCCCTCCCTACCCTCCTGCAGCTAATGTGCAATTTCATTGGGTATTATTTGTGTCCTTAATCAGAACCTATTTCCATGTTGTTATTTGCACTAGGATATTTATTTAGAGTCTACATCCCCAACCATATCCCTTTGATCAATTTATTCAAGCAGTTGTTTTTCTTTCTGTGTTTCTATTCCCACAGTGTTTCCTCTGGATGAGGATTGTGTTTTTTCTCATAAATTTTTCCAAGTTGTTCAGGGTCATTGCATTGCCCCTCATGGAGAAGTCCATTACATTCGGTTGTACCACAGTGTAACAGTCTCTGGGTACAATATTTTCCTGGTTCTGCTCTTCTCACTCTGCATCGATTCCTAGAGGTTGTTCCAGTCCCCATGGAATTCCTCCACTTTTTTATTCCTTTGAGCACAATAGTATTCCATCACCACCATATACCACAATTTATTCAGCCATTCCCCAATTGAAGGGCATCCCCTCATTTTCCAAGTTTTTGCCACCACAAAGAGCGCAGCTATGAATATTCTTGTACATGTCTTTTTCCTTATTACCACTTTAGGGTACAAACTCAGTAGTGCTATGGCTGAATCAAAGGGCAGACAGTCTTTTAGCATCCTTTGGACATAGTTCCAAATTGCCCTCCAGAATGGTTGGATCAATTCATAGCTCCACCAGCAATGCATTAATGTCCCTACTTTTCCACATCCCAACCAACATTCATTACTTTCCTTTGCTGTCATATTAGCCCATCTGCTAGGTGTGAGATGATACCTCAGAGTTGTTTTGATTTGCATTTCTCTGATTATAAGAGATTTCAAACACTTTCATGTGCTTATTAATAGTTTTGATTTCTTTAAGTGAAAATTACCTATTCATGTCCCTTTCCCATTTATCAATTGGAGAATGCTTTGACTTTTTGTACTATTGACTTAGCTCTTTATAAATGTGAGTAATTAGACCTTTATCAGAGGTTTTTGTAATGAAGATTGTTTCCCATTTTGTTGCTTCCCTTCTAATTTTGGATGCATCAGTTTTTTTTGTACAAAAAGATTTTAATTTGATGTAATCAAAATTATTGATTTTACTTGTGATTTTTTCGAGCTCTTGCTTTGTTTTAAAGTCCTTTCCCAAAGATCTGACATGTATACTATTCTGTGTTTGCCTAATTTGCTTATAGTTTCCTTCTTTATATTCAGGTCATTCACCCATTCTGATTTTATCTTTTTGTAGGGTGTGAGATGTTGATCCAAACCTAATCTCTCCCATATTGTCTTCCAATTTTCCTAGCAGTTTTTATCAAATAGTGGGTTTTGGTCACCAAAATTGGGATCTTTGTGCTTATCATAGACTGTCTTGCTTAGGTCATTTACCCCAAGTCTATTTCACTGAACCTCCTTTTGGTCTCTTAGTCAGTACCAAATTGTTTTGATAACTACTACTTTATAGTATAGTTTGAGATCTGGGGCTGCAAGTCCTCCTTCATTTGATTTTTTTTCATGATTTCCCTGTATATCCTTGATCTTTTTGTTCTTCCAAATGAACTTTGTTATGTTTATTTCTAATTCAGTAAAAAAAATGTTTTTGGTAGTTTGATGGGTATGGCACTAAATAGGTAAATTGATTTCGGTTGGATTGTAATTTTTATTATGTTAGCTCATCACACCCATGAGTAAGCAATATTTTTCCAATTGTTTAGATCTCGTTTTAATTGTGTGGAAAGTGTTTTGTAGTTGTGTTTATGTAGTTCCTATGTTTTTCTCGTTAGATAGATTACTAAACATTTAATAATGTCTAGTGTGATTTTAAATGGAATTTCTCTTTCTAATTCTTGCTATTGAAATGGATTGCAGATTTAAATGCTGATGACTTATGTGAGTTTATTTTGTATCCTGCAACTTTGCTAAAATTGTTGATTGTTTCAATGAGCTTTTTGGTTGATTCTCTAGGATTTTTTAAGTAGACCATCATATCATACTCAAAGAGTGATAGCTTGGTCTCCTCATTGCCAATTTTAATACCTTCAATTTCTTTTTTCTTCTCTAATTGATACTGCTAGTGATTCTAGTACAATGTTAAATAATAGAGGTGAAAATGGCATCCTTGTTTCACTCAAGATTTTATTGAGAAGACTTCTAGTTTATCCCCATTGCAGATGATATTAGTTGATGGTTTTAGATATATACTGTTTATTATTTTTAGGAAAGGCCCTTCTATTCCTATACTTTCTAGTGTTTTCAATAGGAATGGGTGTTGTATTTTATCAAAGGCTTTTTCTGCATCTATTGAGATGATCGTGTGATTTTTCTCCGGATGCTTGTTAATGTGGTCAATTATGCAGATGGTTTTCCTAATATTGACCCATCTTTGCATTCCTACTCATAGTGAATAAGTCTTGTTATGACTTGCAGGAGTCTTTTTGCTAGTATCTTATTTAAGAGTTTTGCATCTATATCCATTAAGGAGATTGTTCTATAGTTTTCTTTCTCTGTTTTTGACCTGCCAGGGTTTGGGATAAGTACAGATCTTTTGAAAGTATAAAATAGTGGTATCAGTCAGTCTATATTGTAAAAGAGAACAAAGGAGATATATGTGTTTGTAAATATAAAGATATATTTTATATAGAAGCATAATTTAAAAAAAAGTAAATATTTTCATAATTATTTGGAAACATGTTCAACCTCTCTAAATATAAAAAAATACAAGTTAAAAAAGCTCTTTAGTAGTTTTAAGTTTTCCTTTAATATAATCTTTGATATCAGTTCTTAAACATTTAATATCCTTAAAGTGATTATTTGAATGTTTGGGCAAACAGATTATTCTGGGAGACAATGAGCCTGAAAGTCACAAAGGGAAATGGTTATAATTTGATACTAGACAATAAGAGGTGGGGAATAAATTTGTTTTTGACATCTTAGAAAGAATTAGTGTAGGTAATGTGTAGGTAATGGATATTTAGCTGTAATGGTTAATGTTGAAACAATGTTGAATGATAGAAATGTAATAAGTAAAAGGGAAGAAAAGCTGTTATCTAGGATCCAAGGATCATCCAAAGTCTGGCCTTACCACTAATGATCTGTAGAACATTAGGAAATTCTTTCTCCTTGGTAACATTTGATTTTATTGTCTGTAAAATTAACTAGTAATATGAATGTTGATCATATCAGACAATTTCCATGAACTTTGGTATTCTCATCCATAAAATCAGGCAATGAGGCAAGATGGCCACCAAGGTCTCTTCCAAGTCTAGGACTATGATCATTTGATCTTTGTGGTTTCCTCAAGTGCTAAAATTCTATGATTGGAAGGAAAAATCTTAAGTAAAGGGTATTTCTACTCATGATTCATCATGGCATAGGGTACAAGAACTGGACTTGGAGAAGAGAAGAGAAAACCTGAGTTCAAATTAAGATTTTAACATATTACCTGTATTAACATGAACCTTAATATCTCAGAACCTCAAATTCCTCAACTGGAAAACAGTGACATAAGACCTAAAGTGCCTAAATTGTAGGGTATAACTATGACACAAATGAAATGAGTTTTGATTCAAATGAGTTCAAATATAATGTCCTAAATAAATGTCCTCATTTTTATGCTCCTTCCAAATACTACATCAGTGTATTTTTCTTCTCTTTCATATTCTAATGTCACTTAATCTCCCTTTCCTCTTAATGAGGATCCCCTAGATAGGATTGTATATAGTGACTTTTATGCAAAAATGTATTTAAAAACATTTAATATTTCATAAATCATTCTAAAAAGTAGTTAATGATTGATTTTTTAGATATGTTATGTTTTCTAGATTATTTATACTCCATTTGAGTGTTATATAGATAACCTAAGAATGGAAAATTAATGATGGAATTTAAGAGATCAACTACAGACTCATTACATTGAAGGTAAGGTTAAAATATAAATATTAAAGTACAATAATATGGATAAAAGATAATTCAGTGTGTCCATTTTTTGGTGAGTGATGGACATAGGAGTCAGAGTCAGCTGTAGGATTAACATAGAATAAGAAATATAGAATAGATGTGTTCTAGATGAGGAATCAGTGAGGAATTAGTGGGGGAAGATTTGGAGAGGGAAGAATCCAGTATCATTTCTTCCTAGGCCATGGCCCCAAGATGTCACTTCCTGGATATGTGTTCTTTTTATCATATTTCTTCTCTCTACCTATGTAGAAGAAGAGGACAAAATTACCTTCCCTAGCTGAACTCCATATCCTGACATTAGCTCCTTCCTCAGGATGACTTTACAATGAGCCTCTTCATATCACTTGCCCTAATGTCTCTTACCAAACCCAATGGTAATGCACCTTGATTTTCCCTGACATTTTTGCATAGCATAGTACCCATTTCATCCTTAGAAACTAAACTGCTTTAAAGAAAACTGCTTCCATTTTTGTCTTATTTCAACTATTTTACTACAAAGAAGCATTCATGAATTGAACACCAGCTGCAGCAGCTACTGGCTTTAGTCTATACTTTTCATTTCATACAGCTACAAAAAAAGATTGCAGCTGAAGGTAAAGATATCAGGGTACTAGGAAAGATCATCTCCATAAAAGAAGGGTAATCTAGTTAATCTCTATCATCATTCCCAATATTGAATATCTAAGATAATATACCTTTGTATAAAGTATATATAAATAACATCAAAGTTAAGTATCTAAACAAAAAGGCTCTTTTCTATAAAGGAATCATATTACTGAATCAAAAATTTTAAAACTACTTCCTTCATTACAAAAGGAGATTTTTAAAGTCTGGTTTGATATTTATGGAAATATGAAAGTAAGTATGAGTTTTAAAGAAGAGAATATTTCTATAGATCCAAGATGAACATCAAAGTTCTAATTGTTTGTAATATTTCCTTCATTTCTTTTTATCACATCTGATAATATTGTTATTCTTGATTTCTTACATATGCATGTCTATTTAGATCATTCCTTTTATATCTCCTTCCTTATTATCTATATATTTTAACAATTTTAATCATTAATTTCTTAGATAAATTTCTTGTCTTTCCCTTTCCTAAAGTGTCATACCTTATGCCAATTTATTAAAGAGAACAATAATGAAAAAAATAGACTGTTAAAAAATCACTACATTGATAAGAATGACAGTATACTGTTCCACATTTGACTTTATTACTTCACAAACTAAAACTCTAAAATGTGAAAGTTGAAACTAGATGAGCTTCCAGATTCCTAGGCTAAAAATAATCCCACCAGGATTTTGCCTCATCCTGTATATTCCCCCAAAATAAAATTATTGGAATCCCTTTGTATGTGAAATATATATATCATTGCTGCTCATCCAATTGTATTCTGTATACACTAAGGTCATTTTCAAGAGACCTATTGAATTCCCTAAAATTTGGTTTCTCTTCATCCTTCCATTGAAATCACGCTCCTCCAAGTTACTTTAGATCTCTCAATTAACAAATCCAATGAAATTTTCCTCAGTCCTTATTTCCACTAACTTTTCTGCATCCTTTGAAACTTTTCATCACTTCTTTCTTCTCCTGAGATTTTTAGAATACCACGCACTCCTGGTTTTCCTCCTACTTTTCTGACTACTCCTTCTTTGTTACCTTCACTGGACCCTCCTCTTTATCATGCCTTCTAAATGTAGGTATCTCTTAGGGTTCTGTGCTGGTCCATCTTCTCTTCTCCCTCAATCATATGGCACTTAGGGATTTCAGTTGCTTCAATGGATTATCAAATCTATGTTTCATGCTTCATTCCCCTTTTTGACTTCCAACCTCACATTTCTAACTGCTATTAAATGATCTGTTTTAGCATTCAAAGCCCTTCCTAGTCAAGTCCTCTTTTATTTTTCTAGTCTCCTTATTTGTTGCTTCCCATCATTGATTTTTTGATCCAGTAACAACAGCTTCCTGGACATTCCACAAACCAGACACCTCATCACTTGGCTAAGGCTATTACCTCTCGATGTTCTACCTTCTATTCACTGACTACCTCTCAGGTTTCTTAATTCCAGTTGATTTTCTTTGTTAATTATATCCTATTTATCATATATACACATACATATATATATATATTGCTTTATGGGAGGGAGGGTCTTTGAACACAAGGATTAGTTTTTACCATTTTAAAATATATAGTACTTAGGACAATGACTGGAGAATAGTAGTTGCTTAATAAATGTTTAATAGATTTATTTCCCATATCTTCACTTTTGATTATTCTCTTTCTTTTTAATTCTACTGACTTCAATAATGTCTATAATGTTTTTTATTCATTTTTTAATTTAAATTTATATTTTGATTAGCCAACATCTCTTTACCAGATAAATTTATCCTCCCTCCCCTTCTTGCAGATGTATCCTTCATAACAATGCTGTAAAACAAGACAGAAAATAAGAATAAATTTTAGCTTTCCAAAATTTAACAATACATTGATTTAATGTAGCAATATAATATTATACATCCAGAGTTGCTAAAGTATTAAAAAAAATGAAACAGTTTATATATTCAAATGGTCTGTGTAGCCAAACTTGGACCCACATAAATTATCACTCTTTGAAGCACACAGCAAGACTCATATCCTCTTTGCAGCCTTCTCTCATTACATCATGATATAGTGCTATCTTCCTCTCCTAAGATATTATTTAAAATAGAACACAAATATAAAACTTCTATTTCTCGGTGCAGACACTAGAATTATATTTTGATTTCCTCAATAGCTTATTGTGTATTACTCCTAATCTCAGATAATACCTTGTTTAATATAATAATCAATACAAATGTTCTTTCTTACAAATGAAGGCAATGTTAATTACAACTAATATTGTCATTTTAAAATTTTTTTGTAAATAAAGAGTTTATTGGAGAGTTAAAATGCTACTCTGAAAATTTATGTCTATAATGCGTGCCTATTTTATTTAGCAACTCCAAGGGAAGTTTGTCCTGTTTCAGAGAAAAAGCATAATTATAGATAACTGTGTTGGAGTTTGAATTTGTCAACAACTCTCTACATATATCACATCATTTGAAAATCAAAACATAGGAATATAATGGACATACAGCAGACTTCTTACTGATGAGGACATAGATATAAATCTCATCTCTGAAATTTACTAGGCTGTGTGAATCTGTAAAATACTATCTGACATGAATTGGTAAAGGTAATAAATCATAACTGTGATTTTCTTACACAGAGGAAATCACACAAAAAGTAACAATAGTCCTATGATAAAGATAATAAAGTCACAATTATCCTGTGCTATATTGATTGACAAAGTGCATAAATTTGATATATCCTACATTGACTACTCTAGAACATGTCATATTAAATTTTTGATCACTATATAGCTGTCAGAGATATGAAGATGCAAACTCATTTCTAATTCTATTTTCCTAAAGTCAATTACTTTATTCATATATATAAACATATGAATTTTAATACAAATAGATGTGTAAATGTTTGCTTAGAGTTTCACTTTTCAAAGAATATTTAGACTAAGATATTGATTTGACTAAGTATACCCTAAGATTTCTTTTGCATTTAGAGGTTTAATTTTTATATATGTATTTAATAATATTGCTGTTTTCAATGACACTTAAAGGGGTTCAAGTGGCTTACCTCTAATAAATTTATTACACCTTCAGATTCCCAATATCCCTGTAAAATCTCCAAATCTCTGAGATAGTAGTAACATATATTAAGAACATATTTTATTCTTCACTTTTTCCAGGGCCCCTTTCACATCTTTGTTTCTCAAACTATAAATAAGGGGGTTCAACATGGGAATGACAATAGTGTAAAACAAAGAGGCCATTTTGTCTTGATCTAATGAATAAGCAGAACTTGGTCGGAAGTACATAAAAAGCATAGTCCCCTGGAAGATTGTAACAACAGCTAAATGAGAAGTACAGGTAGAAAATGTTTTCCATCTGCCCTCAGTGGAGTGGATTTTCAACACAGAAAGGATTATATAACAATAAGAAATGAGGACTGCTGTAGTAGTGACCATTTCAATAAAACCATAGACAGTAAAGATCACCAGTTCATTGATATAGGTATCAGAACAGGAGATTAACAAAAGAGGAGGAACATCACAGAAGAAATGATTAATCTCATTGGACCTGCAGAAACTCAGTGTGAAGGTTAAAGTTGTATGTATCAGGGCATCAATCATCCCTACCATGTAGACACCAGTAATCAATAAGTAGCAGACCCGGCTAGACATGTTTACTGTATAAAGCAAAGGGTTACTTATTGCCATATAGCGATCAAAGGCCATTACTGCTAACAGTAGACACTCGGCATCTGTAAATGTACAAAAGAAATAGAATTGCAGAGCACAGCCAATGAAGGAAATGGATTTGTCCTCAGCAAAGAAGTCCACCAGCATCTTCGGGCCAATTGCTGTAGAGTAGCAAAGGTCACAGAAGGACATGTGGCTGAGGAAGAAATACATGGGCAAATGGAGTTGAGGGTCTACACATATTAATATGATCATCCCAATATTTGTTATAAGAATACCCAAATAAATGATGAGAAAAAGAACAAAAAAGGCCACATTTAGTTCAGGATCATTGGTAATTCCCAAGAGGACAAATTCAGTTGGAGTGGAATAATTCTTATCCATTTCTTCTGCTTTTTTTCTTTCCTGTCTTTCTGTGAATAGGAAATAGATAGGTAAAGTAAATGAATTTTTACTCTTTTGTAACAATAATAAATGAAAGATTTTTGGATTCTTACTCATCTGTAATGTGATGACAGATAGTTCCTCTCTATTAGTCATTAATGTCAAAAAAGTATATCAAACTTCATGCTATACAGATGAGATAATGCAAAACTGATTAGAAACCAAAGACAGAAAGATTCTTTGTAAATATAAAAGGATTGATTGCTTTTAAAAAATCATTAGAATGCATTCAGTAATATTTCAAATTTTCCTTTGTGAAAATATTGAGACATTCGAAGTGTGAGAGGCAGAGAGAGAAAGAGAGATTTACGTTGAAGATTACATCTTAGTAACTAGAAAAATGATCATTCTCTCAAACAAAATGGAAGATGGGATCAGTGGGCTTAAAGGATGGACATGTAAAATCTTCAGAAAGCAAAATGTGAGCTTAAAAAAGAATATTCATGAGAAGCTTTGTGAAAAGTATCAGTAAATCTCAGTATCAGTTCAATTTAACAAGAAATTATTTTATACTTGATATATATTTGGTCTTAGGCAATGGCTCAGATTGTGTAGAGAACTACCCTTAGAGCCATAAATCTTCCTTCTTCCACACAGTGTCTGTAGGACTAAGGGAAAGTTTTCTCAGTTTTCTTAACTATAAAATGTTATTTCATATTATGTTTGTAATGAGGGTCAAAAGAAAAATAATATTAAGCTTTTGCAAATTTTATTAAACTGTTATTTCATTTAATTTAACAAATACTTATGAAATGCCTACACTATATAAGTGGAGAGGGTTTGGTTTCTTTAAAGATAGATAGATAGATAGATAGATAGATAGATAGATAGATAAGTAGGTAGGTAGGTAGGTAAGTAGATAGATATAGGTAGATAGATAGTTAGGTACGTAGGTAGGTAGTTGGCTAGCTAGCTATAGTTCTGGTCTCAGACTTAGATAAACCTGGTTTCAAGTTTTACCTTTGCTTCATAATGGCTGTGTTATCCTGAATCCACTAACAAAATCTAGACATCTCCCTTAGATAAAAATTTGAAGAGCAAGTTCTGGTCTGCATTGATGCCAGTAGTTACTTCTTTGAAAAATCCCCTCTTTGTGGAACATAAGACTCCAGTCTATAAACATAAAAATGAGCACTTCAAAATTTAATTGCAACTTATTGATTATTCTTTCTTCTTTTTTCATGAAAATCATAATGTTTGTTTTCAGATTAGTGTAGAAGAGATCTTGCATTAGTCCTGACAGACTTTCAATAGTTTTTAATGATTTTTTTTAATATTCAGCACCCTGTCAGGTAATAGAAATTTCATCAGCTTTTTAAAAAATTAACAGTTTGTAAATTGGTGTCAATTTTAGAACTTGTGGCTATCTATGTTCATGAGATTGGTTTGCAGAATGTGTTAGGAGAGGAAATAATTCACGTGTGTTTATGTGTATACAGACACATTCATACATACTCTCATTCATGTGTTGAGTCTTAGAACAGGAATTTGAATGATATAAAATGAAGAGCTAGAGAAAGGGAAAAAACAACAATTTGATTTTTTAAAATCTCAGCAGGAAAATTTGACATATGACCCAACTTATACTTATAAGGCTCTTTTAGTTGTTTTCCAAGTACTTTTTGATATGAGGAATATTTTAATATTCATTATGTTAAAAAAACAAAATGCCTCAGAGAAACCCATAGCAATATCTAAGAATTATATTAATTTCTCATTCTGAGAAGGTGAAATCTCATCCTAAGGAGATAAAAACTATCTCTGATGTTTGGTACTACATTCTGCCATCACGTTACAAAACTTAAAAGAAAGCACACTTAGTCACAAATCTCTTAAATTCTCAAAACTTTTGTGTATCTTCTAGTACCGTTCACCTTGTCCTGCAAATCCATTACTTTAAGACTTCATAAACATACCTGTCCGAAGAATATCCACATGTTTTGCATAATTGGTTCAAGAGGAGGGAGTCATTTTTTAATATTTAGTGAGATTTGGAATTTAAAGCTTGGAAACCTCTGAATTTTCTCTATCCTATTGTGTAAACTCCTACCTAATTAACCTGAAGGGAAAACTCATTAGTCTTCTCCTCCTTGAATTATAAATTACCTCAAACAGAGGTGGACAGTTCAATTGGAGACACATTTAGATTTTTATTCCCAATGTGTTTTCTCAAATTGGTGGAATATCTTGAAGGGAATCTTATTTTATTTTAGTTTTACAAGTTGGTGATGGAGGATATAAGGGCAGAGATTTATAGAAAGGAAAGAATGCTGTTTAGGGCTAAAACTTTTCCAATTGACTATGAACCATTATATATGCAACCTTGAAATTTCACTTGGAGTTCTTGAATTCAACTTCACATAAATTTATTATGGCATTGAAGTATGAAATTTGGATTTATTACATTTTATTTTTTTATTTTTAAGTTTGTTATATCCAAAGTAAAATTTATTTGATTTTGAAAAAAAATATGAGTCAAATACTTGTATCTCATTATCCAAAATACAACACTCATTTCAAATGTAAATTGCTTTGGTAGTTAAAGAAGGAAGGAAGATGGAAGGAAAGATGAAAAAATACTTTTTGCCCTCATAAAATAGAGATGATAATATATATCTAATTTGCAAACTCATTGAGAAAAAAGCAAAGATATGATCATAATAAAGTTTATGTCATGAGAAAGCAACAGGAAAAAATGTATATAGATTGGAGTGGTAAAAATAAGCAATTCATGAAAAAGTAAGATCTATTCTTTGCATTCAAGAAGGAATGATGTAAATAAACCAATATGAGATGAAAGTATTGAAGAAAAGTATACAGATTAGAAAAAGAAAGCTGATGAGAAGGATGTAGTAAATAAAACAATTTGGCTATATTATAGAGAGTTTGAAGGAGACTTGGATTCAGTTAGGCTGGACATAAGTGACTTTAGTGGAGGGTACAAATATTTGTAAATAAGGTCTTATTATATTTTGAGGCCTTGCCACTTATAGTGACCCCCCAAGGGAGTCCTATAATATTTATGTGTGAGTAATAAGCTGAGGTAGAGAGAGGAGGCTAAGGAAATGGGAGAAAATAATGACTCATAGGCAAAAGTAGAAACACATGAGGAGTATCGTGAACTCCAAGGAAATAAGAGGAATAAGAGAATAGGTGGGGAGTACCAACTCCTTGATACTCCTATAGACAAGAGAGTCTGAGCAATGGTAGGAGGCACTGGGGGCGACTGCATTGCTAGGAAAGAGATGCAGTGAAGCAAGAGAAGTCAGAGGAAAGGAAGGGAAGAGAGAGAGAGAGAGAGAGGAAGGGCCGGAATCTGCACTTGTTCCCCAGTATTTATTGTAGGTTTTAGAAAAGTGGATTAGGAGATGAACATATACGTAACATGACATAGGTTTTAACACTGGTTGAATTGACAATGATGAGATCAAAGAGGTGGAGATTAATCCAACCTGCTCTTTGCAAATGATTGTACTCCTAGCCAAGACAGCATGGCCGCCAAGGCCCAACCTATGCTAGAGCTTCAGACTGTCCCTTTCCATACAAGGAACATCAAGAGTTCTGACCATATATCTGGTAATACAATATCAATACGTCAATAATACTTCCCAGATGCTAACATGCCTGGGATGCTACACCACTCTACTAAAATATGAATATTTTTTAAAGGTAGAAATCTCAGCAAAGACAGAGAAGCTAGGACTCTGCATAATACTGATATTTCAAACTGTTTTATCAAACTGAAAATTTCCAGTGAAATCTCTTTGTTGTCATCCAGATTGAAGGAACAATAATAACCAAAACATGCCCCACAAAGTTAATATACCCTTTGTCAATTAGTTCATTTAAAATTAAAATAGGGTAATTCCTGGTTATACTTTAATCCTTATATAAATAGCATTTATTAACCTCACAGTAATGCCTTTGCAAAAGCTTTCATCTTCATTGGGTTACCATATCAAATCTTTAGGGACATTGGTCACTTAGATTCTTATGTCAAACAAATCCTCCTATCATTCCACAAAGTCAATAAATTGTCACCAAGGTATGAGGCATGGAGACTCTTTTCAGTAAGATGAAAACAGATTTAATGATGCATTCAGGACTAGTGGGGATATTAATGATTCCAATGATTCTGGAAAGAAATTTTAAATTATGCACATTTTCTTAATAGTATATGAACTTTGTTTCTGTTCTATCATTGTGAGGCCCATGCCACTATGGAATGAATGAAAAATATAAAGACACTATGTGTTCAACAATCCTTATATTAGCCAATTGTAGTATTAAAAATTAGAGCCAAGACAAAGCCAATTGCCTGGGAAATAGCTGAAGACCTTGTGCCTTAGGAATACAAAGTGAATGGGGTATTGTTTCAGAGAGATAGGAAATGATTCATATGAATTGAATCATATTGAAGTGAACACAACCAGGAGAATAATTTAAATGATAACATTATTAAATAAATTTTGAGAGATAAAAAACATCACATATAGATATAAACAAAAATGACATCAGAACACTAGAAAAGATAAAACTACATTATGTGATAGAGAAAACTGATCTCATAGGCTGAATATTAGATTCATTTTTGATATGCAATTATCAAGCAAATGTTTGGTTAACTGGACTTGTGCAATATATTGCATAATATATTTCTTGTTTTCAGTTTTCAGAGACTTGGGAAAATGAGAAAAAATAAAATAACTGAATGTTCTATAATTGAAAACAACAAAATATTTTTAAATGAATCATAAGGAACAAGACATATTTACTCTCTAAACAATAACCACTTTCTTACAACTGAATCCTCAGATCTTTTGTATTTAAGGATTATGAAACCTCTTAAATCCTATCTGATAAGGGAAATCAGTCCTTGTTTTCATCTGGTGGCTAAAGTCTAATTATGTTTCTGACATTGTTTACAAAACCAACACAAAAATAAATAACAATGTGGATTGATCTCCATGACTATTGACTCTCATTAATTAAAAATCATTAAACACAAAAGAAAATGAGAATGTCTCCAAAAGAAAAAGATAATTATTCTGATGCTATTATTATTATTATATTTTAAAACAACTTTGCATTATTTCATATCCCTAAGATATTGTTTAATCATATTTAAAATAGACAGATAGGGCTACCTTAGATGCTTTTAATGAAGAAAATACTTTCTTAAATTTCAAGTTTTTCCGTTAAACCTGGAATGGTTATGTGACACCTGAGTCTTAAATCTTCTTCACTACCTACTACTAGGACTACTAGTAGTAGGTACTAGTACTACTAGTACCTACTAGTGAGTAGAAGTTCACTGTTATGCTCCATTGGATTTGAGCTGGCAGCTTTTTTGGTGTTATCTAAACAAGTCTTGCAATGCTCAAAGAAACTCAAGAATTTAGAAAATAGGAATGGCTATTATCATATGCATGTTTTAGAGAAAGATGAGGTGATATGGAGTGAGAAAGAAAAAAGATCATGTCTAATGTCATTTTTACATAAACTTAAATTTATACAACTGCTATTTTGCCAACAAACAGACCTTTAGGAACTATAAGTCATATACCACTCCCAACAAGTCTTTCCATGACAATTTCATATTAATTAATTGATATAAACTCCAAACTTCCAAATGCAACATGAACTTTATTCTCGATTAATAGTGGTAGTCTCTCGGTGACCGAGAATGACTATTGTCTTTGTGCAGTTTCATCTACGGGGTGTACCCTCATGTGGCTTTGGAGTCCAAAGGCTGAGCCACAAAAGAGTTTGTGGCACATGGGGCATGGGACTCCAGTTGTTATGGGAAGTGTGGTTGTGGCCTGGTGTTGGCGTTCATGCATAGCAGCAAGACGTCAATGTCGCTCATCTTCAAAGGTGGTGGCAGCATGGTTAATGTGGGTTCGCCAGCTGCTTCTGTCAGAGGCAGCGAGTTCTAGTTGCTTTGGTGTAATGCCAGCCCACTTCAAGTTGGACTTTAGCTGATCCTTGAATCTTTTCTTTGGTCGGCCTTGTTTCCTGAGTCCAGCTGACAGTTCACCATAGAATACCTGTCTTGGTATTCTCTTTGGGTCCATGCGGATGATGTGTCCAGACCATCGTAGTTGGGTTTTGAGGACCATTACTTCGATGTTGGTGGAGTTGGTGCTGTCAAGGACTTCCTGATTGGTGATTCGGTCCTGCCATCAGATCCTCATGATTGACTGGAGAGTGTGTTGGTGGAATTGCTCCAGCTGTTTCATGTACTTCCAGTACAGTGTCCATGTCTCGCAACCATACAGGAGCGAGCTGAGGACCACTGCATTATACACTTTGAACTTCGTCACAGTGCTTACACCTCTGTGTTGGAGGACTTTGGAGCGCAGCCTCCCAAGAGCCTGGCTGGCCTTTTGGATCCTGGCATTGATCTTATGTTCTAGGGACCCATAGTTGGTGATGGTGATGCCAAGGTACTTGAAAGTGTGGACGTTAGAAAGCTGTGTGCCATCGATTGTAATGCACGTCTAGTTAGTTGGCCTCCCTGGTGCGTGTTGGAACAGCACTTCTGTTTTGCTGAGGCTGATAGTGTGATATGGAAATCACTTTAAAAGACTGATATATATATATATATATATATATGTATGTATTTAAGGTCCCCAAGGAATTCAGCTATGTAATTCCTAAATGAAAACTCAATTCAAGTCAGCAGTTAACCTTTTATGGAGTTTTTAATTACAAACAGGAGGAAGAAAGGTATTAGAGAGAGAGAGAGAGAGAGAGAGAGAGAGAGAGAGAAAGGGGAGAGAAGGGAGTAGGGCTTAAATGCTTAAATACCCACTCTTCTTAGGCTGGGCCAAAGGCACAAGGCCTTGGATAGCTGAGGCAAAGAAAAGAGATCAGTCCTTATCACTCATGTAACCAAAATGGAGAAACAGTCTGAGGGCCTCCACTCCAAGCACCAGGCTCCAACCACCCTCTCCTTCAAACAGGAAGTCCCCAAAACTCCTCAGCTGTCCTCTAACTCACTTGCTGTCTCTCACCTGTGCCAATGGTAGCTCTAGATTAACCCAGGACCACCCAGAGGTCTGTCCCCTTTGCACATGTCTGTTGAAGGACATATTCTCAAATAATTAAATCTTGAGCTTTGCTGCAGCCCTTTCTAAATCCTGTTACCCTGAGTAGGGTGGAGATTGTAGTTTCCAAGACCTGATTCTGTCATTCCAAGTATCTCTATTGTTATTGATCAGGAAATAGCCAAATCCCATCCTCTAAAGAATAATTTGAACAGGGTTGAGCAGTTTTGAAATTCACAATTCCCCCTGAGGCCCAAGGAAGACTAATCACTCCAATGGGTCTTGTAAACATACCAGCTATGAAATTACAATAGTTAGAGATAAGGGGAAAATAGGCGCGATAAAGAGAGACAGCAAAACCAATGTTTTGCTGGGCATGTTGACAAAAGCCAATTAGGGGGCAGTCCCCTTTGGCAGAAGAGTGTACATTCAAAATAAATTCAATCAACCTTCAGTTCAAGCAACCACACCCCAAGGTTCATTCTTGATCTTGATGTAATATAGGTTTTCTGGCATCTTTCTGCAACAGTTCATTCTCTGGAATTAGGAGTTAGCAAGCTTCTTCCTTGAACATGTTTCTCAAACAAACAAAAAACTGACAATAAAAACAAAACAAATAAAAACAAAAATATATAAAGGGAAAAATATGGAAGCAAGTTAAACTTTTGGGAGAAAGGGAAGTAAAAAATTCAAAATCAGAATCAAAATTCCAAAATCTATGTATAAAATGTTGAGTAAACAAGAATAACTTCATAATGGGCCCTTGTAAAGGTACAATTTAATTTCTATCCCACAAGTCTGTAGGACAGAATACAGTAATATTTCACTCACCCATTTGCAGCCACGACTACAGGAAGTTGTCATATTACAAGAAGGAAAGGAACTAGAATTCTATTTTGATAGGGAAGAGTCATTCCGTGGTCTGACTTTTTTCATTCTCAAGGATATAGGGAGCCAACATGATAGTCAAATTTTTGTACTTGTATAAGTACTTCATAAAGAGTGTAGATACAAGGAAGTCCTATGACTTAACGTATGTCAAATGTTGCAACCTTGAGTCCACATTAGAATTTCTTGTGTGCTCTTTTGGTACTATTCAGGTAAAGTCTGTGCTCCTTGTTTTTATCCCATTTCCTGGAATCAGACACAAACATTAATCATAGTCCCATAATATTTTATCAATAAATGGCAGGTCCCCACAGTCTAAAGCTGTTTGGGTATGTATATTTAAACATATTACAGCAGAGAGAGAGAGAGAGAGAGAGAGAGAGAGAGAGAGAGAGAGAGAGAGAGAGAGAGAGAGAGAGAGAAATTTAATTGTATGTACCTTTTGTACAAGAAATGAGGAAAGGGGAAAAATTCAAATATTCAAAAGAAAAGCAATAATAAAAAATAAGGGAAAGAGAAGAAAAAAATCAGGAATTCAATGTGTTTTTGAAAAAAACAGCATCCACTTGTCAATGGATTATTATCTTCAATGCATGTGATAGGATACAGTCAATCAGTCTCAGCAGAAAATGCTCTCTTTACATGTGAGCAATGAATCCAAGAGTCCTTTTCACAATTCTTCAAGGTACATATCTGACCATCTTGGGCATTGTGTTCTAAAATAATTCTTAATTGCTTTGCAAGAGTTGTTGACAAAATTCCTTCTAACTTGTCTTAAACTACTCTCTTTAGTTAGGTCCCAATCCAAGTATCTGTCCCCAAACTCAATTATTCTATCCATGAATCTGGAGGGTGTTTCTTCCTCCTTTTGCTTAATTTTTTCAATTCCACTTATCTGTACTGCCTGCACATTCCTTCATTGCCGTAAGGATGGCCTCTCTACAACGGTATAGTTGTAGATAATCCTCAGGATTGTTATAGTCCCATTCGGGATCCTGAGATGGCCAATATGCTGCATTACTCCCCCGGGGTTTTGTTGACATGAGCAATTATTTTATTTTTTTCACGTTCACTTAAAAAAGCCTGTATCAATTTCTCAACATCCTTGTAAGATGGATTATACTGAAAAAAATATGTCTCCTATCTTTTTTGTTACTAGAAAGGGATCTTTTTCATATGTAGGGATATTTCGTGTAAATTCATTTATTTCTTGGGGAGTAAACGGTACCTTGTGTCTTAAAGTCACCACATTTCCATTCCATCCTATTTCAGGTACTTCTCTTAGAGGAAAGATGCCTCTAGTTGAGTTTTGTACCTGTGGGTCAGTTTGACAAAGACAGGTTTCTCTAGGAGGACCAGATCTCCTTTGGGCTGGAATTTTGTTTTCTGTAGGAGAGGGAACATGAGAAACTGGGATTGCAGGGAAAGGGTTTTGGGGATTAAATTCAGTCAAAATTTGCAATACACGAGAGAAGCAGTCTGTTAACTGAGCTATAGGAAAGGTTTTTTCCATCTCTATTTCAGGGAAGGAAATTTCTCATTCAAAGGTTCAGAAACAGGTCTGTTTCTGGTAGAGTGGGTTTTTGCCAATTGATCCTGTAAGAAACATTTTAGATCTTCTAATTGGGCTTGCATTTTATCTTCATTTTTTTTTCATTTTAGCATCTCTAAATACAGTATTGAGGAGTACAAAAATGACATTACATATTAATATAAGAAATTGGAGGTATCCTGCATTCCTCAATGCCCCTAATTCTTCAACTTCCATATAAATGTCAAAGAATGTAGTAGTCATATATATATATATATATATATATATATATATAGTAATTATTTCTCTAACAGTCTTCACAAAACACGTGAGCAGCAGGGCAAAGCAAAAAACTTTCCCCAGGGTTTTTTTTCCTAATCTAGGAAGTTGTTCCTTAAGGGAAAGGATATTTAGAAACAGCTCTCCCAGCCAGGACTTTAGGGTCCTGTTCCTGAGATTTAAAACAGCTGTTTTCTACCTAACTATCAGAGTCACACAGCTGGGAAGTATCTGAGGTCTGATTTGAACCTAGGACCTTCTGTTTCTAGGCCTGGCTCTCAATCCACTAAGCCACCTAGCTTCCCCTTAAGATTAAAGGGAAGAAAAAGAAAAACTGCTGATTCCAATTTAACTTAAGGAGAAAAGAGAAGAGAGAAGAAGTTTTTTATACTCACTTGTTCTAGCAGCTGTGTCTTTAAGCCAAGTTAGCTGTTAAAAAGGACTGAGTTGTGAGAAAGTAGACTAAAAAGGCAAGAAAATTCAGAAGTTTATTGAGAGAATTCTTTATTGACTTTTTTGGTCAGCCACAGTGTGGTATGGAAATCACTTTAAAATCAGCAGTCAATCTTTTATGGAGTTTTTAATTACAAACAGAAGGAAGAAAGGTATCAGAGAGAGAGAGAGAGAGAGAGAGAGAGAGAGAGAGAGAGAGAGAGAGAGAGACAGGGGAGAGAAGAGAATAGGGCTTAAATACCCACTCTGCTTAGGCTGGGCCAAAGGCCCGAGGCCTTGGATAGCCGAGGCAAAGAAAAGAGATCAGTCCCTATCACTCATGTGACCAAAATGGAGAAACAGTCTGAGGGCCTCCACTGGTCCATGGGCCACCTATGTGCAGGATTGTGACTACAACTGACAGTGGTCACCTCAACCTGTTGTGTCGCCACTCCCTCATCGCCGCAAGTCTTGAAGTGGGTGGACAGGGTTAGGATAGATGAGTGTACACAAAGATACTTGTGCGTGAAGGAGATTTAAGTGGAAAAGCCGATGCACAGAGACAGTCCCACTCTCTCAGCTTTGGAAGCCTGGGTCCAGTGGCACGAAAAATTGTTACGTCTGGAGACTTCCTCAGCTGCATTGGATGGCCTTGTTGTCTTTTGTGCTCCAACATACCCTAAGCACTCCACAGTGCTTTGCTGCGTCACCCTCTCAGCTGTTGAACCTCCTTATTGATTTCTTCCGTCTGTTCAGCCAAAGCAGTCTTCACATGCTGGGTGAGCAAATCCCTGGTACCAGGGGTCGATGACCTGATGGCTACCCTCACAAGGTTTGGCCAGCCTGTCGAAGCTGTTGCCCGGGGTGTGGCCAGTGCCGCATGCTAGCAGCTACTGGGAGCCACAAGTGAGAGCTGGGTGTCAGGTCAGGATCAGAGGTTGGAGAGCTGCCCTAGGAGGGTATAACATGCCCTCCATACCAGAGATACTACCCCTCCCTGAGCACCCCATACTGCCCTCTTGATTAATACTTTCTCTCTAATCTCCCCAGAAAGCCATCCCTCTACCTAAGAAGGAGAGAGACAGGTAGAGACAAAGAGAGAATAACAATCACAACAAAAGTTACACTATTAAAACACAATATTATACAAATTAAATGTGCAGAACAATATTCCATTTTGCAAGCCAACCTGCGGTCTTTGAAGCTGAGGGTTCCTCCTGACTTGGTGTAGCAACTTAGACGAAATAGTGATGAATGGGAAAGAGCTTTCATATTCAACCCTCAGCACAGGGTTTCACAGAGAAAGTGCTCCCTCTTGGCTGAAACTTGGCTTTATTTTTTACCCTCATGATCACACATTTACTTGGCACACAGTTTCATTGTCAAATTACATGTTTCCATAGTACCTAACAACAGATGTGAAACCGAAGGAGATCATCAACAAAACATTGTTGCTAAGTTCAGGGTCAGAGAGTAGCTTCAACATGACCCAGATATAGGTTGGGAAATTCAGAGCACAGATTTGCCCAAAGTTTGTATAACTAAAAAAGAGGGTCCTATCTAAGTGGGTATATAAGAATCCTTAGGTTTAATTTTGTCAGTTTGATCTCCTGGTAATATTCTGGGGGGACAGAGTGGGGCATCTATATTAACCCTGCAAGAGTGTTGTTCTTATCTATTTTTCCTGGGACTAAGTAAGAATAATAATCATAGCAATTCCAATAATAAGGGGATGTTAATAAGGAAAGTCACTTAGGGGCTTTTCAATGGGTATTCCATCCTTCCTGGTGGCTGCTTTGGAGTTCCCAGTTTCCTTATTTGACTGTGTCAAACAATGTGGTCTTTTAAAGCTCCCAGTATCTCCCACTTTTTTGTTTTTTAATTGGAGTAACTTTAATTCATTTTGTACTTGAGGTAGGGTAGAGCCTAGTGATGTAATGACAGAGATGAGTGCAGTAATACCCAAAATAGGGGATACATTGGAGTGCTTAGAGCATTTTATACTATGGGGAATTAATTGTAGGGCATAAATGTCTAGATCATTATACCAGTCAGTAGTCATATTAACAGGAAGCATAATAAAAGGTGGTTGTTTGACAACAAAAACAGTGGTAACAGTAATGGAGGGATTAAGACAATTGGTTAAAATACATCCTGAACAAGAATTTCTAAAAGTCATGGGGGTTAACATGTGCATCTGTAGGACCAATGAGAAAGTCAGAGTCATTGGTGTAAAGTTAAAGGCAGCTCCCAGCAATTCCAAATTCATAATCCCTAACCTCTGCAATGACAGGAAGAAAATGTATTTTCTCAAATCACTTTTTAGACCTAGTTTGGGCACATAAAAATCAGCACTATTCCTTCCTGGTTTTTCTTATTTTGCATGTCCTACATGAAGTCTTACATAAATCCTTCAGTTTACAAGGGCCTTTTCCTTTCCTAAACCCTTCTTTCATATGGAATTTTCATCCTTAAGCTTTGTTCCTGTGTTAATATGATCTTAGATTATACTTTATTTCCCTTAATAAAACAGTATTAATACTTCCCATCCTCTGCAAGTTTCTAGATTTATAAAATAACTAATTTCTGTGTTCTTTATACAAATGAAGGGCAATTTATTTGGCATGGTTTGTAATTTTAAATAGTTATAATACAGTAGAAAGATGGAAGGAAAGGTGAAAAGCTACACATAAAATATGTGTTCCTCTACCATTTTCCATTTTGTTTCAAAAGTGCAAAGGAAGGGAAATTTTGATTGTCCAGGAATTAAAAAAAATAAGTTCCCACTATAAATGCTGCCTGGAAAGAGAGTTAAAATTATTATATCCCAGAATAATTTCCAACTCATTGAGAAAATAGCAACATATATTAGGAACATATTTTATTTTTCAATTTTTCCAGGGCCCCTTTCACATCTTTATTTCTTAAACTGTAGATAAGGGGGTTCAACATGGGAATGACAAGAGTATAAAACAAGGAGGTCATTTTGTCTTGGTATAATGAATAGGCAGAACTTGGCCTGAAGTACATAAAAAGAACAGTACCCTGGAAGATTGTGACAACAGTTAAATGAGAAGTACAGGTAGAAAATGTTTTCCATCTGCCCTCAGTGGAGTGGATTTTCAACACAGAGAGGATTATATAACAATAAGAAATGAGGACTGCTGAAATAGAGACCACTTCAATAAAACCAAAGACAATGAAGATCATCAGCTCATTGACATGTGTATCAGAACAAGAGATTAACAAAAGAGGAGGAATATCACAGAAAAAATGATTGATCTCATTGGACCTGCAGAAACTCAGTGTGAAGGTTAAAATTGTATGTAGCAGTGCATCCATCATCCCTACCATGTAGACACCAGCAATCAACAAGTAGCAGACCCGGCTAGACATATTTACTGTATAAAGCAAAGGGTTGCTTATTGCCATATAGCGATCAAAGGCCATTACTGCTAAGAGTAGGCACTCAGAATCTCCAAAAGAAGAAAAGAAATAGAATTGTAGAGCACAACCAATGAAGGAAATGGATTTGTCCTCAGCAAAGAAGTCCACCAGCATCTTGGGGCCAATAGCAGTAGAGTAGCAAAGGTCACAGAAGGACATGTTGCTGAGGAAGAAATACATGGGCAAATGGAGTTGAGGATCGACCCAAATTAATATGATCATCCCAATATTTGTTATAAGAATAACCAAATAAATGACGAGTAAAAGAACAAAGAAGGCCACATTTAATTCAGGATCATTGGTGATTCCCAAGAAGATAAACCCAGTTGGGCTGGAATAATTCTTGTCCATTATTTCTGCTTTTCTTCTTGCCTGTGTTTTTGTGAACAGAAAACAGGTAAGTAGAGTAACAGGATTTTTATTATTTTATAGTGATAATGAGTATATCACTTTTGAATCTTACTCATTTGTGAAGAGGCAGATAGTTCCTTTCCATTAGTCACTAATACCAAAGAAAGACAAATGAGATGTATGCAAAACAGAGAAGGAACCAAATATATAAAGATGCCTTGCAAATGTAAAGTGCTTTACAACTTTTTAAAAACATCCTTAGCATAAATTCATTAGTATTTTATACTTTATGAAAAAAAATTACAAATGGTAGAAATGAGAGAGAGAAAAAGAGAGACAAAGAAAGAGACAGCCAGACAGAGAGAAAGAGAAAGAGAGAGGCAGACATAGAGACAGAGAGAAAGAGAGTTAATGACATTCTTGTATATAAGTCTTAGTAACTAGAAAAAGCAATCCTACTCTCCAATATAAGATGAAAGGTGTTATCAGAGGACTTGATGGAGAAACAAGTAAAATCTTCAAAAACAACATGTGAGCTTAAAAGAGATTATCCATGTGCAGTTTTGTGAACATTATAAATAAATCTCAGTATTAGTTCAATTTAACAAGAAATACCTGGTATTTATTTGGTCTCAAGCAATGGCTCACAATATGCAGAGAACTACCCTCAGATTCATAAAACTTCCTCCAGCAACACAATGACTGTAAGATCCAGACTAATAAAAGGGGTGCTTCACAGTCTCAGTTTTCTCATCTATAAAAAAAATTATACATAAGGTTTGTCATGAGGATGAAAAGAAGTCATGTTAAGCTTTTTTTTTTTTACAAATTCTATTAAACTATATTACTATACATTTAATTCAACAAATACTTATTAAATGACTATAATGTCTATATCAAGAGGCCTTGGGCTTTTAGTATATATCATTCTGTTCTCAGTGTTAGATAAATCTGGTTTCAAGTTTTACCTTTGCTTCATAATGGCTTTGTGATTCTGAATCAACTCACAAACTCTAAGCATCTCGATTAGGTAAAAATTTGAAAAGCAAGTTCTGGTCTGCATTTTTACAGGGTGTTACTTCCTTGAAAATTCCCTCTTACCAAGATAAATTCAAACTAGGTAAATGACTTAAAGATAAAGATTGAAATCATAAATGAATAAGTGAATATATAACAGTATATATTTCAGATCTGTAGGAAAGGAAGGAATTTAAGACCAAGCAAGAGATAGAGAACATTGCAAAATTTAAAATGAATGACTTCGAATTTATCAACTTAAAAATGTTTTGTACAAACAAACTCATTGCAACCAAAATTAGAAGGAAAGCAACAGAGGCTTCTGGTCAAGTACGTGGCTTAGAGGCAGCAAAAATTCAGACCTCCATAAACCCTTCCTCACTGATCAAAAACACAGTGCTTCCATGGGACTGAAAATCAAAATAAACAACAGGACAGAGCTAGAGAACCCTCCTCCTGACACAACTTAAAAGGTAGGCCTCCCAAAAAGCCTGAACTCTAGAAGACATGTGTTTAAGAGTAAGGAAGAACGAAGGCCTCACGACCCCTCCCACACCTACAGTGATGAACCTTCAACTCTGGCTGAAATCTCTGGGTGGGCAAGGGCACTAGTCCAAAGGGAGTACCTTACCTGCAAAGCTGTGTCAGGCTCAGGGTGTAGAACAGGGGCAGCATAGAGGCAGCTGGAGGAGAAGCAAAGAACAGGCAGCCCAGTCTCAGCAGAAACACCTCATCTTGCCCACCTCCCTTCTGGAGATTTTGGCATCAAGGCACAGCCAGCTTTGCAGATAAACTCCTCCACCCTACCAGAATTTCATCAATAAGGACAGATAAGAAGCCCACAGAGGGCAGAGAAGCTCAAACTCCAACACCCCTCCCCCACAGAATCATCTGAGAGCCTCAGTGACTGAGCTCCAAGGGGCAAGAGCAGCAATACACTACAGGCAACAACCTTTCCCACAGGACAAGAATCCCAGCTCCTTCTCAGCTTCTGCTGTCAGCTGGGGAATATTAGATTACCTGACCAAATAGCAGAACCGATCCAGCCACAAAATGAGGGGATCAAGACTATAGGCAAC
Source organism: Monodelphis domestica (assembly GCF_027887165.1). Classification (NCBI taxonomy): domain Eukaryota; kingdom Metazoa; phylum Chordata; class Mammalia; order Didelphimorphia; family Didelphidae; genus Monodelphis; species Monodelphis domestica. The sequence continues at coordinate 24,332,184 of NC_077232.1, read as the reverse complement.
TACAGAGGAGGAAAATATGAGTAAACAACAGCAACAATTAAAAAAAAAAAACAGAAATTAAAATCATCAGTTTCTATCCAGGCAATGAACAAATGGCAAATGAAAAAGAGGAAGATCAAGGAACACCAAGCAAAAACACAGAAAATCCAGTGAATTGGATAAAGAATTTGGAAGAACTCAAAATACAATTCAAAACACAATTAATAGAGAAGACAACTGGGAAAAGAATTTAAAAAGCAAAATGAATCATCTGGAAACAGAAAACAGTATCCTGAAAGCCAAAATTAATCAGCATGAAAATGAGGCCAAGGAAATAAAAGATGACCAAAAAAAAAAACATACCAAAAGAAGAAGGATGAGCAAAAAGCCAGAAATGAAAGTCATTCTTTAAAAGTGAGAATAAAACAACAAGAAGGAAGTGACTTAAAAAAGACAGAATAAACTATAAAACCAAATCAAAAGAATTAAAAAAATTGAGGAAAATATGTAACACTTCATTCACAAAACATAAGATTTGGAAAATTGTTCCAAGAGAGACAACTTAAGAATCATTCATCTACCAGAAGACCATGACAAAAGGAAAAAACTGGACATCATTCTACAGGAGGATATCAAAGAAAACTGCCCTGACATCACAGAGCAAGAGGGAAAAGTGGAGATTGAAAGAATTCACAGATCACCCCCTGTACTTAATCTCTAACTGACAAAACCAAGGAATGTTATAGCCAAATTCAAGAACTACCAGACATAGGAAAAATATTAGAAGCTGCTCAGAAGAAGTCATTCAGACACCATGGAACTACAGTGAGGATAACAGAGGATCTGGCTGCATCTACACTGAATAGCCAAAAGGCATGGATTATGATATTCTGGAAAGCAAGTGAACTAGGTCTACAATCAATAACCAACTACCCAGCAAAACTGACTATATTCTTTCAGGGGAAAATATGGTCATTTAATAAAATAGAAGACTTCCAAGCATTCATAAAGATAAGACTGCAATTGAATAGAAAATTTGATGCCCAAACACAGAACCCAAGAGAAACACCAAAAGGTAATTAAGAAAGGGGGGAAAGGAAAAACAGGAAGAAGAAGAAAAAACACCTTTTTTAAGGAACCCAATAAGTTTAAATTATTGGTATCCCTACAGAAAAGGGAATAATGGTAACTCTTAAAAATTGTTATCACCTAGCTAGTAGAACTATACTTAGAGGGAACAGTGACAAATTGAATAGGATGAAATGCCAAGACATAAATATGTATCTAGATATATGTATATGTATATGTATATGTATATGTATATGTATATGTATATGTATATGTATGTATATAAATATATATATATATATATATACATATATATGTATATATATATATATAAAACTAGAGTTAAAATACTAAGAGAAATGGGGAAAAAGCAAAATGGAATAAATTCATGTCATAAAGAAGAGCATGGTGGGAGGGGGAAGAAAACCAATACACTGGAAGGGTAAAGAGTTTGGAGATAAGAAATATTTAATTCTCGTGTTCATTGAAACTTACTCAAAGAGGGAAGAACAATCAAATTCATTGTGGCAGAGAATCAATTTGTGTCCGATAGAGAAATAGAAGACTTTTAGGGAGCAAAGCAATTCAAGGGAGGGAAAGGGTGAGGGGGGAGTAGTTTTGAAATACCATAAAGGAAATAAGAGGAGAATAAAAAGAGGAGGATGGAAAGGGGAGTATAATACGGGTGGCAAATAGGGGGACAGATTAAAAACAAAACACTAGTGTAGAAGGAAATAGTGAAAGAAGAAAGGGCAGGCCTAGGAGTAGAAATCAAAATGCTGGGAAATACACATCTGGTAATCATAACTCTTAATGTGAATAAAGTCACCCATAAAATGAAAACAAATAGCTGAGTAGATTAGAAACCAAAACCCTACCATGTGTTGTCTACAAGAAACACATGAAGGTAGACACATATAGGGTAAAGGTAAGTGGATGGAGAAGAATCTATTGGGCATCAACTGAGAATAAGAAGGCAGGAGTCACAATCATGATATCTGACAAAGTAAAAGTAAAAATAGATCTAGTCAAAACAGACAGTGAAGGTAATTACATCCTGATAAAAGTCAGTATAAACAATGATGAAATATCAGTACTCAACATGTATGCAACAAAATGCATACCATGCAAATTTCTAAAGGAGAAACTAGTGTAGCTCAAGAATGAAATGGATAGAAAAACTATAATAGTGGGAGGCCTGAACCTTTCTCTATCAGAACTAGATAAATCAAACCGAAAAATAAATAAGAAAGAGTTTTGAGATGTGAATGAAATCTTAGAAAAATTAGAGTTAGTGGAAAAGTAGAGAAAAATAAATAGGGACAAAAAGGAATACACCTTTTCAGCAGCACATGAAAAGAACACTGCAAACAAGTGCAAAAGAGCAGAAATAATAAATGCAACCTCTTCAGAACACAATGAAATGAAAATAATAATTAGTAAGTGTACATGGAGAAGCAAATCAGAAATAAATTGGAAATTAAACAATACAATTCTTGAAAATCAGTTAGTTAAAAAATCATAGAAACAATTAATAATTTCATTAAAGAAAATGACAATGATGAGACATCCTTTCAAAATCTATTGGATGTAGCCAAAGCAGTACTCAGGGGGAAATTTATATCCTTGAGTGCATATATTAACAAATTAGGGAGGACAGAGGTCAATGAATTGGGCAAGCAAATTAAAAAACTAAATGAAGAAATTAAAAATTGATTTAATAAATAAGACTAGAAGCTGGTATTTTGAAAAAACAAATAAAATAGACAAAGTACTAGTCAGTCTAATTAAAAAAAGGAAAGAAGAAAACCAAATTAAGAGTATCAAAGATGAAAAGGGGGACCTCACCTCTAATGAAGAGCAAATTAAGGCAATCATTAAAAACTATTATGCCCAATTATATGGCAATAAACATGGCAATCTAGGTGATATGTATGAATATTTACAAAAATATAATTTGACTAGATTAACAGAAGAAAAAATAGAATGCCTAAATAATCCCATATCAGAAAAAGAAATTGAGCAAGCCATCAAAGAAGTCCCTAAGAAAAAATCCCCAGGTCCAGATGTATTCACAAATGAATTCTAACAAACATTCAAAGAACAACTGTTCCCAATATTATACAAATCATTTGACAGAATAAGTAAAGAAGGAGTCCTACCAAATTCCTTTTATGACAGAAATATGTGCTGATTCTGAGGGAAAGCAACAAATTTGAGAATATTTTTATAACAGAACTCTCTGACAAGGGGTTTAATTTCCCAAATATATAAGGAACTAAGTAAAATTCAAAAAACTATCAAGTCATTCCCCCATTGACAAATATAGACAATTTTCAAATGATGAAACCAAAACTATGAATAAGCACAAGGAAAAGTGTTGTAAATCCCTCCTGATTAGAGAAATGCAAATAAAAAACAACTCTGAAGTCCCACCTTAAACCTAGCAGACCGGCCAATATGACAGGAAAGGAAAGTGATAAATGTTGGAGGGGATGTGACAAAATCAAGACACTAATACACTGCTGGTGTGGTGGAGTTATGAATTGATTCAACAGTTCTGGAGGACAATTTGGAACTATGCACAAAGGGTTTTAAAGACTGTTTGCCATTTTATCCAGTCATACCATTGCTGTGTTTGTACTTTAAAGACATGATAAGAAAAAAAGACTGGTACAAAAATATTTATAGGTGCTCTTTGTGCTGGCCAAAAAAAGAAAAACAAGGGAATGTCAATGAATTTTGGTATATCATGGTGATGGCATATTATTTTGCTGAAAGGAATAATGAATTAGAGGATTTCCATGTGAACTGAAAAGATCTCCAGGAATTGATGAAGAATGAAAGGAGCAGATCCAGGTGAACCCTGTACACAGAGATTGATTCACTGTGGTATAATCAAATGTAATGGACTTCTCTACTAGTGGCAATGCAATGACCCAGGACAATCCAGAGGAACTTATGAGAAAGAACATTATCCACATGCAAAAATAGATCTGTGGAAACCAAAATGCAAAAGGAAAAAAATATATGATTGATCACCTAGGTCAATAGGGATATGATTAGGGTCTAGATGTTAAAAGTTCACACTACTGCAAATATGAATAACATGCAAATAGGTTTTGAGCAATGATTCATGTATAACCCAGTGGAACTACTTGTCGCCTTCAGGTAGGGGGAGGAAAGAGATGCAGGGAATCATGAATCATGTAACCATGGTAAAATATTTTAAATAAAAAAAATCTAATTGACCCCATTAAAACTTTATTATATTTTTCAAGAGACAGCAAAAAGAATCTCTCTTAATGAAATATAACATTAGTAAATAAACATAAAAAGGAGCACTTTAAAAAATCCTAGTTGCAATTTATTGATTCTTCTTCCTTTGTTTTTCCTGACAATCATAAATTATTTTTTTTTCAGATTACTGTAGACGATCTCTTGCATCAATCATGATATACTTTCAATAGATTTCAATAATTTTTTTATGGTTCCATACCCTGTCAACTATTAAAAAATTTATGAGCCATTTAAAAGAATAACAGTTTCTCATTTGATGACAATTTTAGAACTGGGGGTTATGTATGTTCATGAGATAGTTTGTAGAATGTATTGGGAGAGGAAATTATAAAGGAAATGTTTATCATGAAGATCATGTCATGTATGTATATGTATGTGTACACACATTCATGCACACTCACATATGTGTTAGTACTGAAAAGGAATATGAATGAAACATAAAAAAGGAGCAAGAGAAAGGGGAAAATCAATGGTTTAATTTTTTAATCTCATCAGGAAAATATGATATGTAACCCAAATTATAATTGTGGTAATTTTTAGAAGGTGCTTTTCCGACTACTTTTTGCTATAAATGAAAATTTAATATTCATTATGACAAAAGGAGAAAATGCCTCAGTGAAACCCATATTAAAGAGTAATATCTAAGAATTCTATTAATTTCTCATTTAGAGAAGATTAATTCTTATCCTAAGGAACTAAATACTATCTCTGTTTGCTACTACATTCTGTCAATCAAATTTACAAAGTTTCAATCACAGCACACTTATTCATAAATCCCTAGAACTCTCACAACACTTACTTCTGTTTCTTCTACAGCCATTCAATGCTAAAATCCATGTCATGTAAAATCATCTCTTAAGATTTCTAAAACATACCTGGTGAAAGAACATCCACATGCTCAAGAGGAGGGAAGCCAATTTTTAAACATTTAGTGACATTTGGATCTTATAGCTTGGAAACCTCTGAATTATCTCTATGCTATTGTGTAAACTCATACCTAATTAACCTGAAGGGAAAACTCATTAGTCTTCTCCTCCTTGAATTGTACATTGCCTCAGACTATGGTGGAAAGTGCAATTGGGAACACATTTAAATGTTTATTCCCAAAGTATTTTCTCAAATTAGTGGAATATCTTGAAGGGAATTTCAGTTTACTTTACCTTTATGAGCTGGTGATGGAGGATGTAGGGGGAAAGATTTACAGAAGGGAGAGAATTGTGTTTAGACCTAAAATTTTCCCAATTAATTATGAGCCATTATATACCCAAACTTTCAATTTTAGGTAGAATTTCTTGAATTCAACTTCATATAAATTTATTATGGCATTAGACACCCTATTATAGAAAATTATAATAGTAATTTTATATATGAAACATTCTTCAACATTTATTACTTTCAAAATATCATGTTCTTTGATTTCAAAACTAAGACAATAGTCAACACTGCTGTGTAATGTTACATTTTTGGTGAACAAAGGAAGGAAGGAAGGAAGGAAGGAAGGAAGGAAGGAAGGAAGGAAGGAAGGAAGGAAGGAAGGATGAAGGAAGAAAAATTATTATTTGCCAACAGAAGATGGAGAATATATGAATATAATTCAATAATCATTGTGAGAAAAAACAGATAATTATAATAAATCTCAGGTGACAAGAAAGCATCAGGAAAAACTTATGTAAATAGGAGTAATAGAAAAAGGTAATTCATGGGAAAAATTGATATGTGCTTTTTGCTTTCAAAGAAGGAAAGATGTTAATAAACCGAAATTGAGGGAAATATTGAAGCAATGAAAGGCTATATTAGAAAGGTATACAAACTTGAAAAAGAAAACTGATGAGAGGGAATTACTAAATAAAACTATCTGACTACATTATAGAATGTTTAAAGGAGTCTGGGATTTGGTAAGGCTGAAGTAAGAGATTTTAATGAAGGGTACAAATATTATCAGATAAGATCTTATCATGTTTTTAACCTTCCTACTCTACCAAAGTCCAAGTATTTTTTGAATGTAGAAATCTCAACAATGGCTCAGAAGATATGACATTGCTTAACATTAATTCTTGGGAATTATTTGGTCTACTGAAAATCTTATAGTGTCTAAATGTTCTTTCCATTTTCTGCACTCTTAAGTAAAATTGTGTCAGAAAACTATACCAGGGAGTCAAGATGGAGGCTTAGAAAGCAGCAAAAGTTCAGACCTCGTGGAAGACCCTTCCTTACTGATACAGACTGAATACTCCTAGGGCACTGAAACCCAATCTGAACAACAGGACAGAAGCAGGGAACCCTCCTTCTGGACTCAAATCAAAAGGTATGCCCCCCAAAAGCCGGGATCCGAGAATACTCAGGGCTAAGGGGAAGGCAGAGGGTAGATCCCAGGAACCCTCGCCCACAACCAAGAGGGTCTACCTTGTGAGCAGTGGGGGGCCAGGCTTGGAGAATCCAGCTTGGACAGCAGGGAGGAAGTCAGGGAGAGAGGGGGCAGAGGCTGGGTCCCTCCATGGGGCTCCAGCCTCACTTTTGCCTCGGGGCATAAGCAGATCAATCCAGCCAATTCAATCAGAACTCCTCAGAGTTTTGGGAGGAGGGCAAAGGCACTTGTGGACAGTGGAGAAACAGCTAGAGAGAACTGGAGAGAGCCTGGGTGGCCCAGCCTTCCAGGTGTTTTCAGAGCCTCAGTTTCATACTGAATACAGCCCAACCCACTTGAATTCAATCAAAGCAAAAGCCTCCAGAGGACAGGGAAGCTAACATTCCTCCCCTAGTGACTGTACCAAGAGATCTGACAAAGCTCCAAGAGGGGAGACTGACAGCCCCAAAACCAAAACAAAATGAAAGGAGCAAGAGCACAGCCAAATATGGGGAGCAAACAAGGGGTAAACTCAAGCAAACAACAGAAAAAGAAGAAGGAAATTACAATAGACAGCTTCTGCACAGGTAATGAGCAAAGAATGAATGAAACAGAGGGGGAGGGGACAGCAAAGGAAAAATCAGAAATCCCAGCGAATTGGATACAGGCTTTGGAAGAACTCAAAATGCAATTCAAAACACAATTAAGAAAGGCTGAAGACAATTGGGAAAAGAACTTAAAAACTAAGATAAGTCATCTAGAAACAGAAAATAGTGTATTGAAAGCCAAAATCAACCAGCTGGAAAATGAGGCAAAGGCGATGAAAGATGAGCTCCAAAGAAAATCCAACCAAAAGGAAAAGGATGACCAAAAAACTAAGGATGAAATCCAGTCTTTAAGAACCAGAATACAACAATTAGAATCGAGTGACTTCACAAGGCAGCAGGACTCTATAAAATAAAACCAAAAGAATGAAAAAATTGAGGAATATATGAAGCATCTTATCCACAAAACAGAGGATTTAGAAAATCGTTCAAGGAGATACAATTTAAGAATTATTGGCCTACCAGAAGACCATGACAAAAGAAAAAGCCTGGACATTATATTAGAGGAAATTATTAAAGAAAACTGCCCCAAAATCCTTGAACAAGAGGGAAAAGTAGAGACTGATAGAATCCACAGATCACCTCCTGTACTTAATCCCCAACTGACAACACCCAGGAATGTTATAGCCAAATTCAAGGACTATCAGACCAAAGAAAAGATATTACAAGCTGCCAAGAAGAAGTCATTCAGATACCAAGGAACCACAGTGAGGATAACTCAGGATCTGGCTGCATCCACACTGAAAAAAAGAAAGGCATGGAATATGATATTCTGGAAAGCAAGGGAACTAGGTCTACAACCAAGAATCAACTACCCAGCAAAACTGACTATATTCTTACAGGGAAAATTATGGTCATTCAACAAAATAGAAGAATTCCAAGAATTTGTAAAGAAAAGACCAGACCTGAACAGAAAATTTGATGTCCAAGAAAGAGAATCATCAAAAGGTAATTTTAAAAAAAGAGGGGAAAAAAGAAAAACAAAAAAAAATTAAGAGACTCAATAAGTTAAAATGATATGTATCCCTATAAGAAAAGAGGTCATTGGTAACTCTTAAAAATGGTTGTTATTACCTGGGCAGCAAAAGGAAGTATACTTAGAGGGAACAGCAACAAACTTTATAGGATGAAAGGACAAGACATAAATAGGTATATAAATATATGCATGCAAAAAATACATATGCATAAGTATGCATATATATATAACTAGAGCTTAAAATAGGTGAATATTAAAAGAAATGGGAAAAGAAACAAATGGGGTTAAATTTATATGTCATAAAGAAGCTCATGGTGGGAGGGGGGAGAACATCAATACACTGGAAGGGTAAAGAGGTCAGAGACAGGAAATACTCAACTTTTACGTGATTTGAAGGTGACTCAAAGAGGGGAAAACAATCCAATCCATTGGGGCAGAGAATAGATTTGAACCCTATATGGGAGTAGAAGGGTAACAAATGGTCTGGTGGGGAAGGAAGCAATACAAGAGACCGAGGGAGTGGGGAGTTAATTTTAGAAAGACTATAAGTAAAATAATGGGGGGATAAATAGGGAGGTGGGTAGAAAGGGAAGTAAAATAAGGGTGGGAATAAGGGGATCTGTTTAAAAGCAAACATTGGTGTAGAAGGAAATAGGGAAAGAATAAAAGGCAGGAAAAGGAGCAGAAATTAAAATGCTGGGAAACACACAGCTAGTAATCATAACTCTGAATGTGAATGGAATTAACTCACCCATAAAACACAAGCGAATAACAGAGTGGATTAGAGTCCAAAACCCTACCATATGCTGTCTACAAGAAACACATATGAGAAAGGTAGACACACATAGGGTGAAAGTAAGAGGGTGGAGCCAAATCTATTGGGCATCAACTGACAAAAAGAAGGCAGGAGTCACAATCATGATATCCAACAAAGCCAAAGTAAAAATAAATCTAGTTAAAAGAGATAAGGAAGGTAATTACATCCTGATAAAAGGCAGTATAGACAATGAGGAAATATCTGTACTCAATATATATTCACCAGATGGCATAGCATCCAAATTTTTAAAGGAGAAACTAGAGGAGTTCAAGGATGAAATAGATAGAAAAACGATACTGGTGGGAGATCTGAACCTTCCCCTATCTGAACTAGATAAATCAAACCAAAAAATAAATAAGAAAGAGGTAAGAGAAGTGAATGAAATCTTAGAAAAATTAGAGTTAGTAGACATGTGGAGAAAAATAAATAGGGACAAAAAGGAATATACCTTCTTTTCTGCAGCACATGGTACATTCACAAAAATTGACCCTGTATTAGGGCATAAAAACATTGCAAACAAGTGCAAAAGAGCAGAAATAATAAATGCAACTTTCTCAGATCACAATGCAATGAAAATAATAATTAGTAAGGGAACATGGAGAGGTAAATCGAAAATTAATTGGAAATTAAATAATATGATTCTCCGAAACCAGTTAGTTAAAGAACAAATCATAGAAACAATTAATAACTTCATTGAAGAAAATGACAACAGTGAGACATCCTTTCAAAATGTATGGCATGCAGCCAAAGCAGTACTCAGGAGGAAATTTATATCCTTGAGTTCATATATAAACAAATTAAGAAGGGCAGCGGTCAATGAATTGGGCATGCAAAATAAAAAACTAGAAAGCTAACAAATTAAAAATCCTCAGATGAAGACTAAATTAGAGATCCTAAAACTCAAAGGTGAAATTAATAAAATCGAATGTCAAAGAACTATTGATTTAATAAATAAGACTAGAAGCTGGTATTTTGAAAAAACAAATAAAATAGACAAAGTACTAGTCAGTCTAATTAAAAAAAGGAAAGAAATAAACCAAATTGACAGTATCCAAGATGAAAACGGAGACCTCACCTCTAATGAAGAGGAAATTAAGGCAATCATTAAAAACTACTATGCCCAATTATATGGCAACAAATAAGGCAAGCTAGGTGATATGGATGAATACTTACAAAAATATAAATTGCCTAGACTAAAAGAGGAAGAAATACATTACCTTTACAACCCCATTTCAGAAAAAGAAATTGAACAAGCCATCAAAGAACTCCCTAAGAAAAAATCCCCAGGTCCAGATGGATTCACAAATGAATTCTATCAAACATTCAAAGAACAACTAATTCCAATATTAAACAATCTATTTGACAGAATAGGCCAAGAAGGAGTTCTACCAAATTCATTCTATGACACAAACATGGTACTGATCCCAAAGCCAGGCAGGTCAAAAACAGAGAAAGAAAACTATAGACCAATCTCCCTAATGAATATAGACGCAAAAATCTTAAATAGGATACTAGCAAAAAGACTCCAGCAAGTCATCACAAGGGTTATCCACTATGACCAGGCAGGATTCATGCCAGGAATGCAAGGATGGTTCAATATTAGGAAAACTATCCACATAATTGACTATATTAACAAGCAAACTGACAAAAATCACATGATTATCTCAATAGATGCAGAAAAAGCCTTTGATAAAATACAACACCCATTCCTTTGAAAACACTAGAAAGTATAGGAATAGAAGGGCCTTTCTGAAAAATAATAAACAGTATATATCTAAAACCATCAGCAAACATCATCTGCAATGGGGATAAACTAGAAGCCTTTCCAATAAGATCAGGAGTAAAACAAGGATGCCCATTATCACCTCTATTATTTAATATTGTACTAGAAACACTAGCAGTAGCAATTAGAGAAGAAAAAGAAATTGAAGGTATTAAAATTGACAATGAGGAGACCAAGCTATCACTCTTTGCAGATGATATAGTGGTTTACTTAAGGAATCCTAGAGAATCAACCAAAAAGTTACTCAAAATAATCAACGACTTTAGCAAAGTTGCAGGATACCAAATAAACCCGCATAAGTCATCAGCATTTCTATATATTTCCAACACATCTCAGCAGCAAGAAATAGAGAGAGAAATTATACATTTAAAATCACCCTAGACAATATAAAATACTTAGGAATCTATCTGCCAAAACGAACACAGGAACTATATGAACACAACTATAAAACACTTTCCACACAGCTAAAACTAGATCTAAACAATTGGAAAAACATTGATTGCTCATGGGTAGGACGAGCTAACATAATAAAAATGACAATCCTACCCAAATTAATTTACTTATTTAGTGCCATACCCATTGAACTACCAAAAAACTTCTTTACTGAATTAGAAAAAACCATAACTAAGTTCATTTGGAAGAACAAAAGATCTAGGATATCCAGGGAAATCATGAAAAAAAATGCAAAGGAAGGAGGACTTGCAGCCCCAGATCTCAAACTATACTATAAAGCAGTGGTTATCAAAACAATTTGGTACTGGTTAAGAGATAGAAAGGAGGATCAGTGGAATAGACTTGGCGTAAATGATCTCAGCAAGACAGTTTATGACAATCCCAAAGATCCCAGCTTTTGGGACAAAAATCCATTATTTGATAAAAACTGCTGGGAAAATTGGAAGACAGTGTGGGAGATACTAGGTTTGGATCAACACCTCACACCCTACACCAAGATAAATTCAGAATGGGTGAATGACTTGAACATAAAGAAGGAAACTAAATAAATTAGGTGAACACAAAATAGTATACTTGTTAGACCTTTGGGAAGGGAAAGGTTTTAAAACCAAGCAAGACTTAGAGTCACAAAATGTAAATTAAATAATTTTGACTACATCAAATTAAAAAGTTTTTGTACAAACAAAACCAATGTAACTAAAATCAGAAGGGTAGCAACAAATTGGGAAACAATCTTCATAAAAACCTCTGACAAAGGTTTAATTACTCAAATTTACAGAGGTAAGTCAATTGTACAAAAAACCAAGCCATTCTCCAATTGATAAATGGGCATGGGACATGAACAGGCAGTTCTCAGCCAAAGAAATCAAAACTATTAATAAGCACATGAAAAAGTGTTCTAAATCTCTTATAATCAGAGAGATGCAAATCAAAACAACTCTGAGGTATCACCGCACACCTAGCAGATTGGCTAACATAAAAGCTACAGAAAGTAGTGAATGCTGGAGGGGATGTGGCAAAGTAGGGACACTAATTCATTGCTGGTGGAGTTGTGAATTAATCCAACCATTCTGGAGGGCAATTTGGAACTATGCCCAAAGGGCAATAAAAGACTGTCTGCCCTTTGATCCAGCTATAGCACTACTGGGCTTGTACCCCAAAGAGATAATAAGGAAAAAGACTTGTACAAGAATATTCATAGCAGCACTCTTTGTGGTGGCCAAAAATTGGAAAATGAGGGGATGCCCTTCAATTGGAGAATGGCTGAACAAATTGTGGCATATGTTGGTGATGGAATACTATTGTGCTAAAAGGAATAATAAAGTGGAGGAATTCCATGGCAACTGGAATGATCTCTAGGAAGTGATGCAGAGCGAGAGGAGCAGAACCAGGAGAACATTGTACACAGAGACTGATACACTGTGGTACAATCAAAGGTGATGGACTTCTCCATTAGTGGCAATGCAATGTCCCTGAACAATCTGCAGGGTTCTAAAAAACACTATCCACAAGCAGAGGATAAACTGTGGGAGTAAAAACACCGACGAAAAGCAACTGTTTGACTACAGGGGTGGAGGGGATATGACTGAGGAGAGACTCTAAATGAACACTCTAATGCAAATACCAACAACATGGAAATGGGTTTGAATCAAGAACACATATGATACCCAGTGGAATTGTGTGTCGGCTGTGGGAGATGTGGAGGGAAGGGGGGAGGGAAGAAAAGAAAATTATCTTTTTTTCCAATGAATAATGTTTGGAAATGACCAAATAAAAATTAAAAAAAAAAAGTTGGAATTCTAAAGGGGGAGACAATATGTATGAAGACTTAAGGTGCAAGTCAGATGGAAAGGTCACATGATCCTTAAGGTCCAGAGGCAAGGCCCATGTCTCCTTAATGTCATATCCATTTTATGTGTGAAAATTAGATTAGTCTCCCCAGGTGATCATTTGGGGCATTGTGAAGATGGGATTAACTCTAAAATTTAATCTAAAAGTGGGAAAGAAACAGTAATCCCATCTTCATATATGGGAGAGGAAACAGTTTCTGAGATGAACCATTTGGCTGTGTCAGGGACTTTTATGGCAAGAACTTTATTTTCTGCATTTTCAATAGATGTGGCTGTAATCCCTGTAGGAGTAGCCGTGCTACATCTCCAAGGAAGTTGTTTTTCAGAATGATGGCTGTGGAAACTGGGCTGTGTATCAAAAAAAGATAAAGAGGGGATTTTGTACCTGAAAAAAAAAAAAAGAAAACTATACCACTTGGTCTTAATGCCCATCACTATTTACCAATGTTAACTTCATGGGATTATTTTCATATTTGAAAATACAAGGTAAATAACCTTTCATCTTTCACTAGTAAAAAAAAATATATATATATATATATATATAGTCTCTCTCTAACTTGACTTTATTGTCTGTTTTCATTCAAATGAACCTCTAATCCCCACTACATGAAGCATTTATGTGAACCTATCTGATCTTATTGCAGCTAACTTGTGCTATTGTTATTGCAAACAAATACAATGAATTTAAGTCATTGTTAATTTCTCACATAAGCTTTTATTTTAAACAACACTGAGGGATTAGCTATTCTGATCAAGACAATGATTCAAGAAAATTCCAAAGGATCCATAATGAAAAATGTTATCTACTTACAGAGGAAAAAATGATGAACTTTGAATGAAGATGCTTTTTATCCTTTTTTTTGGTAACATGGCTAATAAGAAAGTATGTTTTAGAAGACTTCATATATAAAATCAAGTTCAAATTACTCATCTTCTTAAAATTTTAAAAAACCTTTAATTTGGAAATATTTGATGACTATATATATACATACATATATATATATATATTAGTGTTGGTAATTAGGGTATTAGTTCTATCTCAAATAGCAAGCTGTGTATTAACATTATTTGAAAATTTCTCACAATTTGAAAATGAATCAATTTTTCCCTGGAAAAACAATTACTCGATATATTATGTCAGAGATAGGATTCTATGGATCAGAAGTCAGGGCTCTTTTTGATGAGTCTGGACAATTGCACATCCATATATTAGGGAATATTAGAGCCAAGAGTAAAATTCAAATCTGTTATGACTGATATACCATTATGTGTCAGAAGTGGAAATTAAAAAAAAAAAAAGAAATGAAACAAGGCATATTCCCTGCCCACAGTCAGAAGTGGAAAAAGTTAAAGACAGTATAACTACACAATATAAATGAGAAATATATGAAGAGAACTTTATTATAGGGCACATGCATATGCCAAAAAGGCATCGGACAATAGAAAATATATTTGTAGGATGGATGGGAATCAGAGAACTCATCAGAAGTGCTCTCTTCTCTGGGCATTCATGGAAATTTACACTCAATCATTTAGCTTCCAAATTAAAATATTTCTGAAGTCCTCATGGACTTAATAAGGGATATACAAAGAAAAACAACACAGATTCTGTTCTCAAGAAGGTCACAATCCAGTGAGGGAGATGGTATATAAAAGATTTCATCTGCCAATAATTAGGAAAATCCACAGTACTTATGCAATGGAACTTCTCCTGCTAAGGCCTTTTATGCCTTTTATTTAATGTCATTTCCAATGATAAAATCATTACATCATCTGATTCCATTACATGATAATGAACCATTTTACACTGCTAAGGAATTTAGTGGCAAGATTTATTTATTTTTTTCATCTGGACCTTAACTTATTGTAGCTAAAGCACCTGCTGGAGGATTATCAGACAATCTCCTAATTATTGGCAGATGAAATCTTTTATATGCCATATTCCGATTTTCATTGTTATAATCAGCATAGTGTTAAATTTAATCTTCACATGTTGGATGATTTCTTCTACATTTGGTGTACAGTACCCTAGGTATGTTGAGGAAATGTAAGAATTAATCCATAAACTTGCTTGCTTATGACAACTGAGAAAGACACAATTGTAGAAATGACCTTTAAATTTTAAGAAAAAGAAGACAGATTTATATGCCAGCATTACCAGATCTTTACTTATCAGGTTATTTAAATTATTTCTACCATATTTCTGTGTAATTATAATTTTGTACTACAAAATTTCCTTTCCCATAACCCCACTTTTATCATTATAGTGCATCCTTATGTTTTGGAGATATAAATTTTGTGTAGCCCTGCCCTCTGGTCCCTTTTTCCCACAAACGCAGCTGGTAAAACTGCCTTTACTCAGACTTTACTCTTGTCTTTCTAGTTCCTCTCCTTCAAGTGATTATTAATAAATCTTATAAAATATAATACTTGGAGTGATTGGATATTAATTTTAATCTTACATTTTTGGCAAACACTGAAGATGGACAAAAAAAAATTCTAATTTTTTTTCTTTTAAGAAAGCCTTTGACTAAAGAATAGGGAATAAATAATTTTTGAAAAATCACATTTCTCTCCTGTCGCTTCTTATACCTTGCTGCTTGCTCCTGCTATTTGTTGTTTTTGTTTTTGTTTTTTTTCATCAGCCACCAAGCCTGCCCACCTGCTTTAATTTGAGTGACTTAACCTGGGGCACCTTGCTAAAAGGGATAAGATGAGGTTTCCAGAGAACTTCTCATTCCCCAGGTTCCTATGCAGCGGGTGAGATCTAAACCCCCTTTTACCTTTTTTGCTGTGGCTTCCCAGGCTGAGTTTTTATTTTCCTTCAAGAGCATTCCCTTCCATGCTATCTACCCCACCCACAGCCTAGATAACCCAGGGGTGCTTCCATGCTGCTGTCTGTGGAGGTGGGAACTGAGGTATCATAGGGCCACTGGTTTTACCCCTTGTGGGGTTCAGAGGAAGGGACAGAACTCTTCTCTCAAACATTCCTTGTGAGGTTTTTACTCCTAGTCAGTGCATACAAGGTTAGTGTGACCTACTGACAAGAAGTAGAGATTGCAAGCATGGTCCAGTTTCCTGCCTAACTAAAATAGCTCCTGTTTCTGGATAGCCTTACAACTCATGCTGCTTTTAGCTATAGGATATCTTTTCTTGCTTCTGTTCCTGGGGGTTCTTGTATTGATTGGATAACTTGCAACTTTTAGCTTGAGTAATCTCAAGATTCAGAGTGGAGATCCATCTCCTTATAATCCCTTGTTATTTTGGTCTGCCTAGACTCTGCAACATACCCAATATGAGGTTTGTCCACCCTATGCCCAAAAAGGGTATGAGGAACCCCAGAAGTGTGACCAAAGGAACCTTGATGGTTGATGATATTTGAGAGGAGAAGGAATCTTTATGAATCTGGAGGCAAATTTAAGTCTTTTCAGACCCCATTGCCTTATTGATGTTAACTGTTTGTGTTTGTTCCTTTCCAAAATAGTGAAGAAGTCTGTAACACTGCTACTGGAATTGGATAATTCAGTGCCTATATCCTGTCACATATATTGTATTTCCTGATTGTTTTAAGATTTAATGTTGTTTGTTAAGTTCACATACTAATCTAATCTAATATCTTCTGTTATACTAAATCATTTAAAGTTAATGTTTTGGCCATTAGCTATATGTTCTGTTATATTGCATTTATTTGTACCTCTCCCTATGACTGTACTGAAGAAAATACCATTCTAAAATTCCATAAACAACTTGCAAAAATTATTTTCTGTGCCAAAACAATAGGTCCTTATGGATGCTGCGTTTGTCACCAGATCCATTGAGGTCACATGTTGCCTAAATGGTCTTTTGTTCCTTTTTGCCTTTGTTAATTGTCACATAGATAATGATGGATGGACCCTATTAAAATTGGTTACAACCTGTATTCAATCTTTGGAGAATTTAATGACCTAAAATTTTAAATTGATTTGAAGGGGCCTTCAGAAGTGATTTTTAGATATCCAGTATCACCACTACCTCATACTGATTCATTTACCTGCCTTTGGATTGTTTGTAACAAAAGGTAAGGGTCCATTTAGTAGTTAAAGTGAAGTGCAATAGTACTTCAGTATTGTATTTCTCACCTCCTCATTCATTAAAAATGCAGTGGAAGAAACATTTGAAGAGATTTCCAATATTGAAGTCCTTGCCTCCACATTCCAATGAATGGGACATATAAAGACATGCCTTTGTATGTTGTTACAGTCTCATCCCAGAGGAGGGAGGTTTCCCAAAGGAGCTTGGTTGCCCTGTGATGTGTTACAATGTCATCTGGGAGGTAGGAAGATTTTCCTAAGGGGGTTGGTAGCTCCTGAATGTTTTTTTTTTTTTTTTGTATATTTGTATCTCTTCAGATAACTCTAACCTTCCACCAGAATGATCTAGATTATTCTACATTCTTGGTGACATTTTAGACCCAAAGTGTTTTCATTAGCAGTACAGAGATTTATTTGATTTTTTGTTTGTTTATTGTTCTTTTCTTGAATCCTCTGACAAATTTTGGAATGATGGCAGCAATAGACTTGACTCATGTGAATCCAATTGATAGAGGGTTTCTTTGCTATTGGGGGAATTGGGTATTTCTTTGAATGTGCATTTGCTGCTGAACTACTGTTTTAAAAATCTGTTACTTAGTGCAAATCATTTACACTCACATTGTGGATCTTGGTCAAGTTAAAAAGAAAATGGATCTCATTTTTTTGGTGAGAAACCTTTGTATTCTTCCTCCACTTGGATGACACAGTATGTCATTGATTGTGAACTATATATTTTTAATTATTTTTAAAATTTTAATTGTTGTTTTCCCTTGTATATGTAATACAGTATTGAGTTTTTTTTTTCACTCATTTTTTTGTACTTGAAGCACGTTACTAGTATTAATAATTTTTTTAAATTTTGCACTAGAGTAAGTTTAAAATATCCATTAACCCTAATGTCAATTCATACCCCAAAGCTTTACACTATGGAAACCTACCATTGATTGCTAAATATTAAGGGACTTTTTAGTAATAATTGTGTCTTATTCCAGGAGAAGGGATCACAAAAGAACCATTGCACAGTTCCTAGGAGCACAAGGTCAAGGAGTCCAACTAATCCTAATGGATTGGATAAAATTCTGTGCCAAGACATAGGACTTGAACTTGATTGAGTTTTGAAGTTACAGCTGTTTGACATGCACCAGACACAGGTCTTTCCCAGGCCACATTCCTACAAGTACTGAAGTTTCACTACCATTATGGCTCCCCTACCCCTGTGAGCAAAGGTAAAATTAGACCAGGGAATATTTCTCATTTACTAAAAAAAAATCTAGTCCTTTCCCTATCTTTCATAGTGTGGCATTTTTCTCTAGTCCTAGATGCTGATTGGATAAGTGCATCATTGCCACTACAGGCTTCTGGGACATGAATCATTTTAATCAGGCTCTGCTTCAAAGACCTGTTATAAGTTTATTTTTCTTTTACTTAGAATTTTTACACATAATACTTTGATATTTTATATTTCATCCAGAAAATATGTTTTTTTCTCTTTTAATTGGATTTTTTAAAATTTCCTTTGATAATTGATTCATATAACTTATAACTCAGCCATGTATCCCTGGGTGATCTATGTGTTTCTCAACACTCTCCTCAAAGGGAATTGTATTATTATCCTTTAATACAAAGTTTAAATACTTTTGAGAGTAATTTTAGGAGAAGAAACTTGCTATCAATAAAGTGAACTCTTTGGAGAATGGTCCATGAAGATGTGTGCAAAGATGCCATGCTGCACCAAAATATTCAGAGTGAACTTTGGGATGTGGTGATTTGAACTGTGGGGAGTTTAACACATTTGTTTTGAATGTACACTCTTATACCAAAGGAGACTGACTCCAACTTGTTGTGTTTTTTTGTCAATGTAGAAATTATTGGTTTTGTTCTTTATCTCTTTTATTTCCCTTTTATCCCCAAGTTATTGTAATTTCCCCGTAAAAACTACAATGTTGTATGTACATCAAGTTGAAGATCTTTTAAGTTAGTTATATGTACTGATTCCATGGGGTAACTAGGTATATAATCAGGGAGACTTCTAAATGCTCATTTTCCATTGGAATCAGAGGGGGATTTGTGTAATTAGAATTTTGTACCACAGGACTGCATTTCCAAAAACCCCACTTTTGTCCTTAGGTTACATCTTCAAGTTTTTGAAACATAAGTTTTGTGTAGCTACATCCTCTAGCTCCTTTTTCTCTCAAACACAGCTGGGAAATCTTTACTCAGATTTTACTTTCATCTTTCTATTTCCTCTACTTCAAGTGATTATTAATAAGTCTTATAAAACATAATACTCAAAGTTATTATATATTAATTTTAATCTTATACTTCTTACTGGCTCAACTGGTAATTATTTTGTTAGAAACATGACCTCATATATGTTAAGAAAAATTTTATTATACTCATATATCAATCAATTAAAATGATAGCATTACATTACATTAAAATTGAAGCTTTACAATGTGAATTTCCCTGGGCTTAGTACTAGTACATGAATGCAGAGTATGCATTATGTTTCCATTAAAAAAATAAAATACAAATTTAAATTTAAAACATTGATCATGAATTCAGAGGTCAAAGAATCTTTAAAAGACAATGAGAATTGCTATAACAATCTAAATGAGAATCAACTAAATACTCTATCATCTTGTGCTGTACCAGGGAATCAAAAAGTCTTTAATTCAAATTTACTTAATTTAGTCACTATCTGTGTGATTCCAGAAAAATCACCTAACTTTTGTTTATCTCAGTTTTGTTACATGCAAAATTGGAATAATAACAATAACTATGCCCAGGATTCTTGTGAAGATGAAATGAGACAATATATTTAAAGAACTTAACAAATGTTAACAAGATATGTAAATGAGAGCTGTAATTAAATCATAAAGAAATTGTAGACTAGAGTTATTACATAATCTATAATCTCACAGGTATTAAAGTGAATTTGAACATAGTCCATAGTTACAAAAGCAGTGTCCCTTTAACTGTGTTATATTCTGTCCAGAACTGAAAGAATATGATCTTGCATCATTTATATACAAAAAGTAAAAAAAAAAAAGTAAAGTAAAATATAAGGAGTTAATATTCAATTCTAAGATAAATGGTTGATGAGAGGGTACATTCCAAAAATGGAGGTGATCCTGTTAAAATACACAATAATCAGAGATGGAGTATTGTATGAAAGAAAATTAAAAAAAATGCCAATTTGGGATTTCTGTAGTGAGATAAATGAACAATATGAGTAAACAGATAGTTTAGAGATATACTCTGAAAGACTTTTAAATCACAGTTAAATTTGTATTATATTTTAATGGCTAAAAGCAATCAGGAGTTTATTAAAGCAGAGAAAGATATGTTGATGCCAGTGGTTTAGAAGTAATTTTCTAGCTGTATGAAAGATGTAAAGGTGATGAGTCAGATGTGAGACAAGAGAACAATTAAAAACATACTAAAAATGTCTAGAGAAGATGAAACATGGACTTGACTGGTGGCCATGCTATTGGAGACAATGGGATGGATGCATATAATAAAGATCATTGATTTTATATATATATATATATAGATAGATATATATATAGATATATGTATATATAGTGTAAAGGTTTTAACATAAATCTGAAGTTGAGAATCTGATATTGTTGTAATGGAAAGAAATAAGGAAGTTGGATAAATTTATTGGTAAAGAAATAGTTCAATTTTTGTCTTATTGATTTGAAATTCCCATAGAAACTCAATTTTTGAATGTCAAATATTTAACTGGCAATTTTGCACTGAAATTCAAGAGAAAAAGTGATTAGGACTGCACACTTATATACAAGAATTACCTGAGTTAGGACAATCACTTAAATTATTATACATGAATAATTTTATGTGTGTTCTGTTAAGGGTAAAACTTAGGTTTGAGAATGAATATATATATATATTTTAGTTGGTTGCCAGGGATTTAAATTTTCAATCCCAATGCAATACTTAAGGCAGAATGGAATTGTATGGGGGTTATTTTTAATAATAGAAGGAAGAAAATAGTAAGAGAAATAATGATGTCAGCAGTAAAATTTATGGTGGTGATCTCAACAAACATAAAATATTTTTCCCTAAGGTTGTCTTAATACCTCTACATTTTACCTGAATAGTTTTGGTTAACAGAACCTGTGTTGTGCCTCATCTATCTCTTCATTAAAATAAGTGGGTTGAAATAAAGTCACTTTCATTTGACAGTTTTTAAGCCTCTTCCTTGTGCCCAGAATGGCATTATTCTTTGTAAATGGAAATAAGAATATAGATAAAAATGTCATAAAACCTGCTTTCAAAGAGCCTTAATTCTTCTCCTTTGGTTTAAGGAAGAAAATTCAATTTAGTTTTAAATATTTATTAGGTCCTTGATACATATAAGGCACATTATTATCTGCTGGGGATTTAAAGGAAATATTGAAAAAATAATCTTTGCCTTTCATGAAATTACATTCTATTGACCTAGGAATATATTTCAAATTTATATAAGTACAGTAAAAGATAAGGAATTAGAAGGGGAAATTTGGGAATTAGATTCATAAATCTAGAGTTTTAAGGCTAATAAAAGAAGGGAAACACTAATACCTAATGAAATTGTTATATACTTCATGGTGGATATAAAACATTAGATGATATTTGGCAGAAGTAAAGCTGAGATGAGAAGGAAATATGTTTCAAGCATTGGAGTTTGCCAATATAATTAAAAGGTGATGTAAACAAAGGGGATAATATTAATATTGTGGCAATGACTTAGTTGCAAAGTAATATAATACCCATAATTTATTATGTCTCATAGCTATAGTGTCATTAAAGTCTTGTGAATAGTGGGTATCATTTTAATACCTGGAGCATTGGAAAAATATTCAGATAGCTGTATAAAACTACATTGTAGGTAGTGGGATTGATGTTGGGGACAACCATTTAAAGT
Source organism: Monodelphis domestica (assembly GCF_027887165.1). Taxonomy (NCBI): domain Eukaryota; kingdom Metazoa; phylum Chordata; class Mammalia; order Didelphimorphia; family Didelphidae; genus Monodelphis; species Monodelphis domestica. The sequence goes on along the minus strand of NC_077232.1, from coordinate 24,310,006 downwards.
ATTGTATTAATAATATAGAAAATTCAGACAATCAAACAACAATTTATTATATTAAGATTCTATAAGATATGATGAATTTGAATAATTCAGAGAACCGTGGGAAGACCTAGATAAACTGAGAAAAAAAATTCGCAGCCAAGAAAATGATATATACTGAGACTACAAGGATGTGAGTCACAACAATAAGAGCAATGATATTGTCATATTAATATAATGGCCAAGCTTGGCCTGGAGTAGAAATTTAAAAAATTAAACTTCTCTACCATTTTTGTAAAAGTGGGTTAGCATAGCTAAGCAACATTTCATATGAAACTAAACTCAATAGATATTTTGGTTAGTCTTCCTTTAATCTTTTCTTTGTTCTTTTAATCCTTTTTTTCCCTTCAATTCTTTCCTTCCTTCATTCCCTACCTCCTTCCAAAAGGATTCAACTTCTCATATTTTGTAGGTATTTAGCTTTTTCAAAGTTTTCCTTTAAAAAGCAAGAAAAGAAACACATTAGGTTATATTATTATTCTATGATACTGGACTATTTTTAAGTCCTAACTCACAGAATTTGCTCCACATTTGAATACTGGCTAACACATAACTTTTCTATGTATCAGGAATGAAAGTTTAGAAAATTAAACTCCTGGTTTATGTTACCTTATCTTATCTTATCTTATCTCTTAGCTAATTGAGGATTGTACATTTAGCAACTTTACATATAACAGTGTCCGATGGTTGATAAAAGAGATCACTGGATATAATTTCCATAATAAATTTTCCTACTCAGCCCCTATAAACCTGCCCAGAAACAACAATCAAATACAAAGAAGTGACTAGGAAGATCTGGGCATCAAGTGAGATATGAATCCAATTAATATTAAAGCTACTTTCCTCATCATGTTCTCATGGGTATGAAAGGCAAGAGAGCCACACACATGCTTATATGTCTGTGCTTAATAAAATTCTTTATCCATTTGCATTTTAGTGCTTACTAACCTTCTTGGTTTTTTGGGTTTCACCCACGGCCTTCTCAGAGCAGATATTGATCCTTGGAGAGACTAATTTATTTTTGTAATAACATATGAATCCAGTCTTACCAATAATAGTTCATTTATTCTAGGCAATCTTCAGTCAATAAAATAAATAATTTCTGGATTTATGTTTCTACTGGTATAGAATGAAAAACCATTTTTTGAGAAATGCTTCTGTGAATTACAGGTTAAGTGTTTCATTCCTGCTTACATAACCACTACAGCAAGCCATTTTGAAGTCCTGCTTACCATGCAGAACTACAGCTGTAAATTTAAAATATCAACTCAGATGAATCCACATGAATTCTTGGGTCTCATGAAGATGATACTTTTATACTTAGAACTTTCTTGGCTGCATCTTTCACATCCTTGTTCCTCAGGCTGTAAATCAATGGGTTCAATACAGGGATAACAATGGTATAGAAGACTGAGATCACTTTGTCACTGTTGGGGGAATAAAGGTAACTGGGCCTGGAGTAAATAAAGAGGAGTGTTCCTTGGTAGATGACTACAGAGGTCAGGTGGGAGGCACATGTAGAAAAAGTTTTCTTCCTCCCACTGGAGGAGCGAATCTTGAGGACAGACAGGAGAATAAAAAAGTAAGAAACAATGATAATGATGAAACAAATGATCTCTACAGAGCTTCCATAAGTGGAGAGTAAGAGTTCATTGATGGAGGTGTCAGTGCAGGAAAGCTTGAGTAGTGGGGGGAGGTCACAGAAAAAGTGATTGATGATGTTTTTGTCACAGTATGTCAGTATGAAGGCAAAGGATGTGTGCACCAAAGAGCTCAGGTTGCCACCAATATAGGACAAGACAATCAGCCACACACAAATTCCACGGGACATCACAATAGTATATAAAAGAGGGTTACAGATGGCTACATAACGGTCATAGGCCATAGCAGCCAAGATGAAAGACTCTGTGTCAGCAAATGTACAAAAAAAGTAAAACTGCAGTGCACAACCATAATAGGATATTGACTTATTTTCTGAAAGGAAATTGACTAGCATTTTTGGAACAATGACTGAAGAATAACAGAGATCTACAAAAGAAAGGTTGCTAAGAAAAAAATACATTGGAGTCTGGAGACGAGGATCCAGCCTGATTAGCATCATCAAGCCAATATTCCCCAAAAGAATCACACTGTACATGAAAAGAAAAACCAAAAATAAGACAACTTGAAGTCCTGGACTCGTTGGAAATCCAAGTAGAATAAATTCAGTTACTAAGGTGTAATTTCCTTCAAGCATTTCCAACAGGATCTTTTATTTTCCTTTTAAGAGAAAATAAAGGAAACATTTTCTAGATTACTTAATGATAGGGAAATGGAACTAATTATTTTCTACCATTATTCAGAATTAATCAATGAAAATACATTGTAGTTTAAAGTTGAAAAAAGATTTAATGATTATTTAGTTTAATGACCTCATATTTAAAAGAAGAAAATTGAGACCCAGTGGCATGAAACTAATTGGGCACAAATAGTAAGGAGAAAAAGTGGTATTTAAAATTACAAATACTAATTTTAAATGATATATAATTTCTACATACTACATTATGAAAACCTACCATGTTCTCTAGTAATCAATCCAAAGTATGTTTATTAACTGAAAATTATGAACAAGGTATAGAGCAAAATTAACAGAATATCAAGGTAGAAGGCCATACCAGTCAAATACACACATTTATTGTTTGTTGGGTATTGAAAATATTTTAATTGAAATCAGCCATTTTTATGTTCAAATCCTGTCTATGCTTCTTACTTATGAGAGACAACCCCTTACATTCCACATACCTCTTTGTCTCACTAGGTAAAATAAAAGTAGTTTATTCAATAAGTAATATTTACATAGTTCTTTAATTTTATCTTATTCACACAAGAATCCTGTGAGACTTAATGATTTTAATTGTATAGATAAATGAATTGAGATTCAGAGGGTGATAATGATTCGAACAGCATCCCAAATATCTATTATGGGATTCAATTTTAAGTTCCTTTAACATATAATACAGTAATATAAGTATGTGATACACTGAGATTCTAGATGATCTTCAAATTCTCATTAAATTCTTGTCAGTAGAATAATTGCTTAATAAATCATTTTAAATTCATTCACATATTCATTTAATACTTTTCTAATTGATGAGTATATATATATGTGTATATATGTGTATTTATGAACATATCTATCCTTTAATAAATGTCCTTTAAAGAATGAGATCTTTATGTATCTTTGATAATTCTCTCTATTTCTTAAGTACCAGACTTTTATCAAACATAACAAGATTAAAGGAATCCACCCCTATTACTACATTATTGACCTTTAATTAATCCCTTAGCCTCTGTTGGCATTAAGTTCTATGTATGTATGCATGTATATGTGTATAAATGTAGACAAATAGACAGATATGTATGCACGTTATATTGGGGGATTGATGAGACTACACATGATTTTCTTATGATTTTCTATCTCAGATCTTATGATCAATAATTCTATGGTTTCTTCCAAACAGGTGTCCATTGTATAATTAAAAAATTCTAGTAGAATTGGCTAGTTTTAAAAAGACAGGCTAAGGACATCTAAGAAGTCTATTCAAGTTAAATCCTGAAATTAATATCAGTTAATGAGAAACTTCAGTACTTCTATGGTAAGATAACAAAATAATCATCAACTAATACTAAACAATAGTAAAAAAGACCTACATGAAATCCCATATGATTTCAGACAAATAAAAAAGTGAAATTCTCTCGAATATTTCCAAATGCTGAGTTTTTTTTTTCTTTAAAGTGGAAATAAAGGAAAATCAAACAACACATTTTATAAAAATTAAATGGATTTACATAATTTTTAGTATTATATTTAGAGGTGGAAGGAAGTCAAAGCTCCTAATTGAAAATAATGGATCCCATTAAGATAAAATAAATTGAACTATTAGTAAGTACCAAAAGTAGAATTTGAATTCAGATAATCTGACTCAAAGGACAATACTATTTCTTCTTTCCAGATTATGGAGAATCCTTTTGGTTTTTAGAATTCAATACAAACTTTCATATAAAAATGATTCAGATTATTATGACTCTAAACCAAAAAACTTGTTTTCAATTCTGCCACCTTGGTGCTTCATTATTTTTGTTAATTTCCACTAACATCTTCTTTGTTTTTGGTGTTGAGACAAATCAAATGTACTTATAAAGTAACAATCAAAGATCAAGTTTCAATGTGTTTCAACTCAGGAGCAAAGACTTTAAACAGAAAGACTGACCTGTATGAAAGGTTAAAAAACTGTAAATATCCTAAAAATATCCTAAGAAATCTAATTTCAGGTTGACAAAATTAAGATTATATTTTTAACCACAATAAATGTCAATAGTCATTAACAAACACATAGAAATGAAATAAAGTTGTAATGATAGAGGCAAATATTAGATGAATTGAATCATGGTTCCATGAATTTCTGACAAGTTTAAAAGTCTTATTGATAAAGAAACAAAGGCAAAGTGTCAGAAAAAGATAAATATAGAAAGATAGGATAAAAGATAGAGACAAAGATAAAATAGGGAGAGGGAGAAAGTGAGGGAAAAAATAAGAAAAAAAATAAACTATTTTTTTCTCAGAGTAAGAGGTACCTTGTTTTTGAATTACCTACTGGGGTCAGAGTCATTTCATTTTTATGTCAGGAATGGGAAAAAAGAATTTGGCAAGCAATCAAAACAAAGGATGAGTTGGGAAACTTAGCTTTCTCTTAGGGTGGAATTGGGGTGCACACTATATCATATCAATATTAAAAATAGAGCTATTATTAATGAACCTCACCTATATTTTCTTATTCACTAGTCTGGAATAGGAATATAGTTTTTAAAAAGTGTTGGATCATCTGCCAATTAAACTGAAATATATTAACAGTCTGTCATGGGCCTTCAGAATCACAAAGTAGAGTATCCACTCAGAAGTTGATATAAAAAATTAGTCATCCAATTTCTTTCTATTTAAACTTCACTCCACATTGTTTTATTTTTATCACTAAAAATATCATTCATAGAAGTTACACTTTCACGTCACCTTACTAGATTCCCAAGAAAACATAAAGAAATCTCTTTGTTTCTTAATTTCGGAAGAAATGTCTTTCATTAAAAAAAATCCCTCTGAATTCAAGACAAATAATACATTCTATATTTGGTACATGTAGTTATAATTTCTGCTTCCTTCTAAGGTAGAGTAAGTTCTTCCAATGACATGCTGATTGCAGATGTCTAATTATAAAATTTTATTAATTCAATTTAAAGAAATGTGGGGGTGGGGGGGCAGATGGGTGGGTCAGTGGATTGAGAGCCAGGCCTAGAGATGGGAAGTCGTAGGTTCAAATCTGACCTCAGACACTTCCCAGCTGTGTGACCCTGGGCAAGTCACTTGACCCCCATTGCCTAGCCCTTACCACTCTTCTGCCTTGGAGCCAATACTCAGTATTGACTCCAAGATGGAAGGTAAGGGTTTAAAAAAAAAGAAATGTTGGAGCCTTCATATGTGAAAATTTCAGAAGGTAAGTGGGGAGAAAATTATTTTAAAAATTCTAATTCTTTCCCCAAAGCACATTTTGAATAATTTTATGATCATTTCCCATCCTACGACAAAAACACTCTCAGCATTTCAATTTTATCATATTTTTTAATTTATTTTTACATTTATCTAAATTAATGTCAGTATATTTCAACTTTCTTTATCATGAAAGGGGATGATTATAATGGGGTGCTTTGAGTTCCTCTCTGGTGAAATGACTTAAGATGGCTAATACATGATTGAATGAATAGGTGGATACACAATTCTTGACCTATATTTGTAAATCTTGAGGGTCTTATAACTTTCCAAAATAAAAAAAATATGCTTTATATATCTATATCTATATCTATATCTATATCTATATCTATATATCCCACCCTCAAAACAATGCTAGAGCCACATAACATACCTAAAGAAGACTGGATGTTTTCCATTTAGTTTTAAGAATAAAGCCATCAGTAGATTCATGAGAATTTATATGATTCATCCTGGCTTTGGGGATTTGTTTAGGAAATGATTCCAAATTTATTTTTTTCCCAAGAGAAGTAGGGAGGAGGTAATTAACATGGTAAATAGACTTGTACTATGTCTTGCTAAAATAATTGCATAAATACTACAAAAATCCCAGTGCTATTCATTCAATAATTACCAATTAGTGCAACACTGGTGTTGTTTTGAATGATATTCATCATCCAAAGAGAATCTAAATATCCTTTTATATCTTAGATCTAGAGTGAAGCAAGATTTCATTTTTCCTTTCAAAAATAGAATAATTTTGTTTCATCTAGGTTTGACAGATTTTTGCCTTTAACTTTAGTGAAATTTGATATATCTTAATTTAAAAACTAAAAAATAGTCTTTGTTACTATTGACTACATAATAATGTGATGCACATATCAAAAATATAATATTTATTTTATATATTATAGAATCCAATAATTTGAAATTTTACAACTATTAGTCATGATAAAGTGTGTGTACATGCATGTGTGTTTATATCAGTATAAATATGTGTGCCTGTGAATATATACATATATATACATCTACACAATAGTATATTAGTGTATATTCACAAAATATGTGTATCATGAATATATATATATATGTATATATATATGTTTGTATGTATGTAAACACAAATATAAAAACACAGAGAATGACAGGATATAATCCAAGGACTTAGATATTGTGATTTTCACTTGTTTTTAAAAAATATTAATTATATCATGTCTTATATGGGTTGGCTCTCTTGAAAAATCAATGACAATGGTAGAAAATACCCTAAAGGGAAAAACAAACAAAAAATCAGTAGTATATGGTAAATTTATTTAAATTCAAACACTCTATCCACAAAGTTCTCAAACAACCACCCCATTGAATAATAAGCAAAACAAATTAACAAACACCTTAGAAGAAATTATTCTTGTTCATCTTTCTGACATCAAATTCTACCCATAGGCAAATAATTAAGCAGGAATTACATAATATGAGTAGTTTAGAATCCTGGAGCTAAAACATTGCATAAGATCATGAGGATATGGGTTTTCAATAATTACCCTTGCTCAAACAAATAAATCTATGCCTTATCTTGAAGAAGAGATCTTGAACTGAACTTTATGAAAAGAACAATTTCTGAGATATACACAATCCATGGTAAGGAATTCTGTGTGAGACTCGGTACTTACTCTAGCAGTCACACATCTTTCAAAAGGATTTGGTTCCTAAGTGAAGAATAGGGATTCAAGGCTCCTATTAAAATCTCAGGATGTGGGTAGATACAGGGCTATCTTTAGGCAAGAATTTGGTCAGCTAGATAGGGCAGAAAATAGAATATTGGAGATAGAAAGAAAAATTCCATTAAAAATAATTCTGGATAATATAAAATATTTGGGAATCTCTTTGCCAAGATAACACAGGAATTATATGAACACAAATATAAAACATTTTTACACAAATAAAGTCAGATCTAAAAAACTGGAAAAGAATTAATTATTTATAGGAAGCCTGAGTTAATATAATAAAACTGACTTTTACATAATATTATTTACTTATGCAGAGTCATACCAATCAAACTACCAAAATCTATCTTCTGGAACTAGAAAAAATAATAACAAAATTCATCTGAAAGAACAAAGGATCAAAACTATCAAAGAAATTAATGAAAAAAAATGTGAAGGATGGTGGCTTAACAGTACCAGATCTCAAACTGAACTATAAAACATTAATCATCAAAACAACCTGGTACTGACTATGGTTTGTGGATAAATGGAATATATTAGAGTAAATGGCTTTAGAAATCTAATGTTTGATAAACCCAAAGAACCCAACTTTAGGATAAGAGCTCACTTTTTGACAAAAATATGCAGAAAAAAACTGGAAAACCATGTGTCAGAAACTAGATATAGACAAATATCTCCAACTATATACCAAGAAAAGGTCAAAATTGGTATCTGATTTAGATATAAAGGGTGATACTATAAGTAAATTAGGGGGGCATATACTAGTTTACTGCTTATATCTATGGAGAAGGAAAGAATTTATGATCAAAGAAGATATAGAGAGTATTACAGGATATAATATGAGTAATTTGACTACATTAAATTTATAAAAGATTTTGAAGAAATAAGACCAATGTAACCAAGTTTAGAAGGAAGACAACAAACTGGGGAAAAATTTATAACAAATTCCTCTGATAAAGATTTAAATAAAATTCATAAGAATACAAGCCATTTCCGAGTTGATAAATGGTCAGAGAATCTCAAGCATTTTTCAGTTGAGAAAATCAAAACTATCAATAATCAGATAAAAATATTCTAAATAACTTGATTAGTGTTACAAGGGAATCACTTTAAAAGACTGATATATATTAATTTAAGGTCGCCAAGGAATCAGCTATGTAATTCCTAAATGAAAACTTAAATCAGCCGTCAATCTTTTATGGAGTTTAATTACAATAGGAGGAAGTAATTAGAGATAGAGAGAGAGAAAAGGGAGAGAAGGAAATAGGGCTTAAATACCCCTTCTGTTTAGGCTGGGCCAAAAGGCCCAAGCCCTTAGATAGCTGGGGCAAAGAAAAGAGATCAGTCCCTATTACTCACATGACCAAAATGGAGAAACAGTCTCAGAGGCCCCCACCTTCAGCTTCCTTCAGAGCAAGCTTCTCAGAGCCCACACGAACCACACCGACCAACTCCTCAACCCCCTCCTCTGGAGTCTTCAGACCCCCTATCTTTAAGGAAACCATCCAAGTTCCTCCCCTTAGTTCTCCCATCTACCAATCACTGTTCATCAATTTCCCTGTGCCAATGGAGGCTCTAGCTTAACCCAGGACCGCCCAGAGGTTTCTAGCTTTTGCACATGTCTGTTGAAGGTCATATTTTCAAATGATTAAATCTTTGCTCCTTTGCTACAGCCCTTTCTAAATCCTGTTAACCTGAGTAGGGTAGAGATTGGAATAATTAAATTTTGATCTAGGCTGCAGCCCTTACTCAATCCTGTTAGGACTGAATAGGGTGGAGATTGATTCCAAGTATCTCCATTGTATCAATTCTAAAATCAATCATGACCCAAAGAAATTCCTGTTCTATGCTTAAGCATAGGTCAAAGTCCTTTCCATTGTTCAGCAAAGGGTTTCTGTCCTAAAGTAATCTTAAGAAGGGAAGAGAAGGAACCTCCCATGCCAATGGGGTTCCCATTCCAATAGACTATCAGTAAGAAATTTTCCAAGTATGAAATATCCCAATGGTGAAATTTCCAACATTTATAAGTCTAAGGAAATTTGAGGTTTACATTAGAAAAGTACAAATTAAAACAATACTGTTATCAACCAAAATGACAATAAATGAAAATGATAACTATTGAAGGGGATTTGTCAAAATCGGGATACTAATGAATTGCTAGTGGATATGTGAGCTGATCCAACCTTTCTCAAGGGCAAATTGCAGTTATACCCAAAGGGCTATAAAAATATGCAAGCCCTTTGATCCAGTAATACCACTATTATTTCTATATCCCAAAGAGATTTAAAAAAGGGGGAAAGTACCTACATGTACAGAAATATTTATAATTCCTTTTTCTGTGGTTGAAAAGAATTGGAAATTAAAGAGATGTCCATCAATTGAGGAATGGCTGGACAAATTTTGTTGGTGATAGCGTACTATTATGCTCTAAGAAATGTTGAATAGAACTTGAAACAGAGTTTGAAACAGAACACAGCTTGAAAGACCTACAAGAGCTGATGTGGAGTGAAATAAGCATAACCAGGGGAACATTTTGCACAATAAAAGCAATATTATGGAATTATCAGGTCTAGAAGACTTGACTACTCTCAACAATCTAATGATCCAGGGCAATTTTGAAGGACCTAGGATAAAAAAATAAATCCTGTCTCTCTCCTGTGCAAGAACTGTTAAAGACAGAATGTAGATTAAAGCATAATATTTTTTTTTTTACTTTAGCTTAATTGAGATTTTATTTGGGGGCTTTGCTTTTATATGATTGTTTTCTGTCAGAAATGACCAATGTGGAAATGTTTTTTTTTGCATTCTGATACATGTATAACTCAGATTGAATTGTTTGCCAGTTTTGGAAAAGAAGAGAGGATGGAGGGTAGATCCGTGATGGTAAAACTTTTAGATATGAAGTACCAGGCCTTGCCCCCAACACATCTCCCAGACAAGTGCCAAGTCTGCCCCCCTTATAGACCATATGTCATGCCCTCCTTCCCTCATACCCTGCCACCCCTTAAACCACACAGGGGAGGGAGAAAGCACTTCCATGTTGCTTTTGGCTGGAGGGGTGGATGAAGTGAGAAATGTCCTCAGTGAATGTAGAGAGGAGGAAAGGAGTGGCCTGAGTGCTCCCCTCTCTTCTAGATCTCCCATCTTACCCCCTGTCTGCTCCTATTGGGCTACTGGGCAGAGCGAAGGGTGGTGTAAAAAATGCCAGGTATAGTGGGGAGGGGGAAAGGAGTAGCTCTGCCCAAGTCCCTCTGCCTTTCTAGTAACAAACATTGGGGGGAAGGTGGACAAATGCCCATACAAAATATTCTGAGTGCCATCATTGGTACCCATGCCATAGGTTCAACATAACTGAGGTAAATAGTACTCTCATCAGATCTGAGATGAAGAGAGAACAACATATTCAATAAGAAGTAGGAAATTCTTAAAGTACAGAGAAACAGGGAGCAAAAGGGAACTGATAAGGGAGGGACAAAGGAAAGAAAAGCCCCTTAAGGTACTGAGTTACTAAGAGAAGAAAGAGGAGTTTAAGAAAAAAGAAGGCAAGGGATAAGAAAAGGGAGATATAGTAAGAGAGTAAATATGGAGAACTAGAGAGAGGATAAGGGACAAAGTTCTTTATATACACGTTGTCTCCTGGGTTCAGGTTGTGAAGTGAGAAGTCTAATGATCTGGCTTGTACTGCAGCTCCGGATTCATTGTGCTGTAATTCCTGAATATAGGAAGCAATAGTAGTATCTCCCCCTAATAGCAATGTATAAGCCGGGGAGAAAGGCTTAGCCTGTATAGGCGGATGTCCAAAAAGCATCTCAAATGGCGAGATGTGTAAGTCTCTTCTAGGCCTGCTTCTAACATAAAATAGGGCCAGAGGGAGAATTTCAGGCCATTTTAAATGGGTCTCAGTGCATAATTTGCCAATCATACTTTTAAGTTCTTTGTTCATCCTCTCAACTTGGCCTGAAATCTGGGGATGATATGGTACATGGAATTTGGGAATTATCCCCAAGCAAGAATATATCTGATTAAGAACAGAATCAGTAAAATGACTCCCCCTATCGGAATCAATACGTGCTGGCAGGCCAAAGCAAGAAATAATTTCTTTTAAAAGCACCTTAGCAACAAAAGTTGCTGTGGCTAGGGCTGTAGGAATTGCTTCCAGCCATCTGGTCAGTTTGTCTACTATGACGAGACAAAATTTATATTGACAGCCTTTGGCATCATTATGAAATCTATCTGCAGGTGCTCAAAAGGTGTGTAAGCCAGAGGACGCCCACCAAAGGCTTTGCCACAAAAGGCATGTTGGTTATATGCCTGGCAGGTAGAGCAAGCTGCACACACTTTAGATGCTATGGTAGTTATACCAGGGGCTATCCATACTCTCTTAACAGAGTCCACAATGCCCTGGGTTCCAAAGTGGCCATTATTATCTGAACAGGGTGAAGTAGTTTTGAAATTCACCGTGGAAAGTTTGACATCCAAACAAAAAGAGCAAGAGAAACATGAAAAGGTAAATATGAAAGAAAGGGAAAAGGATGAAAATGTTATCTTTTTCTTTTATTCAAACTTACTTCTATAAGGACTACATTTATATCAAATTATATATATATTAATATGTGGGGAAAATGTAATATATAACTCTCAAAAATTGTATGCATAATTAGAGTAGTTAGAAGAATTACACATAGGGAAAGATTGGGGCATCAAGATAATATGGAGAAGGGGGGGAAGAAAGAAAAAGGGAGGGGAGAATCCTTGATGGTACCAAGATATATATCAAGAAATAGAAAAAAAAGAACAAAATAGAATAATCTTTCTCACACAAAGATACACAAGAGTAGGGGAGGGGAAGAATTCTCCTATAAGAAGGAGAGGAAGAGAGTGTGAATTGGTATTACTTAAACCTTACTCTCAGTGAAATCAACTCTAAGAGGAAAGAACATCTAGATCCATTGGAATCTTAAATTCTATCTTATCCAACAGGTTAAGAGAGAAGGGGAAATTAAGGAGGGGAAGGGGGAAGGGAGTATAAAAACAGAAGGAAGTAGAGGGGGGATGGCAAGGGAACAGAAAGGGAGGGGCTAAAAAGGGAAGCATATCAAGGGAGGAGACTAGGGGGACTGATCTTAAATAAATCACTGGTTTAAAAGGTTATAGCTAAAGAAGAAAGGTCAGGATTAGGGGAGGATACCAAAATACCAGGGAATCCACAAGTGACAATCATAACTTTGAACATGAATGGAATGAACTCACCCATAAAACATAGACAAATAGCAGAATGGATTAGAATCCAAAACCCTGCCATATATTGTCTTCAATAAACACACATGATGCAGGTTGATACTCACGAAGTCAGAATTAAAGGATAGAGTAAGACCTTTGGGGCCTCAAGTGATAGAAAGAAGGCAGGAATTGCAATCATGATATCTGACAAATCCAAAGCAAAAATAGACCTGATTAAAAGGGATATGGAAGGTGAATATATTCTGTTAAAAGGGAATATAGACAATGAGGAAATATCACTAATCAACATGTATGCACCAAATGGTATAGCACCCAAATTTCTAATGGAGAAATAAGGAGAATTGAAGGAGGAAATAGACAGTAAAACCATATTAGTAGGAGATTTAAACCAACCATTATCAAATTTAGATAAATCAAACCAAAAATAAATGAGAAAGAGGTGAAAGATATGAATGAAATCTTAAAAAAATTCGAGTTAATAGACACATAGACACATGGAGAAAAATAAATAGGGACAAAAAGAATACACCTTCTTCTCAGCACCACATGGCATATTCACAAAGATTGATAATACACTAGGTCATAAAAACATGGCATATAAATGCAGAAAAGCAAAAATAATCAATACAACCTTTTCAGATCATAAGGCAATAAAAATATTGATCAGTATGGTACAGGGAGAGCTATATCAAAAATTAATTGGAAATTAAATAATACTCCAAAATTGGTTAGTTAGAGAAGAAATCATAGAAACAATTAATAATTTCTTTGAGGAAAATGTCAATGGTGAAACATCCTTCCAAACCTTATGGGATGCAGCCAAAACAGTACTCAGAGGAAAATTCATGTCCCTGAGTGCATATATTAACAAACTAGGGAGGGCAGAGATCAATGAATTGGAAATGCAAATAAAAAAAACTTGAAAGCGAACAAATTAAAACCCCCCAGCAGAAAACCAAACTAGTGATCCTAAAAAATAAGGGAGAAATTCATAAAATCTAAAGTGATAGAACTATTGAACAATAAGACTAGAAGCTGGTACTTTGAAAAAAACAAACAAAATAGACAAAAGTACTGGTCAATCTAATTAAAAAAAGGAAAGAAGAAAAACAAATTAACAGCATCAAATATGAAAAGGGGGACCTCACCTTCAATGAAGAGAAAATTAAGGGAATCATTAAAAACGACTTTGCCCAATTATATGGCAATAAACATACCAATCTAGGTGATATGGATGAATATTGACAAAAATATAAATTGCCTAGACTAACAGTAGAAGAAATAGAATTCTTAAATAATCCCATATCAGAAAAAGAAATCCAACAGGCCATCAAAGAACTCCCTAAGAAAAAATCCCCAGGACCTGATGGATTCACAAGTGAATTCTATCAAATGTTCAAATAACAATTAATCCCAATACTATGCAAATGTTTGACATCATCAGCAAAGAGGGAGTTCTACCAAATTCCTTTTATGACACAAACATGGTAATGGATCCAAGGCCAGGCAGGTCAAAAACGGAGAAAGAAAACAATAGACCAATCTCCCTAATGAATATAGATGCAAAATCTTAAAGAGGATACTAGCAAAAAGACTCCAGGAAGTGATCAGGAGGCTCATTGACTATGATCTAGTAGGATTTATATCAGGAATGCAGGGCTGGTTCAATATTAGGAAAACCATCTACATAATTGACGATATCAACAAGCAAACTGACAAAAATCACATGATTATCTCAATAGATGCAGAAAAAGCCTTTGATAAAATACAACACCCATTCCTATTAAAAACATTGGAAAGCATAGGAATAGAAGGGCCGTTCCTAAAGATAATAAACAGTATATATCTAAAACCATCAGCTAACATCATCTGCAATGGGGATAAACTAGATGCATTCCAAATAAGATCAGGAGTGAAACAAGGATGCCCATTATCACCTCTACTATTTAACCTTGTACTAGAAACACTAGCAGTATCAATTAGAGAAGAAAAATAAATTGAAGGCATTAAAATAGGCAAGTAGGAGATGAAGTTATCACTCTTTGCAGATGATATGATGGCCTACTTACAGAATCCTAGAGAATCAACCAAAAAGCTAGTTGAAATAATCAACAACTTTAGCAAAGTTGCAGGATACAAAATAAATCCGCATAAGTCATCAGCATTTCTATATATTTCCAACACAGCTTAGCAGCAAGAATTAGAAAGAGAAATATTATGCAAAATCACCTCAGACAAAATAAAATACTTCGGAATCTATCTCCCAAGACTAACACAGGATCTATATGAACACAACTACAAAAAACTCTCCACACAACTAAAACTAGACAACCAATTAGTAAAACATTAACAGCTCATGGGTAGGACGAGGCAACATAATAAAAATAACCATCCTACCCAAACTTATTTAACTATTTAGTGCTATACCCATTGCACTTCCAAAAATTTTTAAACTGATTTAGAAAAAAAACATAACAAAGTTCATTTGGAAGAACAAAGGATCAAGAATATCCAGGGAAATAATGAAAAAAAATACAAAGGAACGTGGCCTTGCAGTCCCAGATCTCAAACTCTATTATAAAGCAATGGACATCAAAACAATTTAGTACTGGCTAAGAGACAGAAAGGAGGATCAGTGGAATAGACTTGGGGTAAGTGACCTCAGCATGATAGTATATGACAAACCCAAAGACTCCAGCTTCTGGGACAAAAACCCATTATTTGACAAAAACTGCTAGGAAAAGTGGAAGACCGTGTGGGAGAGATTAGGTTTAGATCAATACCTCACACTCTACATCAAGATAAACTCAGAATGGGTGAATGGCTTGAACAGAAAGAAGGAAATCATAAGTAAATTAGGTGAACACAGAATAGTATACATGTCAGACCTTTGGGAAGGGAAAGACTTTAAAACCAAGCAAGACATATAAAGAGTCACAAAATTTAAAATAAACAAAATTGTTTACCATCAAATTAAAAAGCTTTTGTACAAACAAAATGAGAAGGGAAAAAAATTGAGAAACAATTTTCATAACAAAAACCTCTGAGAAAGATCTAATTACTCAAATTTATGAAGAGC
The DNA here is from genome assembly GCF_027887165.1 of Monodelphis domestica. NCBI lineage: Eukaryota > Metazoa > Chordata > Mammalia > Didelphimorphia > Didelphidae > Monodelphis > Monodelphis domestica. Next base: position 24,294,369 of record NC_077232.1, on the reverse strand, counting down.
TAAATCAATTATACAAAAAATCAAGCCATTCTCCAATTGATAATTGGACAAGGGACATGAACAGGCATTTTTCAGACAAAGAAATCAAAACTATTAATAAGTCCATGAAAAGTGCTTTATATCTCTTATAATCAGAGAGATGAAAATCAAAACAACTCTAAGGTATCACCTCACAGCTAGCAGATTGGCTAACATGACAGCATAGGAAGTAAAGAATGCTGGAGGGGATGTGGCAAAGTCGGGCAAAGTAGTGAAGTTTGTAAATTTTTTATGAATAAGAAATGGATAAAAGTTTTGAACAGATAATTTTTGGATGATGAAATCACAGCCACATGTAGGTATACAAAAATTTTCTATATCAAAACCTATCTCAGAATTATTTTATACCCATCAGATGGGCTAATATGAAAAATGTTTCAGAGAATGTGAAAAAATGGGACATTGATCGAGCTATGAACTGATTCAAATAGTTTGGAGAGCAATTTCTAATTACTCCCAGAGTTATAACTCTATGCCCTTAGACAAAACAATAGCATGGCTTGATCTACTTCCTGAGATTGGGGGCAGGGGGTGGGGGAGAAAGAAAAGAATATATATGCACCAAAATGTTTATAGCATCTCTTTATGGTGACAAGCAAACAAACAAAAATCCTTGAAATTGGGGCAATGTCCATCAACTGGGGTATGGTTAAACAAATTGTGACTTATGAGTAATGGAAAAGTACTGCACAAAAATGATGAGTAGGCCAAAAAAATAACATGGAAAGAACTACATGGGATAATGAACAGTAAAATGAATAGAACTAAGAGAAAATTATACACACCTATAGATTTAATACTTGAAAAATAACTTCTGAAAATTACTTCCAAGGAATCAACTGAAACATGGAATCTGTTTTCTCTCTCTCTCTCTCTCTCTCTCTCTCTCTCTCTCTCTCTCTCTCTCTCTCTCTCTCTCTCTGTCTCTTCATATATATATATATATATACATATATATATATATATGTATATATATATATATATATATTTGACATGCCGGCTAAACCTTGCGAGAGTAGCCATTGGGTCATAGACCCCTGGTGAACCAGGGCCTTGCTCACCCAGAATGTGAACACTGCTTTGGCTGAACAGACAGAAGAAACCAATAAGAAGGTTCAACGGCTGAGATGGTGATGCAGTAAAGCACTGTGGAGTGCTTAGGGCGTGTAGGATCACAAAGGACAACATGGCCATCCAATGCAGCTGAGGAAGTCTCCAGGTGTGTCATGACTTTTCATGCTACTGGACCCAGGTTTCCAACACCTAGAGAGTGGGACTGTCTCTGTACATCAACTTTTCTACTTAAATCTCCTTCACACATAAATGTCTTTGTACACACTCATCTAACATAGATGAATATATATATATGTGTGTGTGTGGTGTGTGTGTGTGTGTGTGTGTGTGTGTGTGTGTGTGTGATAGGTATTCTTAGCAATATAATGATCCAAGAAAATCCTCAAGGTCTCTTGGTATAAAATGACATTTGCCTCCAGAGAAAGAATTGATAGCATCTGAATACAGTTCAAAACATACTATATTTCACTTTTATTTCTTCAATTTTGTTTAAGTTCTCTTATGTGAAATGACTAATATAGAAAGTTCTTTTTCATCATTACATATGTAAAATCTTTGACAATTGCTTGGTATTTCAAGGAGAGGGGAGGGTAAAGAGGAAAGAGAGTGAAAAATTGGAACAAACTATTAAAAATATTAAAATTTATTTTTATTCAATTGAGGAAAAAATAAAATGTTATTTTAAAAATCCATTGTACAGGTAAATTCTAGTAATAGAAGGTGGCTCAAATTTAATTTAGTACTTCCAAATTAAAGAATATATTAATAAAAAAAGAAGGAAACAGTTGTCAGCAAGAGCTAGCATAATATTTACAAAAGATCATATCAACCAGACTAATTATATTAAATTGATCAATGGTTTGTGCTTCAAATTTTTCATCATATAAATGATTGAGGAATTATGTGTAATTAGATTTATTGAATAGTTTAAATGTTAAAATTATTGTTGAGACTGAATGTAATAATTATTTTTGTTTGCCAAGGAATTTATTTATAAATTCCTGAATTAAACACCCAAGTCACCTGAAAATTTTATGGTGATTTAATTGATAGTGGAGGAGATTAACGAGAAGGAAGAAGGAAAGGAGTAGGTTTTCTTCCCCTTCCCCAGGCTCCCCTATCTGGCAAGCACTGGGTAGGAAGATTAGGAGATAAGGTTTTGTAGTGTGGAGGAGGAAAAGAGTCAATCTGAAGTCCAAAAAGGAAAGTGCTAAGCCAAGTTGCCTGAACCTGAAACAGCTCCAGGGCAAACTCACTACCAAAGGGGCTGTCTGCTTTTTCTGCACATGTCTGTTGAAGGTCCTTTCCTCAGATAATTAAGTCTTGAGTTTGGTTCAGAACTTCCTAATCTTGTTAAACTAAAGAGGGTAGAGAAATGCAGGGTTCCCAATACCTGATTCTGTTAGTCCAAGTTATTGTTATTGATCAGGAAATAGCTAAATCAGATCTTCAAAAGTATGGTCTGATTTGGGTGGAATTGTTTTAAAATTCACAAACCCTCCTGAGGCCCGAGGAAGACTAGTCTCTCAGATGGGTCTTGTAAACATCCCAACTATTGTGATTTTAAAATTCTATCCATCTTGCTTGGTCTAGAACCCAGGAATGTGGACAACCACACTACATAGACATTTGCTAGCTAATGACAAGTCAGAGAAAACTAACTGCACCCCTGGGCTGTCCAAAGCCAAGCTTGAACCACCATTGGCACATGTGAGATACAGGAATTGAGGTAGAGAATAGCCTCTGGATCTTTTGTGACTTCCTGTGGAGAGGGCTAGACACCAGTTCAATCCTGGAGCTCGAGCTTGGAGGAGCCCCACAGACAGCGTTCCTTCATATTGTTCATGTGAGTGATAAGGACTGACTCCCTTCTCTGCCCTGGCTCTCCAAGGCCTTAATCTCTCACTTTGGCTCAGCCAGAGCCAGAGTGGTTTTGAGTTAAACTCCTTTCCTTCTCTCCCTCTCTCTCTCTCTCTCTCTCTCCCTCTAACACTTTATTCCTCCTGTTGCAATTAAATCACCATAAAACACCATTCTGACTTGAGTGTTTCATTTAGGATTTACAAATAAAATCCTTGGCAACCAATAATTGTTATATTCAGTCTCAACCCCTAAATTTAACTTAACAGTTTGGCTGATCATGTAGATTGTAAGGAGTCCCAGCAAAAATTTCCTGAATTTTCTTGCCTCTTATGCTACTTCCTCCTCACTTAGTCCTTTTAACAGTTAATTCGGCTTAAAATCACAGCTGCTAGAATAGGTGAGTATAAAACAATTTTTCTCTCTTCTTTTTTCTCCTTAAATTTAATTGGAAATAGCAGTTTTTTTTTTCTTTTTAATCTTAAGGGATAGCTGGATATCTCAGTGGATTGAAAGCCAGTCCTAGAGACAGAAGGCCCTAAGTTCAGATCTGACTTTAGATACTTCCTAGCTGTGTTACTCTGGGCAAAAGAAAAAAAAATCTAATTAGCTGACCCTTACTTATTAGCAGCCAGGAAACTCTGAGAAAAGAAGCCCTTGATTCGGTCTCTCGCAACAAGAAATGGCTAGATCACCAGAGTAAAAGGTAGTAATCCAGCTTAAAGCCCATTTTTCTGCTTTTTAGACTCTCTAGTTTTAAGACATTCAGTGGGCTTTGCTCTAGCACATGGTCCTAGCAGTTTTAGCCGGAGGGATAAAAAAAGATCACTTGGGACCTCTCCTAAACTTACTTTTAAAAGGAAGGATTCTTAGCCCTAGGCTTTGTTTTGACTACCTTCTTACTTGTGATCCTTCCCAAACTTTTAAAGAGAGTCTCAGTCCCAGGAAAAAGGCTTCCTTTTGCCTTCCTTACAAACTGAAGAACTGAATAGATTCCCACCCAAAAGCTAACCAGAAAGAAAGGAAAGGAGAATTTACAATGAAATACGACCCTTGGCAGTGAGGAGAGCCATCTACTGGCAAGAGGCAAAATTTACAGGCAACTTAGTCATTGATTTTAGAAAAATGTGGCTTTAGCCAATGTATGGCTTACTTAAGAATTGGTTTATGAGCTCCATGACCAAATTTGTAAATGTACTATTCCTTGTCTCTCTAAAATGGCTCATCCCAGAGGATTTGTGGCTATACCTGATCACTGCAATTCTCCTCCTTGGGATTGTAATTGTTGGAGGTAAAATATTATATCTAATTTTCTCTACGAAAACCCTGGAAAATACCATACATAAGATAGAGAAACAAATAGGATTATGTCAGTCTCCCCCTGTAGCATACCAGGCATGTTGGCAACTGAGAAGTATAGTTAATGTATTAGATACTTGGTCAGATCAGTTAATGATCTATGTATAGACAGTTCAAAGGGCAGGAGAATTCCTGAGCCTAAGACACAAATGCTTAGCTGTAACATGGTCGGACCACATTCCTTTGAAAAGGGCATGTCAGGTGAATCCATACCTTCTCTGATCTTGTCATTGTCAATTCAACCAATGCTAAGACCTATGCTATGTTATGTATTAATCGAACACCTCCCAATCCACATCCCACAATAAATGTTGGAGTGAGGGGCGCTATTCTTCCTCTTGATGCCTGCATCCTCAGAGTTCTTCCTCCTATCTGTCCTTATCTTTCCTAGCGATACTGTCACCCACATGCTTTCTATCTCAGAATTCTTACTTCCACCTGTTTTCTTATTTCTCATGTTTTCCTTTAATTAATTTTCAAGGGAAAATATTATAAGGAGATCGCGCCTCTCTCCATAGCTTTTAACTTGTCTTTGAGTCTTCATTTATCACCCATTTTCCTCAGGCTCCTTTCTCCTTCTCAAGCTATCACCCACAGCAAAATCTTTATATAACAACCAAAATCTTGGATTGTTATGCCCCCTCAAGAATGTTTCCCAACCAAACCAAACAATTGTTCCTTTTATTACTCAACAATTTGCAGAACAAAATCAGCTTATAGAGGGAATATGGAGGGGATCATAGCTTCTATACAAAGCATTAAAAGAGACTTAAGGGCATCCCATAAAAGGAGTGATTTATCTCTCCATTCTCCATCATTACCAGATTCCCTCTCCCATCCTGCACTATGCAATTTGGCTCCTAGTTCTCAAATAGCACCCCCCACTCCTAACCAACCCGCTCTTGCCCCCTGCCCTGTCCCCTCAGTCCAGCCCCCTGTTCCTGCTGCTTGTCCTGCCCCCTTAGCCCCAGTCCTTCTCCCCACCTTAACCACAGTCCTTCCCATCTATGCCTCCTATCCCACCCCCTCATCCCTTCCCCCCTCCATGCTTCCATCCCCAACTCCCTTGCCCTGACTACCCCCACACTCATGTTGCCTGCCCTGCCTATATTACCTTTAACCATCCCAACCCTTTCCCTTCTCTTACCTACCCAATTGAAAATGGAGCAAGAAGCCTAGAAACAGGAACACTAGATTATTTAGCTAGAAGATTATTTCCATTAAGGGAAGTACCCACCTTTAATAAAGATGAGAACTTGATGTCTGTAAGACACTATATGCCTTTTAACCCTGATGATTTAGATAAATTCAAGTTAAATGTCCCATCATTTGAGGCAAAACCAATTTTAATTATACAAAAAATTAGAGAATACATTCAGAACCTTTGAACCTTCTTGGATTGATGTTGAAAATTTATTAGATAAATTTCTGACAAAGAGAAAAAATATGTCATCTCTCTGGATAATCAGAAGAAAGGTAAAGGAGCACACCTTTGGCCAACTGTAGATCCACACTGGAACCTCAATGTTGTACCAGATCACACAAAAATAACCCTGGGCAGAGAAGCATTATTGAAAGCCATGAGGGATTGCTCTGATAAACCTGAAGCATGGGAAAAATGTGAACTCTCCCAACAGGAAATTGATGAGACCCCCTCCCAATTTATGGACAGACTTATTGACATAGGGAATGCATATATGGACCTTGATTTGGCAAGAGAAAGGGACATTAGACAAATACGCAGGCAATTCATTAAGAATTGTTGTTCAGTGGTAAAAGACTATTTTAAAACTAGCTGTCCTGATGGGACTCTATGGACCTCGAAGAACTGAGGAAAGTAGCAACCTATGTCTATAAGGGTCATGCAAAAAAGACACACAATACCTTAGTGGAAGATTTAAGAAAATAAATTGAAATGTTAAGGGGACAATTGTCCCCTTTGCAGGAATCAACAGATAAATCATTAGCATGCCCTTTCTGTGGGAAGAGAGGCCATGCAATGACGGTCTGTAGGAGCTATTTACTGGAAAAAAGAAATAATAACGACTTTAGGAATAATAACTATAGGAACCATAATGCCACTCAAAATAAAGACAGTGCTCCAAAAGAGGAAATGATAATATTCAACAAAATGCCCAACAACAATATATTAAAAAGTGGAGCTCGACCATGCTATAATCAGGGGGAATACCCCTAACAGTGTGGGGGATCCCAAAAAAAACTGCCCAAGCATCTTTATGAAGGTGTGAAGGGGGATGAGGGCCTTGGAAGCAAAGAGTGAAATCTGTGATTTTCCAGACCCTGATATTTTAATGCCAATAATCCCTATTCATTGCCCCCCCAATACTAAGGAACCTCATGTCACTTTAAAGGTGGGAAATTCATACTATGATTGTCTTTTGGAAACTGGGCCATCTAGGTCCATTTTGGTAAGCAAACCAGATGGAAAATGTGACTCTATTGGCTCTCTAAATGTAGTGGGAGTATCAGGAACATCATTAAATGTTTCAAAACTTTCTCCTCCCATGGTATGCATGGGACCCCTAACTGTTGAACATTCTTTTCTTTTAATGCCTGGATTGCCCACAAACTTGCTGAGGAGATATTTTCTATGAAAATTACAAGCCACAATAATGTTCACCCCAGTTGGCTCTATGTCCTTGGAAGTGCCTGAGGAATCTTTAAATTTACTCCCTGTACTTCTCTCAGAGAGTCAGGAGGCAAAAGAGCCTCCCACCTTTGAAATTCCTACAGATATATCGGAGTCTCTTTGGGCCACATCATTTTCTGATGTAGGCTTACTTAAATTAGCTGTTTCTATTAAAATTAAAACTAAATCCAGCCTACCTCCTTCCATTCCTCAGTATCCTCTCTCAAAGGAGGCAAAAGAGGGCATTAGCCCAGTAATAAACTCATTATTTGACCAGGGAATAATAATCCTTGGTAAATATGAATACAACATGCCCATCCAGCTGGTTAAAAAACCAAAAAGGGGGCCAGATGGCAAGCACTTCTATAGATTCATGCAGGATTTGAGGGCTGGGAATAATCACATTATAAAGAGACACTCAACAGTTTCCAACATCAATACTGTTATTTCCTCTATTCCTAGAACAGCAACATACTTTAGAGGGCTAGACTTGTACTCGGCCTTCTTTTTCATACCCATATATAAGAACTCCAGGCATATCTTTGCTTTCACCTGGCAGGGACAAAGTTCTCCTGGAGTAATCAGCCACAAGATTTAGTAGAAATCCAGAGTTTATATGCACAAATTTTGAGCCAAGGTACAGATAATATAAAATTTAAAAAATAGCACATTAGTCAAATACGTAGATGATCTACTCTTGACTTCAACAAGTGCAGAAGCATGTCAGGAAGATAGTAAATTATTTCTTTTGGAATTGCACAAAAGAGGGCATAAGATCTTGAGGGATAAAGTTCAGAGCTATCTCCCTAAAGTAGAATATTTGGGGTTCATTCTGACAGCTGGTGCCCATTCTATTTCTCCCAAGTGAATTGAAAATATTCAAAGATTGAGTGCTCCTATCTCTAAGAAAGAGTTAAAAGCAATTCTGGGAGCAACAGGGTTTTGCAGACAATGGATCCCTTGCTATGAGGAAATTAACAAACCCCTTATAGCACTAACAAGAGATTCAGTCCCTGAATCACTTAAATAAGAGCCAGAACACATTTCAGTTCTATCAGACCTAAAACAGGCTATCCTGTCTGCCCCTGCTCTAGGCATCTCAGATTAAAACAAGCCATTTACTGTGTATGTACATGAGTGAAGAGGGGTATGTTCAGGTGTTTAACTCAGACTTTGGGACCTTCTCAGCACCCAGTTGCTTATTATTCAGCCCAGCTGGACCCAGTAGCTTCAGGAGCACCACCATGTCTTAGAGACATGCCTGCTACAGCTTTACTAGTGACAAAAACCATTGATCTAGTATTAGGATGCCCATTAACAATTATGTGCCGACATGAGGTAGAAGCCTTGTTGCTAAGACAGAGAACAAAGGCATTTTCTGATCAGCAAATTACAAGGTATGAAATAACCTTGTTAAACAATGAAAACATTACCTTGAAATGCTCAACCCTTAACCCTGTTACCTTGCTTCCAGATTTACCAACTTCAGGAGAACAATTACATAGTTGTGAAACATTAATGTTCATGGCTGAAAAGCCTTGAAACAACTCAGATCTGGTCTTATTTACTGATGGTTCTTCTTTTATGAGAGATGGCATATGCTACACTGGAGCTGCTGTAGTCACAGAATTTGCCACTGAGTGGTCACCTTCACTGCCCTCTAACATTAGAGCTCAAGGGGAAAAACTCATAGCTCTGAAACATGCCTATATAATTGCTAAGGGTAAAAAGGCCACAATTTATATGGATTCTAGATATGCTTTTGGCATTCGTCACTCATCAGGATGCTTTGGATCCACAGAGGATTTTTAACCTCAGCTGGAAAATCTATAGCTAATGCAAAAATTATCAATGAAGTTCTTTCAGATCTCAAACTTCCTGAAGCCCTGGCTGTAGTTCATTTCTCTGCCCATACAGGTGGCTCTGACCCTGTCTCTAGGGGAAATGACCAAGCAGATACTGCTCCAAAGCTAGCAGCCATAGAAGGGCCTGAATTAATTTTAACATTAACAACCACTGATGATTTAAATTTATCACTTTCCTATAATGAAAAGGCAGTGGAAAAATGGAAACAAAAATTCAAATCAAAACAGATTAATGGACTATGGGTGTCATCTGAAGGGAAACCCCTGCTCCCTAGAAGTTTCTATCACCAAATTTGCCAATCTGTTCATAATAATGGCCACTTTGGTACCCAGGGCATCATGGATTCTGTTAAGAGAGTATGGATAGCCCCTGGTATAACTACCATAGCCTCTAAAGTGTGTTCAGCCTGCTCTACTTGCCAGGCATATAACCAACATGCCTTTTGTGGCAAAGATTTTGGTGGGTGTCCTCTGGCTTACACACCTTTTGAGCACCTACAGATAGATTTCATAACATTGCCAAAGGCTGGACATTATAAATTTTGTCTCGTCATAGTAGACCAACTGACCAGATGGCCAGAAGCATTTCCTGTGACCTGAGCCACAGCAGCTTTTGTTGCTAAGGTGCTTTTAAAAGAAATTATTCCTCACTTTGGCCTGCCAGGATGTATTGATTCAGATAGGGGAAGTCATTTTACTAATTCTATCTTAAACCAAATATATTCTTGCTTGGGGATAACTCCCAAATTCCATCTTCCATATCATCCCCAGAGCTCAGGCCAAGTTGAAAGGATGAATAAAGAACTTAAAACTATGATTTGCAAATTATGCACTGAGACACATTTAAAATGGCCTGAAATTCTCCCTTTGGCCCTATTTTATCTTAGAAGCAGGCCTAGTAGAGACCTACACATCTCACCATTTGAGATGCTTTTTAGACATCCACCTATATAGGCTAAGCCTTTCTCCCCGGCATATACATCACAATTAGGGGGAGATACTACTATTTCTTTGTATATACAGGAATTAGAGCACAAACTGTGTGAACTCCATGAATCTGGAACTGCAGTACAAGCTGGACCACTAGACTTTTCACTTCACGACCTAAACCCAGGAGAAAAGGTGTATATTAAGAATTTCCAGTGTACTGGAACAACTCAGCCTTCCTGGGAGAGACAATTCCAAATATTGTTAACTACTCCATCTATAAAATTTGGAGAGAAGGACTCTTGGATTCATTGCTCACATGTAAATAAAGCATCTTCTGTTGAGACTGATTGACTGAATCCTATCACATGAATTGAAGATAATAATCCATTGACAAGTGGATGCTGTTTTTCAAGAACACATTGAATTACTGATTTTTTCTTCTTTTCCCCTTATTTTTATAATTGCTTTTTTTAAATTTGATTAGAATATTTGATTTTTCTCTTCCTCATTTCTTGTACTAAAGTTACATAAAATCAATTTTTTCTCTCTCTGCAGTAATATAAGTTTTATATATATATATACTTGCTATAATATCAATACACACCCCAGAGCTTTAAACATGCTCTGTCCCTATACCCCTGAGAATGACTAAAAATCAGACCAGGGAATGATGTTTCCCTATCAAAATAGAATTCTAGAAGTCTTGGCTGCAAATGGGTAAGTGAAATATTACTGCATTCTATCCTACAGACTTGTGGAATAGAAAATTACTTTAAATTAGACCTGTACAAGGGCCCATTATGAATTTATTCTTGTTTACTCAACATTTTATATACATTTTATTTGGTATTTTGATTCTGATTTTTAAATTTCTTTTTCTTTCTCCCCAAAACTTTAACTTTCTTCCATATTTTTGCCATGATGTATTTTTTGTTTTGTTTTTTGTTTGTTTTGTTTTTATTGTTTTTGAAATCTTTTAATAACTGACTCATACACCCCATAACTCAACAATGCATCCTAAGCTGAACTGAATGTTTTTTTAATGCCCACTTGAAGGGGGGGGTATTTTAATTAAAAAAAATCCAAGATTTTGAAATTCTTTTGTTCAATAAAAATTTTCAAGGGAAAAGCTTGCTAACTCCTAAATCCAGAGAATGAACTGTTGCAGAAAGATACCAGAAAACCTTCATTACATCAAGATCAAGAATGAGCCTTGGGGTGTGGTTGATTGAACTGAAGGTTGAAAATTTATTTTGAATGTATACTCTTCTGCCAAAGGGGACTGTCCCCTAATTGGCTTTTGTCAATGTGTCCAGCAAAACATTGGTTTTGTTCTCTCTCTCTCTCTCTCTCTCTCTCTCTCTCTCTCTCTCTCTCTCTCTCTCTCTCTCTCTCTCTCTCTCTCTCTCTCTCTCTTTTTCTCTCTCCCTCCCTTCTCTCTCTCTCTCTCTCTCTCTCTCTCTCTCTCTCTCTCTCTCTCTCTCTCTCTCTCTCTCTCTCTCTCTCTCTCTCTCTCTCATATTTCCCCCTTATCTATATCTATTGTAATTTCATAGTTGGTATGGTTACAGGACCCATCAGAAAGATTCATCTTCCTTGGGCCTCAGGGTGAATGGTGAATTTTATAACTATTCCATCCCAATCAGACCATTCTTTAGAAGATCTGATTTAGCTATTTTCTGATCAATAGCAATGGAGATACTTAGAATAACAGAATCAGGTCTTGGAAATTCTGCATTCTCCACCCTACTCAGTTTAACAAGATTTTGAAAGGTCTGCATCAAACTAAAGATTTAATTATTTTAGGATATGGCATTCAACAGACATGTGCAAAAAAGAGACAGACCTTTGGGCTGTCCTAAGTCAAGCTAAGCCCTCATTGGTACAGATAAAATTCAGAAAAGTCATGTAAAAACATCCATATAAGGCGCATCAATTTCTGCCTCTTTCTCTTTTCCTGGAGAGATGACTCTGGCTGGCAGCATGCTAAATGTTCTGGCATCTTGGAGTGTTGTGTGGTGAGTTTTGTCCTGGAGCTGATTTTAGGTTCAGTTATCTTAGCTAAGCCTCTTTGGAGGTCAGGCTGATTCTTTTCCCCTTCAAACTCAAAACCTTACTTTCTAGATCTCCTATCTTCCTGCCTGGTACTAGCCCCTTCCTTCCTCCTTCTTCTTAAAATCTTCTGCACTATATCAATTAAATCACCATAAAATTTGGCAGCTGAGTTGGGTATTTTATTATTTTCCCTTGGATATCTCTTAAATTCAGATTTTTTTCAGTCTCTACCATAATTTCACCCTTTACAATATGCAAGTGTCTTCAATCGTCTTTTTTTGTGTGTATGATTTGTCAATGTGATTTTTATAATATTCTCATAGGTATTCAATAAATATGTTGATATATTGGATGTTCTAGCTTCATTGAAAATGGTATCATAAAGTAGTGTTATAAACATAGCTAGGAAAGTATCTGTCATTCTAACTTTTGACAAATGAAAAGAAATAGAGACTGCTTAATAGTACCATTATGTGGATTAGAGTAGTTTGAATGACATCCAAATAATATTCCACAATGAACTGAAATCAACTGAAAGGGGGTCCTGAAGGGTGGCTGATGGCAAGCAAGTGGCAAGTTTACTGATCATGACTAGTATTATATAGAGATAGTTACATAAGATAAATGATTAGGGAATATTTTTGCATATACTATGGTTAGTAATGATTTACAATCTTTGTATAATGGCTTAGTTTACCTCACTGAAGGTTATGAAGTTTTCTATAGAATAATAAATGACAAGTAAATATGTAAACATCAAGTCCATATTCTAAGGGAAATATTTGTTTCAGTGGGTTTGTCAAGAACATCCAGTGATTGCCAAGTACAAACAGAGGGGGGATTGGAATGAAGGGGTTTGTGGAGGCTAATGTGAGGAGAGCTACATAAATGATTCTGGCTGTATCATGAGTTTGATTTTACTGGGGTCCATTCTCATTACTGGGGGCTATAGGATTTCTAGTTGTGTGCATTGGAAATATTTGGCCCCATAGATTTTTTAAAAATGTATTTTTGTTAATGATATGGGTAGTATATTTTGCATACCAGTCAATTTATAAATGGTATAGAATTTATTGAAAGTGAAAAAATAGAATTGTGATTCTATATTTAAAATGAATGATTCTATGTCTGAATAGGCTTAAATATTGAATTAATCTATTAAGATGATCATTGTTGGAATAAGGATAAACTTATATAATTAGAAGTTAAAAAAAAACAACTGATAGCAAGGAATCAATGACCTTATGCTGTTTCTTATTAATAACATGAGAGTAACTAAATTTTAGGCAAAATTGGAAAATACTTTCTCTATATATTTTATATAACATTATATTATTTTATTCTCATAGCAATCCTGTCAGATAGGTGTTATTTTATGTCCATTTATAAATGGATATAGTCAAAAGTCTTAGTAGGCTGAAAGTAAAATGAGAAACATTTTTCTGAACTTTGAGGAAGGATACAAGAAAACTTAAGGCATTAGAGTATTACTTAAGGGGGAAAGTAAAGGAAAGAGTAATGATTGCAGTATATTCTTCCCCTATCAGACCATTGGAATAATACTGTTGGTTATAAAATTTTAATTTTAAGATAGGAATGAATAATAAAGAGAACAATCAATGAAGGGAAACTGATCTACTGAGTACACTTCAATTCACACAGAGAAAGTATGTATGATTTGGGGTGTTTATATAAGAGGACGTTAAGCAGAGTTATTATTTTTGTAGTTTTCTTTTTTGTTAAATTTTATTCAATTAATCAATTTAGAACATTTTTCCTTGGTTAGAGGAATAATATTTTTTCCATCCTCTCCTCCCACCCCCTCCTGTAGCCAATGCTCAATTAAACTGGGTTTTACATGTGTCTTTGATCAAAACCTATTTTGATGTTGTTGTTATTTGCACTAGGGTAATCATTTATAATCTACATCCCCATTCATATCCCCCTTGACCCATGTAATCAAACAGTTGTTTTTCTTCTGTGTTTCTATTCCCACAGTTTTTGCTCTGAATGTGGTTAATGTTCTTTCTCATAAATCCCTACAAATTGTTCTGGATCACTGCATTGCTATTAATGGAGAAGTCTATTACATTCAATTGTGCCACAGTGTATCAGTGACTGTATATAATGTTCTCCTGACTGCATCAATTCCTGGAGGTCTTCCAGTACACATGGAATTCCTCTAGTTCATTATTCCTTTGAGCACAATAGCGTTGCATCACCAACAAATACCACAATTTGTTCAGCTTTTGCCTAATTGGAGTGCATCCCCTCATTTTATAATTTTTTGCCACCACAAAGAGCACACCTTTGAATATTCTTGTACGAGTCTTTTTCCTCAATATCTCTTTGGGGTACAAACCCAGCAATGCTATGGCTGGATGAAAGGGCAGACAGTCTTTTAGTGCCCTTTGGGCATAGTTCCAAATTACCCTGTAGAATGGCTGGATCAATTCCCAACTCCACCAGCAATGAATTAATATCCCAACTTAGCCAGATTCCCTCAAACAAATGTTAATTTCCTTTGCTGTCATGTTAGCCAATATGTTTTTGGATTGCATTTTTTTCTGATTAAAAGAGATTTAAAACACTTTTTCATGTGATTAATAGTAGCTTTGATTTCTTTATCTGAAAATTGCCTATTCATGTTCCTTGCCCACTTATCAATTGGGGAATGACTTCATTTTTTGTACAATTGATTTAGCTCTTCATCAATTTGAGTAATTAGACTTTTGGCAGAGGTTTTTGTTATGATTTTTTCCCAATTTGTTGCTTCCCCTCTAATTTTGGTTGCATTTGTTTTGTTTGTTAAAAAAACCCTTTTTAATTTAATGTAATCAAAATTATTTTACATTTTGTAGTGTTTTCTTAAAACTTAAAACTGGTCTTAAAATCTTTCCTTCCCCAATGATCTGACACATATACTAGTCTGTGTTCTCCTAATTTACTTATAGTTTCCTTCTTTATACCCTAGTCATTCATGTATTCTGAGTTTATCTTGGTGTAGGATATGAGATGTTGATACAAACCCAATCTCTCTCATACTGTCTTCCAATTTTCCCAGCAGTTTTTAACAAATCCTGGGTGATTCTGCCCAAAACTGGGATCTTTGGGTTTACCATAGTCTGTCTAACTGAGATCATTTACTGCAAGTCTATTCCACAGATCCTCCTTTCTGTCTCTTAGCCAGTACCATATTTTTTTTGATGGCCACTGCTTTATAATATAGTTTGAGATCTGGTACCGCTAGACTACCTTCCTTCACATTTTTTTTTCATTATTTCCCTGAATATCCTTGATCTTTTGTTCTTCCAAATGAACTTCATGGTTTTTTTTTTCTAATCCAGTAAAAAATAAGTTTTTTTGGTAGATCAATGGGTACGGCACTAAATAAGTAAATAAGTTTGGGTAGGATTGTAATTTTTCTTATGTTAACTAATCCTACCCATGAGCAGTTAATATTTTTTCCCAATTATTTAGATCTAGTTTTAATTGTTTGGAAAGTGTTTTATAGTTGTGTTCATATAGTTCCTAAGTATATATAGAAATGATGATAACTTATGGGGGTTCATTTTGTATTCTGTAACATTGCTAAAATTGTTCATTATTTCTTCCAAATTTTTAGTTGATTCACTAGGATTCTTTAGGTAGACCATCATATCATTTGCAAAGGGTGATTGCTATGTCTCCTCATTGCCTATTTTAATATCTTCAATTACTTTTTCTTCTCTAATTGTGACTGCTGGTGTTTTTAGTACAATGTTGAATAGTAGAAGTGATAATGGGCATCTTTCTTTCACTCCTGAACTTATTGGGAATGCTTATAATTTATCCCCATTGAAAATGATCTTTGCTTATGGTTTTAGATATATACTGTTTATTATTTTCAGGAAAGGCCCTTCTATTCATATATTTTTCTAGTGTTTTCAATAGGAATGAGTGTTGTGGTTTGTCAAAGGCTTTTTCTGCATCTATTAAGATAATCATGTGATTTTGGATGATTTGTTTGTTGATATGGTTTATTATGTGGATAGTTTTCCTTATATTGAACCATGCTTGCATTCCTGTCATAAATCCCACCTAAACATAACGAATAATCCTCATGACCACTTGCTGGACTTTTTTTGCTATTATTTCATTTTAGATTTTTGAATCTATGTTCAATAAGGAGGTTGTTCTATAGTTTTTTATCTGTATTTGGTCTGCCTGGCTTTGGATCAGTACCATATTTGTGTCATGAAAGGAATTTGGTTCAATTCCTTCTCTGCTTATTCTGTTAAATAGTTTGTATAATATTGTGATTAATTCTTTAAATTTTTGATAGAATTCATTTTGAATCCATCTGGTCCTGGGGATTTTTTCTTAGGGAGTTCTTTGATGGTTTGTTCAATATCTTTTTCTAATAAGGGGTAATTTTAGGTATTCTGTTTCTTCTTCTGTTAATGTAGACAATTTATATATTTTTAATATTCACCAATATCACCTATATTGCCATACTTATTGCTATATAATTGTGGATAATGGTCTTTAATGATTGCCTTAATTTCCTCTTAATTAGAGGTCAGATCTCCCTTTTCATCTTGAATACTATTAATCTGGTTTAATTTCCTTTTTTTTCTTAGATTGACCAGTTCTTTGTCTATGACATTTTTTAAAGTACCAGATTCTAGTCTTATTTATTAATTCAGGAGTTCTTTACATTCAATTTTAATTTCTCCTTTAATTTTTAGGATCTCTAATTTAATTTTCATCTGAGGATTTTTTATTTGTTCATTTTCTATTTTTTTAATTCAAATGCCCAATTCATTGACCTCTGCTCTCCCTAATTTATTATTATATTAACTCAAGAATATAAATTTCTCCCTGAGTATGGCTTTGGCTGAATCCTATAGATTTTTAAATTAATTAATTTATTCAGTCAATTTAGAACATTATTCCTTGGTTACATGAATCATATTTTTCTCTTCCTTCCCTCCCCTACTGTTCCTGCAGCTGACACACAATTCCACTGGGTATTACATGTGTACATCCCATAGATTTTGAAAGGATGTCTCATCATTGTCATTTTCTTCAATGAAATTATTAATTGTTTCTATGATTTTTTTAACTAACTGATTTTGGAGAATCATATTATTTAATATCCAAATAAATTTTTATTTCCCTCTCCATGTACCCTTACTAATGATTATTTTATTGCATTGTGATCTGAAAAGGTTGCATTTATTATTTTGCCTCTTTTTCACTTGTTTGTAATATTTTTATGACCTGGTGCATGGTCAGTCTTTGTGAATGTACCTTGTTCTGCTAAAATGAAGAGGTATTCCTTTTTATCTTTATTTTTATATACATATCTATTAACTAATTTTTCTAAGATTTCATTCACGTCTCTTACCTGTTTCTTATTTATTTTTTGTTTGTTTCTATTATCTAGATCTAATAGAGAAAGGTTCAGGTCTCCCACTAGTATAGTTTTTCTATCTATTTCATCCATGCTCCACTAGTTTCTCCTTAAGAAATTTAGAGGCTATGCCATTTGGTGCATACATATTGAGTACTCATATTTCCTCATTGTCTACACTGCCATTTATCAGGATGCAATTGCCTTCCCTATCTCTTTTTATTAGATCTAATTTTACTTTGGCTTTGTCAGATATCATGATGGCAACTCTTGCCTTCTTTTTCTCATTTGTGGCCCAATAGATTTTACTCCCTCCACTTACCTTGACCCTGTATGTGTGTCTCCCTTCTTCATGTTTCTTTCTTGTAGACAACGTATGGTAGGATTTTGGTTTCTAATCCACTCTGCCATTAGTTTTCATTTTATGAGTGAGTCCATTCCACTCACATTCAGAACTATGATTACCAGTGTGTGTATTTCCAAACATTTTGATTTCTACTCCTAGTCCTGCCCTTTCTTCATTCACCATTTCCTTCAACATCAGTGTTTTGTTTTTAATAACTCTCCCTATTTGCCACCCTTATTTTGCTTCCCTCCCCCTTCTTATTCCCCTTTTCTTTTTCTTTAGGGTCTCTTTAATCTACCCCCACATTTTCCTTCCCTTGGATTACTTCCTTCCCCACCAGTTTGTTTATTACCATTCTACTTTTCTATAGAATAAATTCTCTGCCCCAGTGGATCTGATTGTTCTTCTCTATTTGAGTCAATTTCAATGCATATAAAATTAAGTATTTCTTGTCTTCAACCTCTTTACCCTTTCAGTGTTATTTGTGTTCTCCTACACTCCTGTCATGTGTTTCTTTATTACATATAAATTTATTCCATTTTGTCTTCCCATTTCTTTTTACCTCGAGTTATATATATTTACATATAACTCGAGGTAAAAAGATAAAAAGAGGCTTAAAAATGTCTCTCCTGGACCTGTTTTCTAGATCTTCCATTTTGTGGATAGGTGTTTCATATTTTCCTCAATTTTTCCATTCTTTTGATTTTGTTTCATAGTTTCCTACTGCCTTGTGATGTTGTTTGCTTCTAGTTGTTTGATTCTAGTTTTTAAAGAATGAATTTCATCCCTGGTTTTTTGGTCATCCTTCTCCTTCTCTTCTGATTTTCTTTGGAGATCATCTTTCATTTTCTTTGCCTCATTTTCAATCTTACTAATTTTGGTTTTCAAGACACTATTTTCTGTTTCCAGATGATTAATTTTTGCTTATTAAATTGTTTTTCTAGTTGTCTTCAGCCTCACTTAATTGATTTTTAATTGTATTTTGAGATCTTCCAAAGCCTGTGTCCAATTTACTGGAGTTTCTGTGTTTTTGCTTTGTGTCCCTTGATCCTCCTCCTTTCCATTTGCTCTTTGTTCATTGCCTGAGTAGAAGCTGTCAATTGTAATTTCTTTTTTTTTAATTTTAATATTTTTCTGTTGTTTACTCATATTTTCCCATTCTTTCCCCCATGTAGTTGCCTCTAGTCTTGCTCCTCTCATTATGTGCTTGATCTGTAGCTTTGGGTTATTCTCTTCTGAAGGGGCTTCTTCTCTATTATACTGATTGATCATGATAGTCAGATCTTCCCCTGCTGATAGCAGAAGCTGAAAAGGAGCTGCACTTTCTGCCTTGTTTTCAAGGTTGTTGCCTCTAATGTTTGGAGCCTTAGCAAGCCTCTCAGAAACGTTTATACAGGAGGTGTGTTGGAACTTGATCTTCCTTGTCCTCTGAAAAGTCTGCCCTGTTGTTGAGATTGAGTCAGGCTCGACTTGATCTGCAAAACTATATGTTCCCTGAGGCCAAAAATTCACAAAGGGGAGGGGAGTGACAATATGGAGCACCTTGGTAAGCCTAGGTTGACTGCTCTGTGCTTCTCATCCAGCTGCCTCTATACCACCTGTGCTCCATGCCCTTGAGCCTGGCCCAGCCATGACAGCAAGGTAGTCCCTCTAGACTACTGCCCTTGCCTGTCCAGAGATTCCAGCAATCACTGGAGGCTCAGCACTTTAGGTGGGTGAGGGGCCCTGGGACCTTCCTTCTAAACCCACATGTTCTAGTGTTCAGGATTTTGGGGGTATTACTTTTAAGTCTGGTCCAAGAGGAGGGTTCTGTAGCTCAGTCCTGTTGTTATATTTGGTTTTCAGGCCCCTTGAAGCATTATATTTTTGATCTATGAGGAAGGGTTTGCAGGGGTCTGAAATGTTGCTATTTCTAAGCCTCCATCTTGACTTCCCCCCCCCCAAAGCAGAGATATTAGAGGTAATAATGTTGTTGTTTTTTGCCCCAGTGGCTGAGATGTTTGGCTTTATCAAACCCTAGGCTTCTGAGCTCTTTTGCTAGTATATATTGTGTACCTAATCCATTGCATTGGTCAACTACTCTATTTCTTATTCAGTACCAAATTATTTTGAGGATTACAAAATGTCACTTTTCAATGACACTAGAAATTTGGAGGGCATTGTCTAAACAGTATGTAAGTTGCAAAAATCATGAATCATTATACATTATCTGGCAATGGCATATAATTAATATCTTCAGAATATACAGATAATTATTTAGTCTATTCATCTGCTATTTCTCACAGCTCTCTTAGGATAAAATTTGGCAGGTCAATTCTTATGTTTTATGGTTTTGTAGATGTCCTCACATTAGAGAATTAGAGGAATTAGAGAACTGAGGATCGCTTTATAGGCAAGAAAACATGTGAAAAACATTGTTTTAAATAGTCAGTATGTGAATGTGCTTTTCTTAAACAACTTATTGTTTATATGTTTTCTTTTATCTTTCTTTTTCTGTCTCTTTCTCTAAGCTTAGTTTCTGTCTCTGTCTATCTTACTACCTCTCTCTCTCTCTCTGTCTTTGTCTTTCTCTCTGTGTCTGTCTGTCTGCCTCTTCTTAAACCTACTAATGCAAATATCAATTTTAACAGAGTTAATTTTAGTTTAATGTGACTGATCTCGATTCACATTCATCAAGTCTGTTCATAAATACTCATCCCATCATTTTTTTCTCAATGATTGCTATGCTATTATATCTCCCCACTGTAAAAAAAAAAATTAACTTTTATATTAAAGTGGTACTCCTCTATCTGGGGAGATTCAGCCCTGCATAGTTAATGGATAGTGGTCAGTAGAACATGATTGAAGTTCTGTTTCTTACCATGGAAAAATCATTTAACCTTTTGGTAGCTTCAGAGAGTCTTTAAGACTATACATTTTAGAAAAATTACTGATAGACATTGCTGTAGAGTTTTCAAATTTAGCATTTCTTTTGATAATTAAATGAAATAATAAATAATAAAAACAAAACCAATAAATTCATAATTAACGGGTTTTATAATTTTCAAAATAGTGCCAGAGAATCTCAAATAATGTTAATTTCCAGCAATTATAAAGGCAATATATAGAATTTTTATATAATTTCAATCATTTTTTAAATGAGAACTTCAAGTTTATTATAATTATGCATGGTCTTTTAAGATTTGAAATGCCATAATTATGTGAATATTTGGTTTCATTGCCTACTAAATTCATAGTACTTTGGTAATGATGGAGAAAATACTTTAGAAAGAACAAAAAGCTTAGTAAATAACAAGGAATTTGTACTGATAATCATCATGTACTCAGTGAGTGATTGTTTCACCTTTTATTAAAATATATTTTGTTTATTGATTTAATTTTTTAGCATCTCCCAGTGAAAGATAGACTTCAGTTTGACTCTTGTCTTGGGTCATGAGAAGAGTTATATGTACTTTTATACTATAGTGATATGTCATGGATTTGAAATATTGTAATCCAGTTCAGGTGATTAAAAAGTTGATTGTAAGCTTCCTCAGGTTATTTTGCCTCATCTTTAAAGTAATAGTAGATCTATTGAGTACATCCCAAAGGTCCTATCAAGTCCCAAATAATATTTTATTATTATGTCCTTTAGCAAGTTATTATTTCTATAATTTAGTAATAATTGTACCCAAGTTAAAAAAAAACATTAAATTGCATACAAAAGTTGATGAAAATATTCTTTCATTTTTTATGTTTTTTCTCCGACACAAATCCAATGAAATAAATATAAACAGTAGGAAAATTATTCCCCATAACATTTCACTTTCTTTTATTAAAAAGGGAAATATATATTTTGTTTTAACTTTTTTAGAAATGATTATTCCATGTAAATATGCACACGAATACATAAGCTCTAAGTCTTTCACAAAAAAAAAATTGGTGAGATTATAAAAATGGTAAATGAACTGGACCAGCATTTACACAGAAGAAGAGTGGTAGGATTTGCCTTTGAAAATATTTGAACTCATAGAAATTATATATAATTAATCCATGCTTTTCATAGGAAATCTCTCCATACACATGCAATGTGTATATATTGCTGCGTAGAAGTGAGGCTTAGAACACAACTTTATTGGTAGGGGAAATTAATATCACAGAATAAAATAAAATAAATCATGGTAGTTTTAAGTAAACTGTAACATGTCACCAATGAGAAGGATCAGAGAAAAATAGAATTTAAAGATAACAATATGGAATCACAAAATAGAAAGAGAAGTTGTGCTGTCAGGTAGAAAATAATAAATGACAGTTGTACAACTACTGATCTTCACTAGTATACTTTCATTTTCAGGAAAAAAAATTAAGGAAGATGTCCCGGACCTTGATTAAAACTCTATGGTAAATTTATAAGGAAATAAGCTATATATAGCAGAAAATTAGGCATGGGTTTTGTTCTAAATTATGGGTGAGAAATTCCAAACTTATTAGATAACAGATAACACAAAAAATAACCATGGATAGACATTTCATTTCAAACCAAATATTCAAGTGGTTATATTCGCATAGATCTGTCTTCAATTTATTTTCAGAGTTATATGAGTGGGAAAAAAAGGAGAGAAAGGGTGAGACAAAGGAGAAAGATGGGGAGGGAGAAAGAGAGAGAGAGAGAGAGAGAGAGAGAGAGAGAGAGAGAGAGAGAGAGAGAGAGAGAGAGAGAGAGAGAGAGAGAGAGGGAGAGACTTGGTTCTGTACTTGTTATGTGACAAGCATTGTGCTAAGCATTGGGCTAAAAGAACATTTCAGGAGACTTAATTTTGATACTATAGTTTTAGGCTTCAATAGATATGCATTGTGCTAAATTGTAAAAGCCTTCTGCAAACAAAAAGACAGACTCTGCCTTTGAAGAACTTCCATTCTATTTGAAAAAGACAATATTAGAAGTCTGAAAAGCAAGATAGAGGGGTAGGGACATTAGAGATACCAACAAGAGTGCAAGATGGAGTTATGACAGTGGTATGTCAGCCTACTTCAGAAGGGAGCTTAATGGCTGAGTTTGGTTGTTGACCAAAAGGTGATTCACTGAGAAACTCACCCATTGTAGAAAGATGGTATAGATGTTGACACCTTGCCAACATGAGGAGAGAGAACTCCACAAACAACTGCATCCCTACCAATAATTTTTCTTACCAATTCTAATAGTTCTTATTCTTTCAACTGCAAGGCAAGGTATTAGGTTACTGTTTTCTTCACCATTGGTATCTCTGAGTTGTCTTTGCTGCCACATTTTAACAGTTCTCCAATTTGCTACCCATTTGAAATTCAACCTTAAACTATTTTCTGCACTTAGTGAAGTAAGCATATGGCTTATTGTTGCTGATATTGTTGTTTTAATGTGACCGTTTTGTTGACTATGTCTCTAATGTTTAACCATACATGCTTCCTTTATCTAATTCCAGCATCTTCACAGAGAACATATAGGAATACATCCATATAAACACAAAGATTATATATGCTGTAAGAGTCTTCCTGCTAATAATTCAGCATCATAATTAATATCCTTTACTGACATTGGCTTTTAGTTCTCTTTATTTACTTTATTAGTATAGGAACCATTAATGTTTTAAAATTGTTTTAAAAGATAGTTTAAAATTTTTAATGATTGCTTTTAAAGATCAGCTGGTGATTTGTCTATAGACACTTTGTTACATTGTAAATTCATGCAGACTTAGTTGTATTTTTTTCTTTCCTTTACCAGGTCTTGAAATCTTATACTATTGAAAATTTTATATATACATATCCTTATAGGTGTATGCAAGTATAGATGCATGTATTTGAAAAGTAAGCATTTCCTTTATAACCTCAACCTTATTGATTTATAGTTTATAATCATGAAATCTTTTTATTGTAGTGACTTCAGAGCTACCTTCTATGGAAGACTTGCTTCAGGCCTTGACATTCATATTGCTATATGGCCTTGATTATATCACTTAACCAAATTGAAATGAAACTGTTTCTAATCTGTGAAATCTTGGGAATGGGGATAATAATAACACTAATATCAATTAGTTACTGTAAGGATCAAAAGAGATAATATGTTTTACTGGTTTTATGAACCCATGATTATTTTGTTCATGTGAGTGAACATCATTCCAAACCACATCATCAGCATCATCATTGAGATAGTCAATAATAATGAATATTAAGAATTAAGCAATATCATTATTGAAGTTATTTCTAGTTTCTGATTTTAGGCTTATAGTTGTTTCCAAAAATGTTAAAAGAAGCCTTTTTGTCCCTATCTTTTTTTAAGACTTTTGCAATATGGGTGATCTAATCTGTGAAATTTTTTTGACTATTCATATAATCAAGACTACATATATATATATGTATATATATATCCATCATAATCCAAGTTAATTTAACTCATAAAAATGATAAATTATGTTTCTTTATGTTTATTTTCTTTCCTACTCTTGAATCTTCTATCTTTCTCAATGGAGAATGTGGATCAAAATACTATTTGCTGTCTTGTGTTTTATAGTTTAATGTTTGAATTTGAGTAACATTTATTTGGTGTATCTTTATATATTATATATATATATAATAAAGTTAGCTTTTAATTAGTATTGAAAAATTTTAAGCAAAAGTGTAAATAGGTGAGAATATACATTTCTCAATCTCTGTGTGATATACACACAGATATGTACTATTTATCTGTATATACATCCAGAAACCTATATAAAATATATAATCATGGGAATAGATGGAAATGTGCCATCCAGATTCTTTATTTTATTTTAAATCTTTTGTGTTTGTATCTTTGTGTTGAGTATGCTTATTAGTGATGCAAAGTTGTAACTTTGTTACTGTTCTTCCAGCTCCAAATTGCAATAATATTCTTGGGTTACTGATTTTTTCCTATACTTTTATCCCAAAATAATTAGTCATACCACAGTTTTCTCATGAAACTAGGCTGCAGGATAGTTGTTGATGATGCTCTTGTTGACCATTGCCCTTTTAATTACTTTTTCCTTCAGTAATTTCTTCATATTTCTTCTATGATTTTTTTCAGTGTGATATCTCTTTACATTCCACTTCTCATTTGCCCATCATAATCCAAGTTAATTAACGAGCATAAAAATATCATATAAATGATAGTATAATTTATTTTACATCATAGAAATACAAACACATGAAGGAATCATGGTAGTCCCTAAGCTGTTATATAAAGTGATTTCCTTGTCACACCTAACTTAAAATGAACACACTTCATTCCTTCTCTAGGATTAATGTAGTGCTTTGGAATCCTACAAGAATTTCATAGAGTAAGAGAATCAGAAATTGTATTACTCAGTTTATCTCACCATTACACAACATCTACATAATTGTTCAACTCTGAGGTAACATGTTGTGTTTCTATTCCTCTATGAAGATGAATAAACCACATTTCTAGGAAGTGGTTTCAAGAAGGTTTCTGTTCAAATCTTTTTTCTCAGACACAAACCATATTTAACTCTGTGCAAGTCTTATTCTTTCCTAATTTCACTTACATTAATTATTAAATGATATTTATAGCCACACCTTTCTTTTATGGAATGTTTGGAGAATCAAAAATAATATAAACCACTTTGAAAACATCAAATGTTAGTTATTAGTAGTTTTGTCTTTTGCAAGAAGGATAACAACCTTGGGTGATTAGAGAGGCCATGCTAGTGAGATCTATATTTTCTTAAGATTTCATGGTTGTATATATTAAAATCTAATTATGTTCCTTCTGATCCTACTTCTGTCCTTTATAGTACTGCCAACTCCCTGTCCATATGTCTAATCCTCTCCTCCTCTCCAGGTTTTATTTTATTATTTTTTATTTTTATTTTTTTTATTTTATTACCAGGTTTTAAAGTTTTTACTTTGGTGTATGAGAGAAGACTTAACAAAATGTGTAATAACTGGATTACAATGGAGATGAACCTAGAATTTGAAAATTGTTTTTATATACTGATCCTAATTACTTAGGTAATAATTTCTTCAGTGCAACAATGATATCTTTATTTCTAAGACTGTATATTATAGGGTTGAACATTGGAGTAACAATAGTATAGAAAAGAGAGAGAACTTTGTCTGCTTCTGCTGAATGAATAGATTTGGGTCGCATATATGTTATGATAGCTGATCCAAAGAATAATCCTACAACAATGAGGTGAGAAGAACAAGTAGAAAATGCTTTGGATCTTCCAGTGGCTGATGGTAGCTTGAGTATGGTACCAATGATTTGACTGTATGACCATAATATCAATAGAAAGGGAATCATGGCTAAGATCAGAACATCAGCATAGACAGAGAACTCATTTACTGAAGTGTCTCCACATGCCAATTTTAGTAATGGTGGGATGTCACAGAATATGTGATTAAGTTTGTTAGAACCACATAAGGGCAAAGAGAAAATCTGGTAAGTCTGTCCTATTTGGAGTGGGATTCCACTGATCCAGGAGCCAACCACCAGCTTGATACATGTCTTGTGATTCATGATAACATGATAGTAGAGTGGCCTACAGATGGCCACATAACGATCATAAGCCATCACAGCTAGTAGGAAACATTCAGTGGCTCCCATAATAAGAAAAGAAGTAAGCTGTACAGCACAAGCAAGGAAGGAAATATTTCTTCTCTGGCTCCAAAGATTTGTCAATAATCTTGGTATAGTTACTGATGTATAACAAATTTCTAAGAAGGAAAAGTTTCCAATGAAAAAATACATAGGTGTATGGAGACTTGGATCAATCTTGGTAATGACAATAATTAGGCCATTTCCTATGAGAATACTCATATAGATGACCAGGAATAGAACAAAAAGTAAGCCTTCAAGCTTAGGAAGATTAGAAAATCCCAAGAGAATGAATTCCACCATGATTGTGAGATTTGTTTCTCCCATATTTCTTTTCATTTTCCATGAATGGAAATAATGAATTCCAGATTTGAAAATCACAATCTCTGTAAAATAAGGAGTTTTCATTAAACTATTCATTCTGGAAATATTGCTTTAAAAAAGTATAAGTGAAATATGTCTATAAATTTTGGCATGAAATGACTTCTAGTCATGTACTTCAAGGAAGTAAAAAGAAAAATAAAGTTTTATTTTATGAGACTACTAAACACATCTTTTCTTCCAGCATGGAAGTATCTAAGGGAAAAATTCTCATTGAGTATTGTATAAATCAGATGGATGTCATAAAATATTACATACTACAAAATTTCATGCCAATGATTATCAGTAGCATGAGAAAACTCTAAAAATGTCTTCAGAATGAAAGAAGCAAAATCACCAAATGGCATGTTCAGTGACTATGGCAATGGCAATGGAAATAGCAACAAAACACCTGAACTCCATGTTACAGTAATGACCAATCTTGGTAATGAAAAAGAGATGAATAGATGCACCTTCTTTCTTTCTTTGAATATATAGATGTTAATGGGTATGAAACATTGGTTATCAGGCCTCAATTAGTGTGTTATTTAGTTTAAATTAAATGATTTTTCTCTTCATTTTAAAAAATATTAAAAGCATCTTAATTGGGAAATGGAGTTTATATTATTTCTTGAATTTGTTTATCTAAATACCTTTGTTGTTGGTGTTGATTGTTACTAAATATATAATAAAATTTAAAAAATATGTTATACCTTTATCTAAAGTGATATATAAATAAAAGCTATCACTAAGGTATAAAAATATATTCTTTATTTTGATACTATTTTATTTTTTAAATCAATAAATTTGCACGATGATATTACTAACCAAATCAATAAACATTTATTATGCACATACTCAATGCCAGGTGCAATGCTAAGAAATTCTAGAACAATAAAATATTCAATGCTTATTCTGTGGAAATCATGAAGCATTCAAGGGTGACATTCTATATTTTTGTAGCTCAAACATTTAAAAAAATTATGGTGTCTATGACATTTAGCTTCATATAGGATATTACAGCAAGAACTCCAGTTCAAAAATTGGTATAAGAATTTTGTAGCTAAAATTTACTCAACATTTTATCATGTAAAATGTATCCCTGCATTATAAGATTCCAATAAAATAGACTGTAGAGCTGACGGGAAGCTTAGATGCCATCAAGGTCAATAGTCTATTGATTCAAGTGTGGAAACCAAGACTGAGAGATAGTAAAATAACGCAAGTTTTCAGACTACTAAAGATCTAATTTTTACAACATGCTGACTTCCAATGGAATATAAATAACTGAATGAAATAGTTCCATGTTTTATATTAGGGGAATAAGGAATAGAAAAATTTAGTCTTTACCACCTACAATTAACATTATTAAATTATATATTTTCCTGCTTTTGCCAGGATAGTTCCTAGACCAAGAATGATTTCAAATTTGATTTTAATTTGCATCACTATTTATTCTTAAGAACTACCACAAGTTTCCCATGGTGGTGTGAAGGCCAAAGGACCATGAAAATTATTATTTATTTTCTTCAATATCACTTACTGTATCTTCCTAACATTTAATACTTAACATTACATCTCATCTAAAAGTTATGAGACTCAGGAATGACTTCAATACTCTAGATATGACTTAAGTAAAATTGAAAATTTGGGGATTATTTTACCTCCTTATTCACAAATGCTGTACCAGAAATGTAATAAAGATCACATCACTTACTTTATTTATGTTTGAAGAAACATAGCAAAAACAAAGGAAGAAAAAAGTAAAGCATATATATATACACATACACAAAAAATTGATAGATTCACATTCAGTATTAGTACTAGACAAATAGTAAAAATAAATGGGCATTCCTCTATATAGGATGACGGCTACTTCTGAGTGATTTATCTACACATAGCTGAGTTATCCTAAATAGAGGAATGGCATCATACTAAAAAAAATAATTCAAAGGCATGGGAAGACATATTTCTGCAAAATAAGCAGAAACAGGGGAACAAAGTATACACTGACTACAATTATATAAAGTAAAATATAACTAAAATGAAGAGAATTGAGGTTAATTTTTCAATGATTATTTATGATTCAAGAAAAGTCAATTAAATGTTGAAAAGAAAATTCATAGACTACACATGATTTACAAGATTCTATCACATAGTATATGTCACTTTACCTTACTTCTTTTTGATGCAACCAGATTTGAAGTTACTTCAATGGAAGAGTAACAGTGAACTATTCTTTAAAAGAAAATTATGATATATGTAGTTATGGCATTCAATTTTATAATATTCCACATAAGTTTCATTTGAAGGATACTTGTTAAACCTCTTAAGAAATGTGAAATGTATTTTTGTGCATATATGTGTATATATATATTTGTACATATATCCTAAGGTATATGGTATGTATAATGTGTGCAACTATACATATATGATTTTATATATTATTTAGGAGGGAATTTATCATTAACACAGAAATCTTTAAAAAATAACAAAAGTTCTAAACTATACATTTCTGATTCTTCTCAAAAATAAATTTTATGAAAAATAACTCTAAGGCATAAAGTCATAAATAACAAAATTATCATGATCACATATTTCATTATTTTCATGAACTAACTTACAGGTCAACTTTTCCAACTTATTATGTCCCCACCTTTTGAATTCTCAATCTATTTCTTCATAATATACAAAGAAAAGAATGGATTTTATTAGAAAATTTTCAAAGACCCTTCCAAATTAAATATTCTACATATTACTATATAGGACTTTTCAAACTTTACATTTCAATTTTTTTCTAAATTAGGACCTTCGAGCTCAAACATCTTATGTTCTAAAGCCTTTCCTAGTACTACTACTTTACAATTCTAATTTAGACTTATGAAAATTTGTAAATATAGAAGGAATATCACAATAAATTAAATATATTGAGAAAATGTGGAATTTAAAACCACCAATGAAAAAAATAAAATTAAAATAAAACAAAAACAGAACAATCAGAGTATTTGTGAATTATAAAATTCAAATGCAACATTTTTCTCCCCAACATCACCACTTAATTCATGTATTTCATACTAGTAATGACAATAGCAACAAGAAACAACTAGCACATTGGAAGGAAGGAAGGAAGGAAGGAAGGAAGGAAAGAAGGAAGGAAAGAAGGGAGGGAAGGAGGGAGGGAGAGAGGGAGGGAGGGAGAGAATGAGGGAGGAATGAAAGGAGGGAAGCAAGAAAGAAAAAGAATGAGAAAGAAAGAAAGAAAGAAAGAAAGAAAGAAAGAAAGAAAGAAAGAAAGAAAGAAAGAAAGAAAGAAAGAAAGAAAGAAAGAAAGAAAGAAAGAAAAAAAAGTAAAGAAAGGAAGGAAAGGAAAGGAAAGGAAGGAAGAAAAGTGGGAATGAGGAAAGGAAGGAAAGAAAAACTAAATTTTTAATTTCTTACCATGTCCCAGGTACTATGCTATGCCCTTTATAAATATTTCTCCTTTTATTTTCATATCAACCCTGAAAAGGATTTGGTAAGATCCCCATTTTACAGTTGAGAAAATTTAGGATAACAGATGAAAAATATCATAACCAAGAATTCCAAAACTAGTAACTATCTGAAGCACTATTTTAATTCTCATCTTTCTGCTTCCAGGGTGTGTTTTATCCACTCCAGTACCTAATAGGAGGAGGCACTTATCTTTTCAGGGCCCATCCATAACCTCTGGCTTTCATCTGTAAGCCTGTAGATTGGCCATAATTTTACAGAAAACTTTCCTGTATGATTTAAGTTAATAATTATTTTTCATTTTCTAATATCAATACATATATTTAGCTGCTGAGAATTCTCCAAATTAAAGTATTAGGACTGTGCCTCTTGTCTGTGTGTAGATAAAACTGTTTAATAACATTTGTTTTGATATGGTTTGAAAAATAAAACAGAACAAAATGAACATCCAAAAAGCCCTCTCATACACTTGTAAAATAACAAAAATTGCATTTTTGTCTTCTCACAGATTAATATAGAGAAAAATGTTAATAATTTCATGACAAATGCAGTCAACTTGATATTTTTTTCTTATCTTTTTTTTCCCCTTTCAAAGCAGGAGTGAAGTGTTTGTTTAAGAAAGATTGAGTCTCAATCCCAATTCTGATTTAAACTGACTGAACAGAGAAAAGTGACTTAAATTTTCAGTTTCCCAGTAAAATTTATGGCCACGTGAATTTCCATGAAGGGAGTTTCCATACTAACAATGTAGTCAAAAATGGTTGTAATCTCTATTCTCTTTGTCTAAATGGGAGTGAGGAAAATTTTATTTCATTTCAGCAAAGGAATATTTTTTTTAATATTTGTTCTTTACATAAAGAGTATCATTATTTTTTCACTTTATACGTACAACAGACTTCAGGAGCTACCTTTTCTAATGACTTCATTTTGCTAGGAAATGGAAAACAAGTGAATTTAATTTGTTAAGTGTTAGAGGAAGAATATATTATTTTCCCTTCTTTTATTGCTTGTGATTATCAATCAAGATATTATAGCTATACATTACTAAGTGTTTCTAGTTTTCAAAAGGTTTTATTAAAATAAATTTTGAATTTTGGTCCATATCTGAAAAAAATTATTGTTTTCATTCACCTTCAAAAGATTCTTTTAATCAGAACTTAATAGAAAGGTATTTCATCTCTTTTCTGAATTTTGATCATTAAATTGAACATTGAATTCAGAAATGAAATGAAGGAAAAACAGAACAGCAAACCAAAGTAATCCAAGAATGAATGTTAGATTTACAAAAAAGCTCATGCTTACCTTTCTGAGATAAGATAAAGTAATAGGCAGTATCCTTGTTCCTGTATATGTACACATCTAAAACAATATTTGGATATATATTATTATCATTAATGCTACTACTAATAATAATAATCAGTTTTCACAAGATAATTTGAGATTGTAAATTGCTTTAGATACCTTAGATTATTTGATTCTAACAATAAGGTTTGGAAGTAGGTCCCATAGTTTTTATGCCATTATTAGAGAAGAATTAATTGAGGCACACAGATTTTAAGTGACTTGCCTAAACAACTTCATTACTTGGTTTTAATATCCCTTATTTCTTGCGTCCTTTTCAGACTTCTTTATACAATGCTATGCATTCTTTCAATTAAAGTGTCATATGTATATCAGTTGAAAATGTTGAAGAACCAAACACCTCTCTTCTAAAAAATATTTCTTTTAAAATCAATTACACATCATTAAGTAGTTTTTTTTCCTAGCACTATTCTGTAGGGACAGCTCCTTTCCCATGTCATTTTTCACTTTTTAATGAGTGGCTATATCTTCTGACTTTAAGTCCTATTTTCTAAATATGCATTGATGAGGCATTTTCAAAATGGAAAGTGTCCAGGACTTAAGAGTCAATGGACCTTGATCAATTTTAACTAGTTATATGAGTACTAATCATTCATTATGATTCAGATTTTCATCTGAAAAATGAAGATTAAAAAACACACATTCTCAGCTTACTGTATTCTTGCAATAAAAAGTTTATAAAGAATTGTCTTATTTCTATATATTAATGATTATAAATAATTATAGCAATCAAATTATTAATTTTGAATTCATTAGGTTAACAAGGCAAAATATCTTTTAGATAAAAGAAACAAAAGAACTGGGCAGACATCCTGAGCCAAGGAATCTGAGTTTTTATTTGTGGACACAAATACCAAAGTCAGAAGTCTGCAGGAACATGCCCAGTCTGTGTTCTGAGGCAATGTTCTTGATGCTGACAATTTTTGTTTTACAAGCTACTGGTAGTTACTTTACAGAAATGACTCACAGGACCAAACATTCAGAACATTGTATTAAAGTAAGGTTTTGAGCATTTGTTGAAAGAGCCAATAAATTCCAGTAAAAGCATTATGAACGGGTCAAGTTGCTTCTTCTTTCATTTCAGTTTCATTTCTTTTCAAATATTCATTTCATTTCAGATCACTTGGTTATGACACTGCCAGAGTAGTAGCTCAGTTTCTTCTACTCATATCCTCCTGGGTGTGTGGCAAAGAAGGGGGAAGTATTCTGGCACTTCCATCATTGCAGAGGCTCTTAGTACTATTTTAATTCTGATTATGTCTTATTTCAATTATACAGTTAATACTTATCATATTATTATAGAGGAATCCTTATGTGATTAATATTACTTAATTAAATTTGTCTTATAGATGGTACAAATTAAGAATGAAGGAAGGAAAAACAACTTTAACATATATAAAAGACTATTAAAATTTTGAGCTACAAATAGAAAAGTAGAATAATCCCTCACTCATGGAGTCAGATACTAATAGGATACCACAATGTTTTTAGGAAGTTTTGACTTACAGTCAGATATAAATATCCTGCTTTTTTCTGGTACAGAGGAAAAAATAGAATGTACTAAATTTTCTTAAAATTATTTCCTCTGCTAAAAACACATCTATTTTTGATGTTGAATCTTATTATTTATTAATCTATTCATATTTATTTACTATTTATACATGCATTCATTTGTTATCTTATTCATTCTTTTTTATTCAATTATTTTCATTTACATGAGGCTTTAAGGCTTGTGAAACACATCACAAGTATTATTTTATACTAGTAACAAAAATGAGAGGCTCTTAACATTATTATTCCCATTTTATAGATGAGGAAATAGGAAAACAAACAAGCAATTTTTCCATTGTCACAGAGCCAGTATGTTTTTGAGGTCTAATTTGAATTGGTCTTTTTTAGCCCAAATCCGTCATTATGCCTATTTGACCAACTGTCCTCTTACTACTTTACAATTATTGTTATCCCTCATTATCTCATGTTTGTCTTATCACAGCTTTACTGTATTATGGTTTTATATATATGTATATATATACATATATAATTATTATGTATCATGGAGTTGTTGCTTCATCATAGGATTTAGCAGATGAATGTCATACTGTACACAACGGAAATGTAATACATCTCAATTTCACAGATTTTCAACTTTCATGGGGTTCTCAGGAATGTAACTCCCATGTTAGTTGAGGGATCACTATATCCAAACTATGGCAGTAAGGCATTATTTTTACCCTGATTGTTGATGTCTCTGACTGGTGAAGTCATTTGAAAGGTCAGATATTTATAAGGATGGATACTTTGAATGTAGTTGTATACCTTGAGCTGAAAGCACAGTGGTCTATAGGTGATGGGTAAATTTGTGGGTCATTCTCTATAAAGTTTCTAGGCCTATCTTCTGAAATAACAATATTAATTTGGAAGGATTTAGGATGGACATATAGGGATTAACATATAAATATTTTGATTTTATTTTTCAGAGAGGGTTGTAATGAGGGAGAGGGAGTTCTGACAGCTTAATCCCTATTTTAAGCCACTATCTAACAATCCCATTTTAACTACAATAAAATCTTAAGGGCCAGTCCAACAGAAAGTTCAGAGATCTTACATATAGAATCTTTTGGAAAGTAGAGGCTGAAGTCCAGATGTGTAGTTCTAGGTCATCCAGAAAATGACTAGAGTTCCCAATATTGTCCCTTAGTCCACTTAAGGGTTTTGAAAAACCACTATCCACTCCTGCTTCAGAGGGCTACTTGTAGTATGATCCAGAGATGTTCACAGGAGCACAGATCAGCAAACTCCAGCTTCTTCCAACCCCTAAGAGAGACCAACAGTCTCTTCAACAGTTTGGAATCCTTCTCCTGACAGCTCTGAAGATTCTCTGCCTGTCAATCATTGTTATGCACGAAGCATTACACTGCAAAAGCCCCCCTTTGAACAAAGCATAAATCATGTTGAAAACACTATTTTGGCATTTGTGTACAACCCAAATTACTTACAGATTACCTTAACTAAGATCTCTACCCAAAATAGCAAACAACCTACACTCAATTATCTTAATTTATCTAATACTTACATATTCTAGGGATTTTATCAAGGAAAGGGAAAAAAGGAATTAAATAATAAACAACTACAAGTTTGAAACATATGCAAAAGTACAATAAGCAAATAACTTCAAAACCAAAAGATAAACACAACTTCTATGCAAACATTAAAGTCATAAATACTACTCTTATCAACTAATACAGAAAATTCTACTACTGTTGGAATGTATTAACATCTAAATTAGAAAAAAGTTTTTGAAAATTACAATAAACACAACATTTCTCTTCCCTGTTATTGTTAGTCAACTATTGGTGGTGGAGCCATTATCTAGCCACTTCTACATGAGAGTTATGCCCAATTCTCCAATGTTAGCTTTTTTGTGTAATTTCTAAGCACAGGATTGCAAATAAGAGAAGCAAAGTCTCCAAGCCAAAAGGAAACAGGTTTATTGAGAAGGGGACAATCTCACAATAAAACCAGAGTTCTGGTCAAGACCAGAAGACCCAGAGCACTGTGACAGACATTCCTATATATACCAAGAATATCACATTTTATGTATCAGTACAAAAAAAAATCCCAAGATAGGAGTTATACCCATCTAAAAATAGACACAAGTAATCAATGTTCATTATCTGAGGCAACTAGGAAGTCCTTCTCATTGGTACAAAAGTCACTTGATAGAATAGGGGAAGTGGGGGACCCTGAACCCTATTTTCTAAATCTGATGATATAAATGATGACCAGTGGGTGGTGCTGGGTGTTATCAGGCTTTCAATCCAAGGTCAAGCCTGGTGACATATACTAGATCACAAATTCAAGACCATATTTGTTGAGGGTGCATCATATAAACATTTAAAGTTTATGACTGAAACTGAGGATTATTCTGACCATGATTAACTATGCTAAAGCAGTGCTTTACTTTGGTTCAAAACCTTAAAAACATTCTAAAATAATCACAAAGGGCCTACTAAAATGATCACTTATGCTAACATTATTCAACTATCTTAGAATTATAATTATGATCATCTAAGGACTATTGCTAACACTAAAATCTTATCTTCATATTAATGGGTAGAGGATTTTTCACTTACTGCTTCATCAGTAAGACTATAGGAAGGTACAATGGTCTGCATGGCTCTGCTTTTTTCACTTTGAGTGGTTCCAATATTGTCACATGGAACTGAGCACAAAAATTGTCAAGCTGGACTTTCCTCCTTCATATCTGATTCTATTTCCCCCTCAGTATATTTTATCTCCAACATGCTCTAACTACAGAGGGTTATACAAGGTTTTTGAGATATAGTCTGGCTTCTTCATATATTTGCAAGAACTCTTGATTACAAGTGGAGGGTTTTAGTTTTAATCCAACCTCTGTTTTCGATGATTATACATATGAGGTCAGTACCCTTCTCTGGGCCTCAGTTTGCTGTTCTATTAAATCTAAATGGAATAAATTGGAACTAGAAAAAAAAAATACTCCTCTCTTTTTTTTTTTAGTTCAAAGTGGCCTCAAAGCCATTAACATCTAGTACAGAGTAGATCCTCAGGGACTTAATTGGACCTTTCCTTAAATGTAGTGATTGATCTAGTTAACTTAAGTGATTATTTCTATCTTGAAATGGCTAGATGATGTAATGAGAACAGTGTTGAATAGAGCAGAGGAGGAAGGAATAACCCATGACTGATCATTGCTATACATTAACCTACTTGATATGTTTAGGTGTAAGGTCTTGAATCAGTATATACTTACTTCAAATATGGAGAAGAAATCTTGTAATCAAGATCAATAAATGAGTACTGAATGAATGGAATGGAATAACAATATCATAACTACATATTGTTGCCATTAAAATTAATTTGCAAGCAGACAGAGTTAGTAGAAGGGCTTCAAAGCCCCCTTTCATGCTGTTGTAATAACAAAACATTTACTATAAATTCTTCTCTATTCAGGGATTCCCTGACTTCTTTAAAACTTTACCTAGAAGTTGGGAACCAGCAGTACAATGAAATACTTGACAAACATGAAATAGTAGTTAATGTGAAATGCAGTGTTATTTCAATAGAGTTAGCAGGGACCATGAAAAAATAAATTTCTACAAAGGCTAACGGAGAGTCAAGATGGGAGACTATATATTGCCCTAATATAAGAAAATACCCAATGAGAAGTAACAGGAAATGGTAAAGAACAGTTTCTCTAAGTCTAGAAAAACATAATCTGTACCATGGTG
The DNA here is from genome assembly GCF_027887165.1 of Monodelphis domestica. NCBI lineage: Eukaryota > Metazoa > Chordata > Mammalia > Didelphimorphia > Didelphidae > Monodelphis > Monodelphis domestica. The sequence continues at coordinate 24,257,725 of NC_077232.1, read as the reverse complement.
TGGTGTCTGTTTTGGTATAATATAGTCAAGTTTTAATTAGTAATTACTTGGGAACATTAGCATAAACCCATCATCTTCTCCCAAACACATTGCAATTAATTCAATTCACAAGTACAAGAGTACAGTCTAGGTGTTCAAAGTCAAATTTATTCCCATCCACTAGATTACAAGGCAAATGAAGCTTAAATTTACTCTGATAACTTGATGAAGATATTTAAATTTCATATTTCATGTGGTTGAACATGTCAAGTAGAAAATTCATTAAAATAAGAAGAGAATCATAGTAAAATTTAAAAAATCAAACTGGTTCAGGATATGTATAACCGAATTCAAATAGGAGCTTTCCCATACAATACTTGTGTGACCTCAGAGAAGTTACTAAATGTTTTTCTGATATTCAGTTTTTTCATTTTTAAAGTGGGAGATAAATAAATTATCTACACTGTTCCCTCTAGCTCTAAATTCTATTACTGTTTTAATCAATCTGAATTTTTTTCTTTCACTACTGAAATGCATCATCACATATCCAGATGCTAGTAGCAAATTCTTGGGCAGAAGACAATAATATTATATTTAAAAGAGAAAATTTAAAGTCTTAAATTTGGGTTAAACAAATCAATTTTCCAGGAGAAGCATTGTAGTATGTTTCTAGATAATATTTGTTTAATGATTTGTGATTTCATTGGCCTCAAATATCAAAATGAATATGCAGTCTCATATGAAAATTAAGAAGCCAAATATAAACTGAAGCTCTTGGAGTCACAGAATCTAGTGGTCAATATATGATAACAAATTGTGAGGGGAAAAATGGGACATAGCCGATCTATTTTCATATTTTTGAAGAGCTCTCATGTAAATGAAAAAAAATTCTTCTATTTGAGCCAAGAAATGAGACATGAGTGTATGAGAGGTAAAAAGTTTGACTTCACCTTAAGAAAAGTAAGGAAAATTTCCAAATGATGAGAGTAATCTGGTATTGAAAGGGATTCCAGGAAAGCCTAAATTCCTTCAACCATATACCAGCTTATTAGACTTCTTTAAGCCAATCAGAGGTGTCCATTTTTTTTTTCCTCAGAGGCAATTTAGGCACTATTATTTGGGATTACTTCTTCTAAAAACTACATGTTTTATCCTTTTCTCTTTGTCAACTGAGAGATGGCACATATACTGTGAATTTGGTTTAGTTCTCTAAATATTTTAGAAATGAGGTCTTCATCAAAGAAAGTTGCTTAAAAATCAATCTCATTATCTATATGAATATCTCTGGAAAGTATACTGCCAAAACAGATGTCTTTGGAAGGCAGAACCAAGATGGTGGAGTAGAACAGAGAAGTTCAAAGTCACCATGAGAATCCTCTCCAATCAATCTTAAAATAACACCACAAAATGAATACAGGTATGAAAGAATCAACATCAACAAGGAGACAGTGAAAAAACTTTCAAGAAGAAAAAAACCTAAAAATTAGGCAGAGAATACCTGGGGCACTGGGGTGAAAGAGGAGCACAGACAGCAGGAGGCTACAAAAAGAAGTAAGGAGCAAGTAAAGAGTAAGCTCCCTCCCCCCACCTCCAATCTGCTGTGCCAGGCTCTGATCTTGAGCCCAAAACCAACATTCAGACCCTGAGATCCTGCCTTGGCAAATAGAGATCCAACTAACCCACAACCCTTGAAATACCAAACCTATATAATGAAGTCCAGAATTCTAACCCAGAGAAGTCTGTGCTGAAGCAGCCTGATCTGTGTGGATCCAGAGAAAAGCCAGGAGTCCCACTCTGAGCCTGTGGTGAAGATAGAGCTCCTACTTTGGGGTAGTTGGTAGACCCAAAAAGGACTATTCCCTTCTGATCCTCTAGCCAAAAGTGAAAGCTGGAGCACCAGGACAGGGCAATTTAAGGTGTACCAGACAAAAATCAAGCTCATAGTGAGACCAAAAGTTCATGACCAAGCCTGAGGCAAGAACTTGAACTATTAGCATCTCAAGTGTTAATTGAATCAGCAGTGGGAGGTGGTTCTTAGAGCTCTCAGCCCTTAGGCCATCAAACCATCTTAGAACCATCTGTTACAGTATGATACATTTCAAAGGACATAAGCTCCCCCCCTCCCAACTCTGCCACTTTCCATTTTACTATTTAAGTATGAGGATACTCCAATAATTATTTCATGGTATAATGATTCTTTGCTTCCTTTTCTTTTTTCCATGCATTTAGTTTTCTTTCATAAATTCTAACTTTTATAATTGCTTTATAATCTGCCACACTCAGTAAATGAGAAAGACTTACTTAAGAAGATATGCTGGGAAAGAAGTATTCAAAGTTTGTTTTTTTGTTTTTTCAAACACATGAAAAAAAATACTTCTAAATCACACAGAAAAATTAACTGTGATCCTTTAAGAAAAAATAACTAAGTGAACAAAGATATGTATTAGCCAAATAGGTTAAAGATAATAAATAGGATAATTTCCAATTTATCCTAAAATGTATGAAAAGAAAGACCATAAAGTAATCCCCAAAGAGGCCTAACAGGAAGACCTTTAATTAATGAATACAATTATTTATGATGTGACAGCTAGCACCATGAATATTTGGCTTATAATTAAGTAGTCAGTAAAATTGTTATAGGTCTATAGATACAAAGGAAGTTGTTATGTATCTGAAAGGAGCATTTAATGAGAATCCTTCAGTGTGTCAGTAACCAGAATTATTTTTTTCAATAGTAGATATTTCTAAAAGCTCAGTATAGATTAATGAGTTATCTCTTCATCAATTATAAGAATTAACAGTACAATTTTAAAGATGATTCCATTTGTCTTTTGAAGACACAAGGGTACATGTCACTTCTTAATGAGAAGAATGAATAATCAGGAGATATATAATTATTTGTTGTTAATGACATAGTTTTTTAGAGCATACAGAGAAGATATCCAGTTAAATTTCTATAATAACTCTGAGAAATGGAAAAGAAAAAGGCTCTAAAAGTTTGAGTATTTGGATCATGACCCTAGACACTTGGGTAGTAATTTTTTCAGGGCACAAATTACATCTTTGTTTCGCAGGCTATATATCATTGGGTTAAACATTGGGGTAACAATAGTGTAGAAAATTGAGAGAATTCTGTCTATTCCTGCTGAGTGGCTAGACTTAGGTCTCACATACATAATGAGAGCAGAACCAAAAAATAAACCAACAACTATGAGGTGAGAAGAACAAGTGGAGAAAGCTTTGTGTCTCCCCATGCCTGATGGAAGCTTAAAGATGGCAGTGATGATTTTGATGTAGGACACAATTATCACGAGAAAGGGAGCCATGCCAAATAGAATACCATCAATATAGACAGATAGCTCATTCAGAGAGGTATCTCCACAGGCCAACTTCAATAGAGGATGGATATCACAAAAAATATGATTAAGTTTGTTAGAATCACAGAAAGGCAGAGAAAAAATTTGGTATGCCAGGACCATCACAACAGGGATTGCACTTACCCATGCACCAATTACAAGTCTGGTACACACCTTGGGATTCATGACAAGAGGATAATATAGAGGCTTACATATAGCTACATAACGATCGCATGCCATTACAGCCAGTAGAAAACACTCTGTTAATCCCAGAATAAGAAAGATACAAAGTTGAGCAGCACAAGCTGGCAAAGAAATATGCCTGTTCTGGGTCCAAAGGTTTATCAAGATTCTGGGAAGAGTGACTGATGTGTAGCAAATCTCTAAAAAGGAAAAGTTTCCCAGAAAAAAATACATTGGTGTTTGAAGAGCTGGATCAATCTGAGTTATGACAATTATTAGGGCATTTCCCATAAGAATAGTCATATAGATGATAAAGAAAATCCCAAATAGAAAGCCTTGGAGTTTGGGAAGGTCAGAAAATCCCAGGAGAATGAATTCCATCACAACTGTAAGATTTCTTTCTTCCATTTTTTTTTCTTGGAAGCATTTCAATTTTAGAAAAAAATGAATTGAGGATAGGATAATGATTTGATTTCCCTTGGCCTCAATTTGTTTATCTGTAAGAAGTGGAATGAGTTGATTATATCATCTGAAATTATTTTTTCATTTCATACTTTATGATTAAAAGTCATTTTCACAGAGGCTGTGTTTTAATATGTCTCCCTAGTGATGATATTCTCTGTTCAAATTGGGTTTACAGCTTCCACACTCCATTTTTTATGTACTAAGCTCTATTTCAGTAAAAATATTATGTCATCTAAATTTCACTCTAGACCTTACATACTTTGATGTACCAAATCCTTCCCTACCTCTGAGATTCTATGTTCTAGCATATAGTCTTTTTCAACCTGTAACATTCTTTGTTTTAATGACCATTACAATGGAAGACAAAGGCTAAAGTAAGGAAGTCCTGTAAACAATTCATTTTTTAGACACTTAATACTTATTTGCTTTGCACAAGTCATATCCTCTCTAGGTCTTAGTTTCCATACATGAAATATGATCATGATGACCACCTAAAAAACTGATATGAGGCTAAAATTAATAAAATATGGAAAAAGGATATGGAAATAGGAAATAAAAAAATTGAAATATGGATATTGCTCAAATAGGAAACTACATAAATGAGATGTCTTCCCTGCTGCCTGTAGTATATTTTGTAATATCATTTCCACTTCAAAGTTCTAGAGTTCTAGAGCTCTAGAGCTCCATTGTTTTGGGGACATTTGGATGCACATATTGATCAATCAATTTAAAAGTATGAATTTTATAAAAACCTAAATCTGTTTTTAAATACTATTCCATGTATATCATTTGTATATTCAAAGAATATATTCTTTTTACATAATTTGGTATGATATTTTTTCAGGGAATAATATGATAAAAAGATGGAATAATATTTTTTCCAAATCACTCCTCCCTCCAAGACAAGTGCATTTTTTAGAGATCAAGGTTTTGCTTGTACTCTGGTTAGAATGACTAAAGTATAGAGAGAAAATCTGTATTTCATGCCAATCACAAGATTGTACTTATCCAAGAGCCAAGAACATACCTGTTATACACATTGTCATTGGTGATGACACCTTGAAAAACATGACAAACTTTTCTTTTGATTCCTTCTAGCAGCCTGTCTTTTCAAATGCTATGTTGTTTTATTCCCATGTTTTTCAACTTCATAGAACATTCCAACTTGAAGCAACCTCTCCCTTTCCAAATTCCTAGAGTATTTACACTCTGTATGTACATTTATCATTTTCCTAAGATAACTAATATTTTACCTGTCTTTTTCTTTAAAACCCCTACCTTCTGTCTTAGAATCAATATTGTGTATTGGTTCCAAAGCAGAAGAGTGGTAAGGGCTAGGCAATGGGGGTTAAGTGACTTGCCCAGGGTCTCACAGCTAGGAAGTGTCTGAGGTCACATTTGAGCCCAGGACCTCCCATCTCTAGGCCTGGCTCTCAATTCATTGAATCACCTAGCTGTCTCCTACTTATCTTTTTTTGTTGAGTACTATTTCTCAAGCCCCTTTAGGACAGTCTCACCTTGAGGTACTTTGTACTTGATGTACCTTGAACATGATATACATCCAGTACATTCGTGTAGCTAGTCTGTGGGATAATATTTCTTGGACGATGAAATTTCCTATCCTTAATGTTTCCTCCAGCTTCCTGGTACCTATTGATTTGCATGTTCCTGGTATAGGAATCTACTCTTTTGTTCAAAATAATAATTTTATCTAAATATACCTTACAAGACATAGTATACTCTGCCATTTTAATCATTAATACTTTACTAATTTCTAATTGGAAATTTCAAATGAGCTTAGAGTTACATGAATGTTAGCTAATGAATCAATGGGATAGAAATATATAAATATGTATATATATATATATATACACATATGGATAAGAAACAGATTTTGGCTCAAACTAGAGCAGAGACACTGTGAAACAAGGACTAGGACTAGCACATTTCGTACCCTAAGGGGCAAAGGGAAATGCTATATGATAGGACAAAAGAACAAAAAGTAGTTAGAAATTATATTTAAAATTAAAGAAAGGTATTCATAAAATAAGCAATATAAGCTCTATCCAAAATATTATAGAACTTTCATTCTCTTCTTATTTAATCTTTAGAAGAGAGAGTTATCCATCAATTAAAGTACAAAGCATTATAGGTTTTGGAGTCCATTTTCATCCCCTTGCCTGTTGAATCATTTTAAAATATGTCCTTATCTGGGAACTTAACACATATCCCATTTTTGATGATGTCCAGTAGATCATTGACTGTGACTACAAATCTCATTTGGAAATTATCATTAACCTAGAAGAGAACTAATAAAAAAAATTCATGACCCTAACCTCCTTCTGAAATGCTGGTTAGAGATTCACAAAAAAGTAGAGGCAGAACAAGGAAAAATTTATTCAGAGAATTCCAGATACATTGAAATATTTCAGTTAATCGTTTTATATTTCTCATTAATATTTTGGAACTGATCTCAAATCTCTGAATAAGAGTCCAACACTTCTCTTTTATCTTTCATGTAAATACAGCTGGCTACTCACTTCAGAGCACTGGCCAAAAATGTAATATAATCAAGAATAGAGTTTAGATTTTAATCTTTTTTTCCATAAGAAGCTATAGGAATAAGAAAACAATCTGTAAGGTCTGTCATATACATAAAGATTTCTACAACCACTTTATTGAGTTTTCAAATTATATTTTTCCTTTATTTTTTTAAATAACCGCTATCTTCCACCTTAGAATCAATACTATACATTCATTCCAAGGCAGAGGAATGGTAAGGGCTAGACAAAGGGATTTAAGTGACTTGCCCAGGGTCATATACCTAAGAAGTGTCTGACACCAGATTTGAACAGAGGACTTCTGTAGCCTTTTTCCTTTATTCTTATCAAGGCATACTGATAAAAAAAATCTTAGTCTGTTATATCCCAACCCATTTCTTAAGCTTTTTCTAATTATTCAATATAATAAAAAAAATTCACCCCTTTAATAATAGGAACATATTCAGAACAGTCCATGGACTATTCCATGTGTTTTTAAAACTGCCTGTTAGTAGAACAAGATATTTTTATTTTTATTTTTCACGAATTTCCTATTTAGTTTTTATGTTGTTTCCAATCTCTTTACTTTCTCTTAATCTTTAATGGGATTTTAGAATTTAGAGTTACCTGGAATAGGTATTTTATTATAATCACCCATCCATTCAGAGGAACTGAAGGTGACACCAAAATAACACTTACCTTTATCAGATGGGACAAATAATATCCACTCCTTGAATTACTATTTTGGCAATTACCTTTATAAATACTATACTATAATATGTTCATAAGTAAAATTGCTTTTATGTTTGTATTATTGTGATGATTTAAAGTTTATAAGACATTCATCCATACATAAAAGTACACATACATCTATGTATACTTGTATTTCCCCTTGATTCTCACAGTTTTTCTGATTTCAATCCTATTGGTATTATCTCCATTTTTCAAATGGGATATCTGAATTTCATTTTTGATGGCTTGTCCAAGATTACTCCACTATTATCCATTACAATTGATATTAAAAATAATTGGATTGTATACTGATACATTAAAACACTCCAGATCAATATCCTTCCTACTACATTATTCCTTCTACTTTGATTATGAATACTTCCTGACAACAACAACAACAACAAAAGTAACAAAGACAAACCTCCCCACACAAAAATTAAAAAAAATATTTATATTGGAGCTCAAAGTATTCAGAGTCCTTTAAGTAGAAAAGCTTCCTTTCCTTCTGTGTTCTTTTGAGACTGTTACTCTCTGAGGCCACTTTGTACTTTTTAATGAGGTGACCAATTGTATGCTTCCAAGTCCAGAGCTTTGAAAACCAATTAACAAGGAAGTGTGGAATACTGGAAGAAACTGGGTGATTACAGTCAGTAATCTAGGCCTTCAGTCTTCTCCCTTTTCATAAAATATTTTTTTATATTTTCTTTTTAAAAAATATATCATCTATTATTCCCACCTTCCCCTTATCACAGATACATTCAATATGAAAAGTAGTATATTTTAGAAAGGCAAAAAAGTTAGTATAACTGATTGATACATGCAAAAATCTTTTTTTTTTAAAAACCCTTACCTTCCTTCTTGGAGTCAATACTGTGTATTGGCTCCAAGGCAGAAGAGTGGTAAGGGCTAGGCAATGGGGGTCAAGTGACTTGCCCAGGGTCACACAGCTAGGAAGTGACTGAGGCCGAATTTGAACCTAGGACCTCCCATCTCTAGGCCTGGCTCTCAATCCACTGAGCTACCCAGCTGCCCCCCAAAAATCTTTTTAAAATATCCTTGTATAATGTGCAACATCTGTGGAAATGTCAAACTCATGAAAGGCAAATTGGGAAGTATCTCCTCATATTGCATCTTAAACCTGTTTGATTTTTATGGTCTTATTACACTTACTTTTGGGTTTTGTTGTTGTATTAATGTTGCTTTCATTTAATTAGTTGTAGTTACTTTGTGTGACAGGAGGTACACATATGGCAGATTGTATATAATTTTATTGGTTTTATGCACTTCATCCTGCATCATTTCTCATAGATCATTCCATGCTTCTCCATATTCATCACACATATCATTGTAATATTTCATTACATTCAAAAACCTTAATTTATTTAGTCATTCACCAATTGTGGTCATCTCTTTTTTATTTCTAATACACAGTATAACACCAAAAAATGTTGAGAAAAGATTTCTAAGTATAGTGAGAATTTTTTTTCCTATTGATAGCTTACATCTGTTATAAGTACAGTGATGTCCTCTCTGGCTGAAAGATCATGGATATTTTAATGACTTTATTTGTGCAATCCAATTACTTTCCATATTGTACCTTTTCACAGCTGAACCAACAATATAGTAGAATAACTCTCTTTCCACAAGCCTTCCAACATTAACCACTGAGTTTTTGGCATTTTCCCCAAAGATCTGGGTATGCGGTACAAACTCATGATTGCTTTGATTTGCATTTCTCTTATTCATTTGGAGCATTTTTTTTCCTGTTGTGAATACTTTAAAATTTGAGGGTTGTGAAATATGCACTTTCCTATCTCACAGGGTTGTTGTGAGAGAAGCACTTTGAAAATAGTGGAAGCAATTTCCCTACCAATTCTTAATAAAACATAATGGAACATTGAGCATTTTACTCAATTCTTTGGAATGAAAATTTTCACTATAATCTAACAGCATCTCCTTGATAAAAACACCATTAAGAATGATTCTCCTCCTTGCATAGGGAGTTTCTACAATACATTTAAAGATGAGTGACAGAATTTTTGTATGCTGTGACAAATGAAAAGGATTTGAGAACACAATACAGTGCTGATGATTGAATCTTCAGCTGAAATATGGGGACTGTCTCCATTAAGCTATTTCATGTAATAAATGTAATAATGGAATGGATCAATGAATGCCCAGTCTAACAGAATACATAATATTCTCTTCAGATATAATTCTCAATACAGCCTTGTTTAGCCTATTTCTGGGCATACATATCATAATAATCTTTTCCTAAGGCATCTACAAGGCATTGGATTGAAGTAAATTCAACTAATATGTACGATATTAGTCAAAGCAGATAGAAATCTCAATATGATATATGAATTATTTTTAGTTTTCACTTTCATTAAATTTTGTGCCTGGAAAATGGGAAAGGGAAGTGTAGTAACATAAGCATATCAACATTAGAGGAAATATTATGCATATATAATTGGATTCAGAGTCAGGAATGCAAGTTGTTTACATAGTTTCTGTATGACTTTAGAAAAATCATATAACCTCTCAGGAGTCAAGAGAAGTCTCTAAAACTATAAACTCATGCATAGCTGCTTATATCTATTCAGTCTATTAGGAGGTGTATGGGGTGTATGGGGTGTATGGGGTGCTCAGGGAGGGGTAGTATTTCTGGTATGGAGGGCTTGTCATGCCCTCTTAGGGCATCTCTCCAGCCTCTGACCCTCACCTGACACCCAGCTCTCACTTGTGGCTCCCAGTAGCTGCTAGCATGTGGCAGCGGCCACACCCCGGGCAATGGCTTCGACAGGCTGGCTAAACCTTGTGAGAGTAGCCATCGGGTCATAGACCCCTGGTGAACCAAGGCTTTGCTCATCCAGCATGTGAAGACTGCTTCGGCAGAATAGGCAGAAGAAACCAATAAGAAGGTTCAACGGCTGAGATGGCGATGCAGCAAAGCACTGTGGAGTGCTTAGGGAGTGTTGGAGCACAAAGGACAACACGGCCATCCAATGCAGCTGAGGAAGTCTCCAGGTGTAACAAGTTTTCGTGCCATTGGACTCAGGCTTCCAATGTCGAGAGAGTGGGACTGTCTCTGTGCATCGACTTTTCCACTTAGATCTCCTTCACGCACAAGTGTCTTTGTGCACACTCATCTATACACCATAGATGAAAATGCACAAAGACAATCATCATCCTTGGTTACCAAGAGACTACTACTACTATTAGGAGGAGATTTACAGAAAATAAAAAGAAAATGAGTTTGAAGCCATTGCAAAATAGCAAGGAAATTGAACTGTGCTAATATGGTACATTAGTAGCTATATCACTCCTGGAATGGTTTTAAATAAGGTAACAAATTTTTATTTGGAGTCTATCTTTTTCCTGAAAATATCCCATCTTTGATATATATATAAGTGACATTTCAGTATTTCCATCCTCTGTAATACAGAGTTATTTGCATCTTGGTATGGCATAAAAATACTCATCTTTCTAATCTGTAATGAGGTATTATTTTTCCTACATAGAGCTCCAAGAATGAAAGTATGATAAAATTTATCCCTTATCCCTCTTTAATTGTGGTAAGGTTAGCATTAATAATAAAATTAATAATTAATAATAATTAATAAAATAAAAAGATTAGCATTAATAATAAAAATAAAAAAATAAAATAAAAACCATTTTTATTAGAGAGAGATCTCTGCAATTTATAGATACAAAAGAAAATATTAGAAATGAATAAATTTATATCAGTAAAACTAGAAGTTTTTAAAGTCAGTGCAAACTAAAATACATTGATTTTTCTATTTATTATTAAATAACTCAACATCAACAAAGAAAATGGTGTTCAAAAAGTTCTTTGTTGGAAAGATAATTGGGCTAAATGAACATTTTTGGCATTTTATAATGTCCCTTGTTGATGGAAGTACTGACACTTTAGCCACATAAAGGAGTCCAGTTTTAAAAATCTTGTAATAACAAACATATATTTTAAAGAGAGAGAGAATAAGCAAGTCATTTTGGAAACAATGTTGGGTTTGAATTAAAAAATGAGTGTGAGTTAAGCACATGAAAACTTTTTCAGATCACTGATTCTTGAGTTAAACACTGGTTTTATACTAGATGATGACTGAGATTCCTTTTATTTCCAAATTTATTGTCTTTTTATTTCATGTACTTCAGATAAGACAGTGTCAGATGTATTATGGCAGTCACCATATAATTTCTTAACCAACACACACACACACTCCTCTAATGCAGTAAGTTATTGCAAACTACAAGAAAACATTCCATGCCAATATGTTGCAGATTCAGAATCAGTTTCCCCATTTCCTAATTTAAATAGCAAGAGGAATTTCAGTATAGTAAAGTACTTTGTTTATTCTATACTAGTCATAGAAAAAAACTTCTTTGATCAAAGAAGGATAAGGAAGGGTAAAAAATGTGGGGGAAATTGATTAGTGAAACATTTATGATTCTGTAATCTGTCATAAGGAAAAGTTACGTAGGAAAGTGTGTAAGTTTGTGAAGGAGAGTGACATAAGACCAGCAGGAAAAGATTCTGGAATTTTGAAGGAAGGCTTAGACTGGAACTGTAGTGGTTAAGTGTGGCTCTGGAGATATCTGAGGAGTGTGGCTCCTTTTTGTTAGTGGCTGATCCTATCCTCATTCCTGTCCTGCTTTCTGTCTTGTGCTGAATTTCATTGTTGAAGAACCTGGTGATCCTGACCAACTGTCTGCAATGATTGTGAGACAAGGTCTAGGTCCTTTTTGGATCCACTATCTTCCCCGGGCCCTATCAAGCTTACAAAGACCAGTACCTTAATATCATCTAAGGGGTGGGGGGGGGTGTTAGTTGTGGCTTAGTAGGAAGAGCTACTGGGAATTTTCTAGGAAGTGATTAGAGGATTAATGTAAAACAACCACTCTGAGAAGACTCTCTGTGAAGAAACATTAGATCCCTGGGGTATTAGTTAGAAAATTACCTTTAGGGTTATCCCATACCCTTCTAATATATTCTCTTTAATTAAACCTATTCTCCCATTTTACTGAGTGGTCTGTGTGTGATCTCAGACCAGGTTCTGTCCTGGTCAGAATGTCTCTTAGCCTTTCAATGCACAGTCAACCTACTGACACTGACCCAATTCAATCCCAGTCCCAAATACCACCCTTTTACAAATCTGAAATCCCATATTCACATACTTAATTTGCTACTTATTATTTATTTGATATTGGATATAATACTTCAATATGCTATTACTGCACCTTCTCCTAACATCGCAACCCCACCAATCGTGTGTACCACAGAATGGCACAATCATTTTCAATATTCGTTAGCGATTTGTGTATATGAAAGGAAAGGTGAGGTATTGTAGGAAGATAGGCATTTTGATGAAATATTAATTGGATCTAAACATTCTTTGTAACAACTTATAATCATGGTGAAAATAGAAATATTTTCTACCTTTTTAAATAGATAAATCACTGTTTAGACTATGCCTAACAGATATTGAAGAAAGAAGAAAATAACATTTATGTGAAAAATATATATATAATTGCTGTTTATGAATCTGTCTCTAACGCTGCATATTGGTTTAATTAGTCTTCCTTACATTAACTGTGCTGAACATAGAAATCCATAATTATACATATCTTTTTCTATCAAATTATGTGCTTTTGCAATGAAAGTCTGAGCATAAGATTGGCAGAAACAAATGTGTTGTATTTGGATCAGTAAGATTAGTTTAAATAATTAAAACATCTCTAAAGCTTTACTTTACCTCCAACAAAGAGCAAAGATGAAAAATGGATTCAAAATTGTAAGTAAAGGTTTCTGAAAGACAGGATACATAGTCGAAAACTATTCCTAGGACTATAAATTGTTCTAATATTTCCAAAGAAGGGGAGGGATCAAATTTTGTGAGAAAGGTGACTATATTTTTTCATAATCTTTTATCCAGTATTTGTGCTTCTAAGAACATATTCAACAGAAGTCAATGAAAGAAGGAAAGGCAATTTATAGATATATAATCCTAAACTAAACGCCTCCCAATTTTTAATCTTTTCTAACTTCTAAAGATATTTGTGCTTGACTTTTGGAATTATTTTTTATGAGGATGTGCAACAAAAAAGAAGAAACTAGGATTTGTAAATTTAATTATTTCTTTCATGATCCTCATAAATTGAGTTAATTTTCTCAGAGTATCAAGGACATCTTCCTTCTTTAATGTACATATCATAGGGTTAAATATTGATGTCACAATGATGTAGAAAGAGGAAAAAAATCTGTCTGCTTCTTCTGAGTGATTGGATTTGTATCTGAAATACACAGTAAGACCAGACCCAAAAAACATGATGACAACTATTAGTAGGGAAGAGTAAGTAGAAAACAATTTGTATCTCCCAGTGGTTGATGGCAGTTTAAGGATTGTCATGATGATTTTTTACATAGGAACAAAGTAACTAGAGAAAGGAAATCAAAGAAAATAGGACAGCATCACCATGGACTGAGAATTCATTTACAAATATGTTCCCACAGGTCATCTTCACTACTGTGGGCATGTCCCAGAAAATATGATTGAGTTTGCTAGAACCACAGAATGGTAGGGAAAATATCTGATAGATCTGTCCTATTACCACTGGAATTCCAGTGATTGAGGGGCCAGCAATCAGCTGGACACACACTTTGCTGTCCATGATGACTGGATGGTACAGGGGTTAATAAATTACCATGTTGCAGTCATATGCCCATCACAGTCAGAAGTAAGCATTCTGTTACAACAAGAATAAGAAATAAACAAAGCTGAAAAGCACAGGCAACTAAAGAAATATATGTGTTTTGTGTCAGAAGATGCATCAACAACCTTGGGAGGGTGACTGATATATAACAGATTTCAACAAAGGAAAAATTTCCAAGAAAAACATCCATAGGTGTTTGGATACATGGACCAACCTTGGTTAGAGCAGTGATGAGACCATTTCCTATCAGGATACTCATGTAGATAACAAAGGAGTTCACAAACAGAAATGCTTGGAGTTTGGAAAGGTTAGAAAACCCAATAGAACAAATCCCATTATCAGAGTGAAATTTAATTCTGACTTTTTCCCCCTATTTTCCATCAGTGGAAATAGTAACTTAAGTACTAGCCAATCATTTTCTTTTTCTGGGATTTTATTTCCACCTCTGAAAAAAGCACATTGCTTGAATTAAATCATGGAATCATACAACTGAGTGTTGGAAGGAATTTTGATGTCTATTTCCAACCTCTCTGCAAAAGAAATCCTAAATACTAAATACCTGATAAGTGACCAGTCAGCCTCCGAACAGAGAACTCTGAGGAAAGGGAAAACAGCATCTCTTGAGGAAAGACTAATTTTTCTCCATGGAACTTCTGCTCAATGTTCCTAATACTCCCCTTGGCATAAACAGGAAAAAGTGTGATTCTAACCCTTATGTCAAAAACTTCCTCAATTGAAAAAAAACTATATTGATTCTCTTGTGTAATCACTAATCACATTCCATTTCAAATCTGAGTCATTAACAAAGACTTGACTGAAATACCTCAGCATTTCTGTGAAAACTGCAATATGATTTAAGTTATGATATAGGACTGATCTTGTATTTACATGCATGCAAATATTTATAGGTTTGCACATTGCATAAATATATGTGTGATTTCAAATAAATATTTATAGGCCATGTGCATATATATTTATATATTTATATGCATGTGTATATGCACTCAAACAACATAAATGTGTGGATACATGCACACATCTCATCACATGTTATTGTATACAGATACATGTGGACACATACAGTGCATGAATAAGCTACCTGTATAAATGTGTAATTATATGCATATGTGTATATACACATATTTATGTACACACATACAAATTATAGTTGAAATTTTAGAGACATAAATACACACATTCTCTGTTAATCCTTTCCTCCTAAGAACAATTCAAGTTTCCCAGGTGCTGTGAAATTATATTTTTATCCCTGATTATTCCAACCTCAAGCAATTACTTCTTCATCTAAATTGCTAGAATATTAACATTTTCTACTACATATTTTAAATATGATATCTACTACTTTATCCAGTTACATTTCATTTTTCATGTCAATAGATTATAAATATCTTGACAGTAAGAATATAGTCTTAAATGTCTTAAGGCCTTGCATAATGTCTTACATGTAATAGATATTTAGTAGATGCTTCTTAGTTAATGTAGTGAACTGGTTTTATGGTAATATTTCTTGATCATTGAGTAAATTCATCAATTCAAAGCATTAACTTTCCAATTAAAACATGAGCCTCTATATTTTGAGATTAATTTCTTTGCATTAAATTCATAATTTTGATGGAGTCTAGAAATGGTAATAAACTAAGTTATTAAATGTATTAATGCAGCCAATTATTTATCATAGATTTACTAACTGAGCATCTAGATGAAGCTCGATAACTGAGAGAATGGAATAGATGAACATGAAAATAATAATAGTGAGTTGTTAACAGTGTGTCCTTATCTGAGACACAGAATGAAACACTAGACCAGGCAGAAATAGCAAGGTGACATTAGATAATATATTGCTATTTAAAATATATTCATAGTTACCAAGAATAATAATGGGACTATAAAAGATACTTTATCCTTATAAAATGTTATTAAATTATATTCCCATTCCTTACACATATTATTTACTTTGGAAATTGTTTAATGGCAGTAGGTAATGTTCTTATATCTATATTTATTCATTTAATTATACTCTTCTAAATTTTACCCCTATGTTTTTGTTTGTTTTTTTAGCATACCAATAATAAAGGCAGAAATGCAAAAGTGCTTTTTGATAGGTGGGATAGAGAAGAATAAATTCTAATCCTGACTTTATCAAAAAATAAAATTAGCTTCATGACATGAATCAAGTGATTTAATTTCCTAGTGAGAGGTTATATTATTTTTCAAGGAAAAAATATTTTAATGAAATAGAGGACTTTTAAACATTTCCCATAAAAAGACCAGAACTGAATGGAAAATTTGAATCTCAAATACAAGACTCAAGAGAAGCATAAAAATGTAAACAGGAAAGAAAAATCAAAAGACAGTCAAAAAGGTTAGACTATGTACATCCCTTTGTGGGGAGATGGTTTTATTAAATACAAAGAACTTATAATTAATAGGACAGTTAGAAGGAGCTAATATAGACAGAGGGCAAGGATATGAGTTGAATATGATAGAATGTTCTAAAAAAGAAAATTAAACATGAGAAAGTGGAATACATTGGGAGAAGGAGGAAGGGAGAAAGAATGGGGTAAATTATAATGTTTAAATGATAGATGAAAGAGGTTTTACAGTGGAGGGTGAAATTGAAAAGGTGGAAAAAGGACTACATGACTCACTGTCATCAGAAGTGTTTCAGTGAGGGAAAACTTCACAATGAGTTGGGAATAGAAATCTGTCATCCTACAGGCAACTAGGAGGGGGAGTACATACAGAAACTGTGTACAGCTGACAGAAAAGAGAGAAAACAATAAGAATAATATGTACCATGATTATATAAAAAAATCAAGAGAACAAAATATCCAAGTAAACCAAATACAAATGGAACTCAAACACAGAAGAAGTTTATATTAGCATACATATATAAATTATATTTTTAAAAATGTAAACAATGTAGAGTTTGTTTTCTTACACCTACTCTTTTTATTCATTTTCTTAGTTAAATGTGTTTTCTTCTGGGTAGTGCTGGTGATTATAGGGAATAAGTTTATAATAATAAGTTCAAAAGAAAAGCCTTATTGTAAAAAATTATTAATTTTGCATCTCACAATGTTTTTTCTCTCATATTTATTCAAATAAGGTTCTCTGTATAAATCAGACAGGTGATGTTTTCCCTGTTCTTCTAATTTGTTTGTGATATATCCCTCTATGTCTAGGTTATGTACCTATTTAGATCTTGGTAAGTGGTGTAAGGTATTGATCTAAGTCTTGTTTCTGCCAGACTGCTTTGCAATCCCCCCTCTTTTTTATTTATTTTTTCAAAAAGTGAATACTTAACTCAAAAGCTTGGATCTTCACTTTTATAAATTCAAGGTCCTTTAACCTTTTACTATAATTTTTATGTATTTTCTAACATGACACATTTTTAAACTCAATTTTCATTATTTTTTTCTATATCACTTTAAATAAAAGTAGTTAACAATATGATAAATCAGACATTCATTGAAAGCTTTTGCCATCTTCCAAGGTATAAATAATGACACTGAAAACTTAAGAAGGACTTTTGAGCTAGCTCAAGTAGGCTTTAGAACATTTCTGATCAAAGGTTTATTTGTTATAAGGAACTGCATCAAGTAGTCAGTCAGCTTTTATTAAATGCTTACTATTTGCCAGGCACTGTGCTAAGTTCTGTGGATACAAAAAGAGGCAAGTTCTTCCTAGACTTAATATGAAATGATAAAAATAAAGAGAGTAAAACCATAAAAACAAATGTAAATTCTCAATTATATAATGATCCTAGGCCATCCAAAAAACTCTTTATGAAAAATATAATCCACCTCCAGAGAAAGAACTAGTGGATTCTGAATGCAGACCAAAAACCACTATATTTCGTTTCTATTTTTTTAACAAGATCGCCTCCATAAAAAAATTAGTATAGAAAAGTGTTGCACATGATTGCCCATGGAATACCTTTTTCAGATTGCTTACTGTCTAAAGGAGGGGAAATGGATGGAAGGTAGAAGGCAGGGAAAAATTTGGAACCTCAAAATTTTTAAATTTAATATTAATTTTTTTAGCATTATGTCTTTCTGGTTACAGAGCCCACTGTCCCCTGAGACCGACGTAGTGAATACTGAAGAAATCAGGCTAAGATGGAAAAGTAAAAAAAAAACACTCAAATCCCTCTAAACACTTTCCAAGCATAGAAGAACAACCACCTAAGAACAAAAGTGCTCCAGCCAAGAACAACATGAAGAGACAGCAAGAAGGACTTATTTTACTGGAATATGAGGAGAGAGTGTTGAATAAGCTTCAGGAGAACTTAGATGTGGTATAACAGAAAGTGTCAGAGAAAAGAGGACAGGCAATTCAGTCCATTCTCATCCAGATAGACAGAGGAAAATAAGCAACAGGAGGAGGAAAATAGCCCCCAAAGGTACAACTTCATTGAGATTAGACAAAACCCAAATTGAAATAGCTGAACTGAAAAGGTGCAAGCCTCCACATGGGAGAACAATCAGGGCACCTCTGTGAAGTGCTTAATCTTACACCTAGAGGACTGAGTCAATCCTATGCACAATATGAGGCCAGGATAAGATTCCCTTTGCCCCAGGAAGAGCTAAGCTTAAGCATATGGATAAAATCCAGGGAAAAATAACTTTAAAATGAGGAAAAGACAGAGAAAAAGTCTGATGATAGAAAAATATGTTTAAAAAAAGAGCTGACCAAAATGCATGTTCAGAAGAGGACATCAAAATCAATAACAAATGTGAATTCTCAAAAGAAAACTTGAAAATATGTATATTTCTTCACATATACAAATTTGTCAAATATACAAATAATAGATATATTAAAATGTTAAATATGTATATGTGCATATATGTTTACTTATATGTTCATACAAATGTACAAAATATATTGTAATTGTTATGATTTCTATTTCCAATTTTTAATTTAGGTTGATCTGATTTTTTACCTTTTTCCTTTTGCATCATTTATTCTAAGAAATATCTCTGAACTTGAGGCAAAGATGTTTTTTTTCTTTGATTATGGATTTTCTTTTAATTTTCTTTAGGTGTTTTCCACAGGAATCAACAAAATAAATCCTGAATAATACATGGGTATTTTATGTTTTTAATTGCTATAGACTCAATTTTAATTTTTAATTTTTTTATTAAATATTCATGATTTTTTACCATTAATTGGCAAATAATGATTCTTTTGAGTATTCATTTTTCAAAATATTAAGATCTGAGTTGTCACCCACTCTCCCTTCCCTCTCTATTCCTGGAGATGATAAGCAATTAGATCTGGGTTATAAATGTATTATCATAGAAAGCATATTTCCATATTGGTATTGTTGTGATAGAATACTCATATAAAGCAAAAAAAAAAGAATACACATGCAGAAGGGGAAATGGCATGCTTCAATCTGTGTTCAGACTATATTTATTCATTCTTTGGGGGAGAATAGCATAAGTCTTTGTCATAACTCCTCATTTTTATTCAAGAATTTATTCTTATATTTGGACTATTGACAAAGCTTTACATACCTCTGGAAAGAATATTTTCTTTTTTAAACATATTCACTTGTTGGTTTCTGGTTACTGTTTTCTACATGTGTTGAGTATTTATTTTTCAAGATTTCCAGGGGTGATTTGAGCAGAATATGTAAATTTTCAGCATATCACATATTCAAGGATATGATCTAAGAAAACTTCTGATAACCATTGATTTAATAGGATATTTCTGAATTCCTAATGCAGGTTTATATTATCCAGTTCCAAGAATATACTTATTTAAAAAAAATTAAAACAAGGTAATTTCACCAAAATCCAGAATGAACAAGACACTTCACTAAAGCCAATTGTTTCAAAAGACAATGTTTGTTTATTCCTCCAAAATATTTTACATTATAAATGTACAAACAGATTTGTAGTGTATTCTTCTACTTACCTTAATCAACAAAATGATTCCATTTATCCACTAATCATTGTAATCTGCAAGTGAAATGAGTAAAAGCCCATATTTCCCAAATTCAACCATGTTTACAGAAAAAGGAAGCAAAAAGAAATAGAAATCTGTGATTAAATTTGTCTTCAATTCATAAGAAACTAGAATGTTTCAATCTAATCACACATTCCATAAGTTAAATAATCAAAAACACTTTAGGTTGAAGAAAGATTTTTATATTTCCATCTCTATTTTTCATAGGAAAAGAAAAAAAGTATATATATATAAATCCAGACTAGAATCATGCAATGTCTACTAGATGACATTCTGTTATTTTAGTCTGGAGTATTGAGGTATTAGCCTCGGGTAATTTCACGATTTGGATGATAAGGTAATTCCTTATTAATAGTGATTGAAAACAACAATAACAATGACAAGAATAATTTTGCTCTTTGGTTATACATAAAAGCAATTAATATCATGGAAGATTGTGAGTAGAAATGCCAAATAACTTTAGATAATTAGAAGGGTATTGTAATAATTTGAAAGACATAAAGGAAAGAAAATGGAAGGAAAAAAAAACTTTAAGATGGTTCAAAATTGAAGAATATGCAAGTTAAATTATTTTAATTCTTTACACATTTAGAAAATAGTCTTTTCATTGCCGCAATGAAATCCTTATTCCTCAGACTATATATCATGGGATTAATCATTGGTGTCACAATGGTGTAAAATACAGAGAAGATCTTTTCTGTTTTGCCTGAATAACTGAAATTTGATTGAAGATATGCAATTAGACCAGAACCATAGAATAAGCATACAACTATTAAATGAGAGGAACAAGTAGAGAAGGCTTTGGATCTGCCAGTGGTAGATGAGAGCTTCAGGATAGTGTTGAGGATTCTGATGTAAGACGTGAGTATCATCAGAAAAGGAATCAAACCAAACAGGAAACAATCAACAAAAAGAAAGAATTCATCCCCAGAGATGTCTCCACATGCCAACTTAATTAAAGGGGGCATGTCACAGAAAATATGATTGAGTTTGTTAGAACCACAAAAAGGCACAGAGAAAACTTGATATGTTTGCATGATCATGACTGGAATCCCACTGACCCAGGAGCCCACAACCATTTTCATACACATCTTATGATTCATGATTATAGGATAGTAGAGTGGCCTACAGATGGCCACATAGCGGTCATAAGCCATCACAGCAAGGAGGAAGCTCTCTATTGATGCCAAAATAAGAAAGAAACAGAGTTGTACAGCACATGACAGTAGAGAAATGTTTCTTTTCTGACTCCAAAGATTCACAAGCATTCTGGGGAGGGTAACTGATGTGTAACAAATTTCCACAAAGGAGAAGTTTCCAAGAAAGTAATACATAGGTGTTTGAAGAGCTAGTTCTACATTGGTGACTATGATGATAAGACCATTCCCTAATAGTATACTTACATAGATGATTAAAAAAACAACAAAAAGAAATCCCTGGGAATTAGGAAAATCAGAAAATCCCAGGAGAATAAAATCTTCCATGATAGTAATATTTGTATCTACCATTTTTATGTAGATTACATCTTTAGAATGTCATTCAACATTGGAGTGTCACTTTTCATCAATATGACTTGAATTATGACTCTGAAATGACAAATAATTTAGATTAGAATATGACTTAGATAGCTTCAAGACTAGACATTTAAAATCATTTATTCACTTTGGGCATTTTATGTAATGCTTATATTATATTACATTATAAAATCATATATATGCATATATCATTATCTATATCTATATCTATACATATACACATATATATATAACATGATTGATTGTACATTTCTGTGTTCTAATATCCCTAATATCTCTAGAAATCCATCTTTATATTTGATATTCTCTTCTAGATTTGAATAATATATTCTGAATACTGCTTTTCAGAATTTATGATCTATGGTATATGTATATAGTTTGTTACTATAACAACTATGTTCAATATGTAATGTCTCTACTAAATAATCATCTTTCTCTATTTTAAGTTATGAATTTATTTCCATCTTTAAATTCCATGACTTTTATCATTGTAGTAAAAATTTTTTGAAGAAGACCAATTCAATCATGAAACATTCATTTTTCTTGAATGTTCTACGTTCAAAAAATATCTTGAGAGAATTCATGTAGAAAGCAACATTTATTAATTTTTCAAGGAAGTTTTTACATCTAATGTTTTAAAATTTAACTATAGACAACAGAGAATATTAATATCCTGGTCATTTTTGTCTACTCTTGCTAAATTCAATGCATTCTTTAAGTAGTTGTAAACTTAACCCTGGTTAGGAGATATTTTTGTATTTTATGTTCTAGTATATGTCCAATGGAAAGAAATTTCCTACAGATTAAAGGATTTTGTGGCAAGTCTTTAATTTAAGGTAAATTGGAGAACTCTGCTTCCTAATATCTATATTATTTGAGTCATCTGAAGGAAGAATACCTGAGCAAGTTCAGGTAATCAACAACTGATTTGTGAATGGGAATTTGAATATCTGGATTCAGATCCTTAGATGAGATGGAGAAAAGATAAGGTCTATATCAGAAATTTTTGTGGTATAAAATACAATAGTAATAAAATAATTATAAATTGCAGTTACAGGACAAATAACATAAATTTTGCTTCATCTATGTTTCAGAATCAATTAATACCACCTCAGTCCACCCCACTCAGAATCTTATGTACAGAGACTGGAAAGTGATGCTACAGTTATCTTGACCATAGTCTTACCCCTGCCAAATTCACAGTGTTTGATAAAAAAGTGGAAGTGAGACAAGGAAAGTCTTAATGATATAATCTTTACTATGAGGAAATGTTCAATGAAATTGATTGAAATCCCCAAGAGCAGTATACATTTGTGCTATAGAGAGCTCCACTTGGTATGTGGATATAGATGGTCACATGACAGAAGAAATGTGTGGATCAAACACTTAATGTTACCCAAAAATGGATGTGGCATCTGAACTCTTCAAATGGGAAATATGGGCCAAAGCATACAATCTACCTGGCTTTCTCACATTATGGTTTCTCAATATGGTCTGATCAAGGAATGATTGATCAAAATAAAATTTCTCCTTTTCATCTCATACTCATTTTTATAGACCATTTTATAATTTATCACTAACAAAAGATATTGATTGGGATAGAGATAACCATTGAGATGTCCCTATTTAAAAACAGAGAACTTTGCTCATTTTTATCTAAATGCATTCCTCATGTTTTGTTTTATCCAATAATACTTTAAACTTACATAACACAATTGCTTGCAAAGTATAAAAACATCTTTAGAACAAGAAATTGATGCTAGAATTTAATGTGAATGTGTCCTTCTTCCTTACTGAATTTTGATGTCTGAGGAAATTTTAGAATTTATTAGACATGGAATATATATATCAATTAATCACTATAAACCCTCTTCAAAAAAGTAATATTAAAATTAAATATATGTATGTAAATATAAATATACATCTTACCTTTTACTGATGGGATAATGTTCAGTTTCTTTCATTATTATACTTAAAGATAATGTATACATAACTGTCACTCATATGGTTTTTTTAAAACTTTAGAAAGTTATTCCTTTTCCCATTCAGTTTAGACTCATAAAATGTTATATATGAGAGGTATAGACATAATTCTTCTCAGTCTATAGAAACTGTGTAAACTGTGTAAATTGAAACTCAAGCAATACAAGTACTTTCTCTTTTGTCAAACAATTACTTAAATTTCTAATTTGAAATTAACCCATGTCTCTCTTCACATGCAATATTGCTCCCACTAAATCATGCTGTCTCTCCAAAAAAACAAAACAAAACATTAATTTTAGAAGCACCATCCATTGTGTTCAGAAAGATCAAAAAGCCACAAAACAAAAATTGAGTTCATCGCAGTCAAAGCTCTTAAATAAAAAGAAATATTGACCAATTCTGCTCTCTCGAGACAATTTCCCTCCCTGGCCACATTTCCCTCCTTTAATGAGCAACCAAATATTATCAGTGAAGGTGTAGTTTTCTAAGCATCCATTAGTGGGAAAGTGTGGCATAATATAGAGAACTCTGGGCTTAGAGTCAGGGGACCATTATAGTAAGTTTGGTTCTGCTGTTTTGTAAGTACATCATTCCTAAAAGTCTGTAGTTAATTCTCTCTGCCCAAACTCACTTAAATACATAAAATTCTGAATTTGAGAATTATGTAGGTAGCTTTCCTAACCTCACAGTGTTACTCTATAAAAAGCACAAAGTAAAAGGTAAACTATTCTTTTTCCAAAGTTCTTAATATTATAATAGGTCCAGGTTACTCAGTGGTTTCCATCAAGACCCAGGGTATCTGCAAAGCTACTCAAACAATTAGAAGCAGCTGAGCATTAAGATACTCTTAGACAGTAATATTTTTGGTTAAACAACAACAACAACAAACTTAGATGGGAATCCTTTCTCAGACCTTTACCATGAGAAGCTACTTGAACCACAATCTATAAGAAAATGAAGTTGAGAAATTGGCAGATTATAATTAGTGATAGAAGGGAATTATTGTATTTGAGTTTGAACTTGACTTTGGACATTTATAAAAGAAAACTGATCCAGTCAAGTTTTATCATAGAGAAAGACAGACAAGTTATGGGGTATCAAGTAGACTTGATGATCTGATCGTGTTGCTAGAATATGCCACTTATGACTATTTGTTTAGGTCTGATAATATCTATGTAAAAGGTTTTGTAATTGTGTTGATATAGTTTCTGGGTTTACTTTGCTAGGTATAAACCTTAGTATTTTATGTTCTTTACAATTATTTTTAATGAAATTCCCCGTCTTATAACTTCTTGGATTTTGTTAGTGATAAATAGAAATGTGTATGAATTATCAAGGTTTATTTTCTATACTTTAACTTTGTTCAAGTTAATTATTTTCATTAGTTTTTTTGTTTATTCATTCTCTAGTATTCTCTAAATATTATAATATGTGGAAAGAGGGATGACAATATTTCCTCATTATTTATTCTAATTACTTTGATTTTTCTTTTATCTTATTCTTATATATTGCATTTCTAGTACAATATTAAATAATAGCATTGATATTTGGCAATTTTGCTTTACCCCTGATTTTATAGGGCAAGGGGGGTCTCGGTTTGTCCACACCACAGATAATACTTTGCTGATGGTTTTTAATAGATACCATTTATCACATTAAGGAAAGTTCCATTTATTTCAATGTTTCTAATATTTTGTCTTGTTTTTAATAGGAAATGAATATTTTAGTTTGTCAGATGATTCTTCCACATCTATTGAAATAATCAAATGTTTTCTCTTGCTTTTGTTATTTATATAGTCAATTATGCTGATGGTTTTCCTAACATCCAACCATCCCTATATTCTTGCTATAAAACCCACTGGATCATTGTGATATAATCCTGAAATCTTACTGTTAGTATTTAATTTTTTTTTCATCAATATTCATTAATAAGGCTTTTCTATAGGTTTCTTTTTCTGATTTAACTGTTCATGGTTTAGTGATTCTCATCATTTTTGTGCAATAAAAAAGTATGGAAAGCTTTATTCTTCCCCTATTTTTTGAAATAGTTTGTATAGTATTAGATTTATCTCTTCTTTGATTATTCAGTAGTCTTGTGAACCCAAGGGGTCTTGAGGTCTTTTTCTTAAGGAACTATTTGATGTTTTATTCAATTTCATTTTGGGGACAGACATTTAATAATCTATTTCTCTTTTGTAATCTGGATAATTTATATTTTTGTAAATATTCATATACTTCACATAGATTGTTAGATTTATTACTATATGAATTGACAAAAGACCTTCCAATGTTAGATTTATTAGCATATGAATAGACAAAAGTGCTTCCAATAATTACTTTTAATTTCTTCTTCGCTGCTTATCATTTCTCCATTTACATTTTTGATACTAGTAATTTGGTTTTATTCTTTCCTTTGATTTTAAGTCAAGTTAAATGTATATTCTTCAATGAATTTTGTATATCCTTTACCCCCCATTTGGCTTATAATGGAAGAGTTTTTCTTGTCAATTGATTTTTGTACCTCATTTCACTATAGGGACTCTTCTTTTTTGGAAAATGTTAATTTTTTCAGGATTTTTTTTGCCTCCTTTACCAAGCTATTGACTCTTAATTCATGATTTTCTTGAATCACTCATTTCTTTTCCCAATTTTTTTCTATTTTTTATTTGAGTTTTTAAAATCTTTTTTGAGTCCATTCAGGAATTCTTTTTAGGTTTGAGATCAAATTATATTTTCCTTTGAGGTATTGGACACAGTCCTCTTGATTTTTATGTCTTCCTCTTAGTTAGTTTTCTGATCTTCCCTGTCAACTGTGAATTTTAGTTTTACTTCACCCTGCTTAGTCTTTAGAAATTTAGGAACCATGGAATGTATACACCCCCACATAAGTGATTAACTGTGAGGAGGATGACCTATGACTGACATGTGCTAGCAAGTGACAAATCAGAAAAAACTGACAGACCCCCTGGGTTGTCCTAAGCCAAGCTTAAGCTACCATTGGTACATGTGAGACACAGGAAGTGATATAAAGAACTGCCTATATATTTTGCATCTCTTACTCTCTCAATGCTCTCTCTCAGAGACATTGGGCTCACTCAGTGATATGGATCTATCTATGGAGCATGGGGAGCTCTGGAAGGCAATTTGGTATGCTTGCATCTCTTGTCAGGTATTGGCATTTGTGGCTTGGCAGTCAGGTTACTGGGAGAAGCTTTGTTGTGTGATTTAGGTGAGACATCTTCCCTAAGTGACCTTGGTGAGTAAACCAAGGCAGATTTCTCTTTTCCTTTACCTCCTGAAAGAAGACCCCTCATCTTGGAGGAGACCTCATGGCTGGAAGCTGATCTAGAATTAATCTTCTGTAAAGGCTTCTTGGCAAAGGCCTCTGAACTTCTGCCTGTCTCAGACCAGGTTGGAGAAGTCCAATTCTCTTTCCTCTCTCTCTTCTTCTTAATTTCTTCCATCGATTGTAATTAAATCACCATAAAATCCCAAACTGATTTGAGTATTTTATTGCAATTGAATTTAAATCCCTGGTGACCACTAAAATAATTTATTCAATCAACAACCCTAAAATTTACTCTTATACACCAAAATTCTTTTTGTAGTTTCTTTTTTAGTTGTTTGCTCATTTTTAGTCTCTGTTAATCTTAATATAACTGTTATAAGTTGGGCTCTTCTCCTGGGGTTTGTCTCAAAATTCAGGTTTTTCTTTAGCTCCTTTCAGATCTACATCAGTGAGGAAGATTATAAATTTTCAGTTTTGCCAAGTATAATCTATAGAGAGGTATATTCCCTACTCTCCTGCCCTGGGCGCTGTTATGCGAGAAACCATCACTACTCTCCTCTGTTCTTGAAATGTGACCGGGGAACTAGCTAACTTCAGCCACAAACACACATGTACTAATATTACTACTCATCCTGGTACTACAATGAAGGATTGTGACTCAGATATGGGCAATTACATAGAGATCTGCATCCAATGCTCTCAAAGGGAATCCCATGATTGCCTTTTGAACAGTTATCTTTCCCCCTTAATATCTGTGGGAAAAGAACTCTAGAAACTATTGCTGCTAATTCAGTTGCTTCCAAGGTCCTTGCTGGATTTTGTAGTTGGGTTCTGGCTTTGTGTGCTGGTCTATACTCCACTCCCACCTTGGTGTATTGGGACATTTTCCCACAGACCTTTTAAGTTATTACAAAATGGAATATTCTTCTACCTTTAAATTTTAAGGGGTCTGTCACTCCAGAATTCATTTTTAAGGTGTAAAATATAGATATTAGGATCAACAACCTCAATATTATCTTCCACATTTAAATTTATAATTTTATCAAGCCATGAAGGATAAAATTCAGTTTCCATGTTAATTAATATATAGTTAGTATGAAAATTTCTCATAAATATCATCCAATTATGTCTTCTATAGATCATTTCTCCTTTGAATATATTAATAAGTGTGATTCTCTCCCTATATTGCATAAGACTGCTAAGATGCATTAAGATTATTGTGTCTCCACATATTTAAATCTGGAAGAAACCTTATAGGTCACATCAATCATTTCTCTCATTATAGATGAAGGCACTGAAACCCAGAGAGGGCAAATTATGTGACTAAATTGACTCAGGTAGCAAATGACAGAAGAAAGATTTGAACAGAAGACTTTTACCTCCAAATCCAGGGATCCTTCAAGGAGGGTTTGCTTTCTTAACACAGGATGCAAGCCTGTGATCTATATTCTATATCCTTATCTATGTGACCATATAAGAATAACTTCCCTTTTCTGGACTCCTATTCATTTCACTCTGGAAATAGGAGATTCAACAAGGTAATTCCCAAATCTGGTATTTGTAAGTTATGTGATCTCTAAATCTCCTGTCATCTGTTTCAGAGCAGAACCTGCCTGAATCACAATGTGGCTTCCGACCAGATTGCAGCACCATTGATATGGTCTTCACGGTGAGGCAAATGCAGGAAAAATGCCTTGAGCAGAACCTGAGTCTCTACATTGTCTTCATAGACCTGACAAAGGCGTTCGACATAGTGAACAGCGATGCATTGTGGGTGATCCTTAGCAAGCTCGGTTGCCCAGCAAAATTTGTCAAATTGATCCAGCTCTTTCATGTGGACATGACAAGGGAAGTCCTATCTGGTGGAGAGACTTCTGATGGCTTCAACATCTCCAATGGCATGAAACAAGGCTGTGTCCTTGCTCCGGCACTATTCAACCTATTTTTCACCCAAGTATTACGACATGCTGTGATGGATCTAGACCTGGGCATCTACATCAAATACCGACTGGATGGCTCATTATTCAACCTTCGCCGCCTGACTGCAAAAACAAAGACAACAGAGAGACTCATCCTGGAAGCTCTCTTCCCAGATGACTGTGCTCTCATTGCCCACCAAGAAAATCACCTTCAAATCATTGTGGACAGGTTCTCCACTGCAACAAAATTGTTGGCCTGACTATCAGCCTCAGCAAAACAGAGGTGCTCTTCCAACCCGCACCAGGGAGGCCAACTAACCAGCTGTGCATTACAATCAATGGCACACAGCTTTCTAATGTCAACACTTTCAAGTACCTGGGCAGCACCATCACCAACAATGGGTCCCTAGACCACGAGATTAATGCCAGGATACAAAAGGCCAGCCGGGCACTTGGGCGGCTGTGCTCCAAAGTTCTCCAACACAGAGGTGTAAGCACTGCAATG
Source organism: Monodelphis domestica (assembly GCF_027887165.1). Taxonomy (NCBI): domain Eukaryota; kingdom Metazoa; phylum Chordata; class Mammalia; order Didelphimorphia; family Didelphidae; genus Monodelphis; species Monodelphis domestica. The sequence continues at coordinate 24,228,510 of NC_077232.1, read as the reverse complement.
AAGCTCAAAGTGTACAACGCAGTGATCCTCAGCTCACTCCTGTCCTGTTGCGAGACATGGACACTGTACCAAAATCACATGAAACAGCTGGAGCAATTCCACCAATGCTCTCTCTGGTCAATCATGAGGATCCAATGGCAGGACCAAATTTTCACCAACCAGGAAGTCCTTGACAGAGCCAACTCCACAAGCATCAAAGTAATGGTCCTCAAAACCCAGCTACGATGGTCTGGACAGGTCATCCGCATGGACCCACAGTGAATACCAAGACAGGTATTCTTTGGTGAACTGTCAGCTGAACTCAGGAAACAAGGCCGACCAAAGAAGGATCAGTTAAAATCCAACTTGAAGTGGGCTGGCATTACACCAAAGCAACTAGAACTTGCTGCCTCTGACAGAAGCAGCTGGCGTACCCACTTTAACCATGCCACCACGACCTTTGAAGATGAACAACGTCGACGTCTTGCGGCTGCTCGTGAATACCGACACCAGACCACAACCGCACCTCCCATAACAACTGGTGTCCCATGCCCCATGTGCCACAAACTCTGCGCCTCAGCCTTTGGACTTCAAAGCCAAATGAGGGTACACTGTAGATGAAAAAGCACAAAGACAATGTCATTCTTGGTCACCAAGAGACTACCACTACTACTACTAAATGACTGATCACGGAATGGTTATCCTATACTAGATATAAACTTGCTGACCAATAGTGAATAATCAATACTTCCAAATAGTAATTAGCATTATGATGCTTTTGTATAGGATTATATACTAAATGCAGTTTAAACTGCCTCATGAAGCTGATTTTTAAAAATTTTAATGAGAACATTTATACCTCATAATTGGCAAATACTATAAAAAGACTAATTGGTTTGTTCAGATTACCTAGACTTTAAAAACTGATGGAAAAATATTAATTATACGGAACAAAACTGCCTTAATTAATTCCCAGAATAAGTTTGTGAATTCTTAAATACAGTGCTAAAATCCATTCAAGGACTCTAAAGGGAATTAAATTAAATTACAAATGACTGGCTATACTAGATACCTATAAATGTTGAAAGGATGCACTTTGGACAAAACAATGGGTCTGGAGTAAGAAAAATCTGAGTTTGAATCTGTACTGAAATGATTAACCACATTTGCCTCAGTTTCCTTATCTATAAAATTAAATAGAAAAGTAAATGGCAAACAAGCTCAGTACCTTTGCCAAGAAAATCCTGAATTGGATCATACATTATCAGACAAAGTTCAAAAGACTGAAAATTAACAAATAAATATGAACATTTGATGTTGAAAATAGTGAAATATAGGTGTATCCAAAACAAGACATACAAGATTTGGAATACTCTCTTCTGTACACATGCTGCAGGTTATTTTATTTAAGCATTCCCTGAATTATTAATGGATGAAAAAAATCCAATAATTTTGTGTTTCCTATGTGCATGAAATACTGATCACTAGGAATGCAAGTAGAAAACCAGGAACATTTTCTGGTATTAATGTTTTTTCTTTCTAAATAGGTTATCAATATTTATTTGCTCTAATTCTTTCTTTATATATTGTCCTCCTGATCCCCACCTTTAGAAAGCAAACTCCTATACAAAATATGATTTTAAGGATGTACTCAGGCCAGTAATCTCTTCATTTCCCACTTGGATGCACTCCTTTAAAATTCATCATGGTTCTATAATTAAATAATTATACTTGTCCCCTTTAGCTTCCTGTATATTGTGTTGTCTTGTCTTCCTAGATTACAATATTCTTAAGTGTAAGTATTATCTTTACATTTTATGTGTCTGTCTCAAGTGCTTTATAGTGCCTGATATACAGTAGGCACATAACAAAATGACTAAAAAGTTTTCTTTTTTCTTTTAAAAAAACTTCCAATATATCACTGCTATTTTATATCTTTGGAAACTACTCTCTCCTAGACCCCTGTCCATATAATTTCATTTTTTTAATTTTGATTCCTAAAATTTTATTAATTTAATTTTTTTAAATTTTAATCTTTTGTTTTAATTTTTACTTTAATTTTAAAATTTATTTTTTAATTAAAATTTTTGATTTAACACACCAAGTAAAATGGCATATTTTTTTCCCAACCTGGGTTTTTCCATATCTTTAATCTCCCCTATGGTAGGAGGAGATTACTCTCTCTCTGACATTATATTTGGGAAATAAGTTTCAACTATTTCTAACCCTATGTGGGGAAATTGATCTTAAAAATTAGTTACTCAAAAACATTTCCTGCAACCAGGTGCACCTTCTTTTTGAATGGTGATGATGGGTTGGTAGTCAGTCACTACATTCTTTTATTTCATTTTGAGAATTTTATTTAATTAGTTGATTTAGAATATTTTGCATGGTTACCAGATTCCCTCCCCTCCTCCCAACCCCCTCTCATAGCTGGCATGTGATTCCACTGCATTTTACACAAGTCACTACATTCTCAACATGAAGCTTGAAGTTAAACCTTCTTTTCTTAAACTTTCTTTTCCAATATTCTATCTTAGAAATAATAGTAAATATCAGTTACAAGGCAGAAGAGCAGTAAAGGAGAGATAATTGGTATTAAATGACTTGCCCAGGGTCACAAATTTAGGAAGTGTCAGAGGTTAGATTTGAATGAGGACCACCTTGGCTCTCTATCCACTGAAGTACCTCAACAATTCCAGGTTAAATATTTCTCAATATTTCTTAGTTAGAGAGTAAAATATATATTTTATCATATTAATAGACAACTAAAGTGGTGCAGAGAATGAAGTTTGTGATAAAATATATATTCCTTGAAGCACTGCTTTGGGATAAGAAATATTGATAAAATGAGAAAGCAGTTGGACATAATTTAGATTAAGATAAGTTTATTTACAATATGATTGATAATTTCAAAAATTTAAAACATATGGTGAGCTAATTCTTAACTCAAAATGCATAGAGAAATAAAAAAAAAAACATATTCATGTGAAATTGAAAAGTCCTGGAATAAATAAAATCAATGCAGAGAGAGGAAAGATGATCTAGTGAATACAGGTCTTTGCAGCCAAGGAATGAGTTCAAGACTGTTTTAAGTTGGTGATTTTGGAGATGGGATAGGATGAATTGTATTGGACTGGTATCTGGTTGTTCACTGTAGGTGGAAAGGCCAACAGAAACTCAAACCAGGGCTGAGCCTAATCTTTGATCAATACGCGAACCACTCACTAACTGGGAAAGTATTTTAATTGACTAGGGAGAGGTTGAAATGGACATAGAATAACCCTGACACTAATTTTCTCTAACTAAAATCTCCAGGATCTAAATGTCTCCTCAAGGATGGATCTTCACAGAATTGGTCTACACTATTCCTCACCTCAATTACCTAAAATGCTCAGTCCCTGCTCTAGATAATTCTACACTAAAATCCCCCTTAGTTGATATTAAGGTACTGATCAGTGGTAACCTTGGCAGGACCCAGGGAAAGATCCCTAGTCCAGATGGACTTAGCTCTCCCACTCACTAACAACTGCAGTAGACAAAGATATTGAGTCAGGCTAGCTTCAGTTCAATTATCTTCTTTGTCACGAAACACAGGACTTAGCAAGAAGGACAGGTAAAGGAAATCCACCAGGTAGCTTGGCAGCAAAACCTCCTAGATGCTTGCAGATAGCAAATCCCCAGAGAGGCTCCAACTGCTTCTCAGTTTTTCAGATCAACCCTCTTTTCAACATTCGAGAAATCTTTCCTTTTTTGTCTCCTGCCTCCATCGCCTGCATCTGTCCCCTGTAGACCACCCTCTCAAGCTATAACCCTCTCTTACTTGCATCAAGTCTTATATCCTATAAGTCATTGAACCCTGGGCTGATTCTTTAAGGTCTTAGGGCTATAAGTAATTATTTAAACCTATAAATTACAGTTGGTGTATCAATTTTGAATCAAGAACTTCTTATACATTTCTGGTATTCAAAACAACCAGGTATTAAGGGTAAAATTTAGGGTTGAGATTGAGTATCTTTAATGGTTTCCAGGGATTTAAATTCTAAATCCAAATGAAATATTCAAGCCAGAATTGAATTTTATGGTGCTTTATTTATAATAGAAGGAAGAAATTGAGAATGAGGGAGAGAGTGAAAAGAGAAGATCTGTTCCCGCTTGACATGAGCCAGGGGGAGTTCAGAAGACTTAACCAAGGGGCCTTCCAAGAAGATTAAATCTAGCTCCACTTCCAGCCACCAGGTCTTCTCCAACATGTGGGGCCTCCTTGGAGGCTGTTTCCTTCAGAGAAGTCAAGGGAAAGGGGCGTCCTGCTTGATACAATGTGGTCATTTCAGGGAAGCAGTCTGAGGTCCCACACACCACCAAGTCAAGTTCTATCACAAAAGCCAAAATTCCCTCTCACAGGAAGTTACGCGAAATATAAAGGCAGTTCTTTACATCACTTCCTGTGTTTCACATGTACCATTGGTGGCTTAAACTTGGCTTTGGACAGCCCAGGGGTCAGTCAGTTGTTTCTGATTCATTACTTGCTAGCACACGCAGGTCACAGATCTTCCTCCTCAACAATTAGTACTTAAGTGGGGTTATATACTTTCCTGGTTGCTAAAATTCTAAAGACTAAACAAGTTAGAGTAAATCTAAAATTCACCCAGGGAACAAATATAAGTATATAAAATGGACAACTAAAACTATAAAAACATTGAAAAGTCAGTTAGAGGGGCCAATAAAATACATTCACACATGTACAGATATCCAAGAGCAATCAGAAAAAAAAATTAATAATATTATTTCTATTTAGCAACATTAATTTTTAATTTTTAGTTCTAGATTCTCTGTTTCTCTACAGCCCCAATACCATTTATTGTGGTAGCAAGCAAAATTACATTACTTATACAGGAGAAGTTGTATACAAAATATATTTCCATATTAGACTCTCCTCACCCTTAAAAGCAAGAAAGATAAAGAAAGCATGCTTCAATCTCCACTCAAAGCTCATCAGTTCTCCCTTTCATGGTGGATGAAATTTTTCATCATGAGTCCCTTGGAATTGCCCTTGATCATTGTTATAATTAGAGTAGCCAAGCCTTTTTCAGTTGATCATCATTATTTTCTTCACTCTGCTCATTTTTCTTGTTATTTTTTTTGTAATATGGCTAATAAGGAAATATATTTTGCATGGCAATGTCATATTAATTGTGTAGGAGGACCTCTAGGAAAGGAGAGAACTCAAATATTAAAACAATGCAATAAGATAAAAGGTCTCCAACTTTGTTAATGTAGGTCCCTGAGTGATTATTAATTGTGACACAAAATTGGAAAAAAAGTTTAGTTAAGATCATGCATATTTTCTGGTTAAAGAAGTATGCTGACATTTCTAATCTGAGTCTGTCTCCATAAAAAGGATGATTTTTACAACTTTCTGCAATGTGTTAATAAATTATGCGGCCCAAAGATATTGTTTATTATTATTTTGCCTATGTTATATTTGAAATAGATTTTGGTGATTCCCTAAGATTAGAAAAAAAAGCATATAGAATGAAAAAAAAAACTTTCTCCCTCATAAGGTTTGGGAACAACAAAACACTTCAACAAGAGATAAAACAGAAATGTGTGCATATGGGACTTACTGTTCTTCGTAAAATATATCAGATTCTTTTTGAATCAGTGAAACTATCCATGGCCAATAAAGACATTTTTTCTTTGTTCATTAAGCATCACTAGTAAAAAAACCAAAAAGATTATGTATCTTGTTCCTAACATTTCCTAAATTTCTTTCAGGACACATATTTTCAGTATCTCACTGAGATATCTGATATATAAAATAACATTTTTAAAGGAAAATAGAAAAAAATTAAAACAATCTGTAATTAAATATAAAGTATTCTGTGCATATGGGCCTCTTCAAAGGGAGAGTTTTGAGTTGTATTATAACGTTTCTTCACTGAAAATTCAGTTCATTTTTTCATACTGAAACATTCATTTTTTTGATTGTTGTTTGGTGGTGGTCATTAATTGTATTGACATGATAGGCAATTTGTTTATTATATCTGCCTTTCCTTATATAATTTTAATCAACATCAATTCATGTGTGTTTTTGCATTTCTCATAGAATCCAATTTCGCTCTTTTTTATAATACAGTTATATTCTGTGACAGTCACATTCCATATTTTAAAAAATCCATGGTACAAATGAACAGTTTTTAAGCTTTTTCTATAAGAATAATTTTCAAAAGTGCTACTAAAATTGTTTTGTTGTTTAGTTATTTTCAGTAGTTTCTCACTCTTAATGCCCCCTTTTTGAATTTTCTGGGCAAAGATATTATACTTGAATGATTTGCCATTTACTTTTCTAGGTCATTTTACACATTAGGAGTCTTAGATCATGAATTTTAGGGGCATTTTTATTGTTGTTGACTCTTTTAAAAGGTATTCATATACTTGGTCTTTTTTTTTAATTGAACAAATATTTGCACACTTTTTGAAAGAATATTTTGTTTTGTTGTAAATTCTTTGGCATCTTATTAATGTTTCCTCTTTGTGTTGAGTAAATTCCTTAAAATGTTCAGGGTTGTTTGACACTGGAAACTACAAATTTTCAACATACTCTACATCCTAAGTGATATGATCTAAGAAAAGTTCAGGTAACTGCTAATCTGATCTGAATTTTTCAAGATCTTTTAGAAAGGTTACACCATCCTGTCCAAATATTAAATATATTTTTAAAAATGCAAAGTAGCTTAACCTAAATCCAGAGTGCAAATAGATGTATCAGTTGTTTAGAAAGGCAATATATTTTCATTCTTTCTTAATATTTTAGATCTTAAATGGACAAAGAAAAAAGCAGGCAGTGGTTTCCTCAAATTATCATAATTGAAGAAATGATTCCATTTATCTGCTAATTTATGAGAAATACAAATGAAATCTCTTGTATTTAATATTTCCCAGATCTAGATAATTTAATACCAAAAAAAGGAGCATAAAAAGAAGTCACATCCATAACTGAGTAACTATATGCCCAATTTATAAGGAATCTAGTACAGTTAAAACCAGACACACATTCCATAGCTTATTCAAGCTTGGTCAACAGTTTAGATTAAAGAAAGGTGCTAATATTCTCATTTTTGCCTAAGTGCTTTAGGGCAAATTAATAGGCCTTGAAGCTCTCTTACATTAGGAAATAGAATCTCTCAATAATGTATGTATTTGTATTTGTAATCATTCTGATTGAAGATATAAGTTTATTCTCAAATATGTATATGACCTGGACATTATATGACTTTGATTGGAATAATCTAAGCCTATTAATCTCAAGGTCACCTCTTATATGCAGTGAAAAAGAATTTCTTAATACTCATTGAAAATAATATCAAAAAGGATGAGAAAAAAACAATTCTGTTCTTTGCCTAATATAAAAAAATTGATAACATGGAGGAATTGGGAGGAGAAATGCAAAACAATCTATCAAAATTAGAAGGGAATGATAAGTGTTGGAAGGGTATGCAGAGTAGAAAAAAGGAAGCAAAATTTGGAAAATTATTTAGAACAAAGGCTATTTAAGAAATTTTGTTAATCTTTCTCCTTTCCATTTAGAAAATAATTTTTTCATTGCTGCAATAAAATCCTTATTCCTCAGACTATAAATCATAGGATTAATCATTGGTGTCACAATGGTGTAGAACACAGAGAAGAACTTATCTATGCTGCCTGAATAACTGGACACGGATTGAAAATATGCAATTAAACCAGAACCATAGAATAAGCATACAACTATAACATGAGAGGAACAAGTAGAGAAGGCTTTGGATCTGCCAGTGGTTGATGGGAGTTTCAGAATAGTGCTGAGGATTTTGATGTAAGACATGAGTATCATCAGAAAAGTACTCAAACCAAATAAGAAACAATCAACATAAAGAAAGACTTCATCCCCAGAGGTATCTCCACATGACAAGTTCAGTAATGGAGGCATGTCACAGAAAATGTGATTGAGTTTGTTAGAACCACAGAAGGGACCAGAGAAAACCTGGTACGTCTGTCCTATCAAGACTGGCATCCCAATGACCCAGGAGCCAAAAACCATCTGGACACATATCCTCTGATTCATGATTATAGGATAGTAAAGTGGCTTACAGATGGCCACATAGCGGTCATAGGCCATCACAGCTAGGAGAAAAGTCTCTGTGACTCCTAGAATGAGAAAGAAACAGAGTTGTACAGCACATGACAGTAAAGAAATATTCCTTTTCTGTCTCCAAATATTCACAAGCATTCTGGGGAGGATGTTTGATGTGTAACACATTTCCACAAAGGAGAAGTTTCTAAGGAAGTAATACATAGGTGTTTGAAGAGATGATTCCACATTGGTGATTATAATGATGAGACCATTTCCTAATACGATACTTATGTAGATGAATAGAAAAACAACAAAAAGAAATCCTTGGACATTGGGGTATTCAGAAAATCCCAGGAGAATAAATTCTTCTATAATAGTAAGATTTGTGTTTGCCATTTTTTCTGTATATTTCAAATTTAACAATGACAAATGTTAATTTTTCTCAAACACATTTAGATTCTGATTCTGAAATGACAAGTTTATATATTAGATTAGATGATGACTCCAATAACTTCAATATTAGATATTTTATTTTTAAATTTATTCAGTTCAGAAATTTTATAAATTTTATCTACATATTTAATGGTTTATTATAACTTTATGTGCCCTAACCTCACTTTCTTCTCATATCAAATATCAAACATTCAAAAATCAACATTTGATATTTCATATGCTCTTCTAAATATAAATCTAATTATATATTTTCAGAATTGATGATCTATGATATACATGATTCTTTATAAATATAACACATTATATTAAATTATAACATCCCTCTAAATGCTTATCTATTTCATATTTTGTTTTATAGTCATTTCTAAATTTAAATTCTAAGACTTTGATTATAGTTATTATTATTAAAGTACAAGATTAACTCCATTTTACAATATTCATTTTTCTTGCTCTATTCTCAAAAATAATTTCATCATTCAAAATTTATATTTAAAGGATCATATTTTTATTCCATAATGAAACTTTTGATAACAAAACTATAAAATTCAAATATAAACATTAGAGAATGATAATGCCTGACTTGTTTTTTTTTTCCCGTCCAACTATTATTTAATTCCTTCTCTTTAATTATTTGTATACTCAGCTCTGGTAAGACAGAAATATTTATGTCATATTTAATAGACACTATCCAATGGAAAAATATCTTGAAAAATATAATTCTTTGTAGCAGATCTTGAATTTTGAATAAGCTGAGGAACTCTGCATCTCCCACTGTCTAGGCATTTTAATTCATCTAATAGTAAGAATCCTGGGAAATACCAGTTAATAATCAATTAATTTTGGAATTGACATTTGATAAACTGAGTTTAATTCTGAGACAAAATGACTAATGTCCTAGAAAAATGAATACAGTGGAAAAATGAGTCTATACTATATATTTCTTTCTGGTAGAAAAAAACAATATTCATTGACAGAATAATAAGAAGTAGTTATGAAACAAGGAATATTAGCCCTGTTGCATCTCTCAGAGAGTCATTTTGAACCACCACATCACTCACTGAATCATTTGAATGATGGAAGTATTATTGCATTGATCTCCATTGTAGTCTCTGATCAAGAAATAAATAATAGTAATTGATAATTAAATTGGAAATGGGACAAAATGAGTCTGACTTTTAGTCATCTTACTGGAGAAAAATGTTGGCCACAACACTTAATATCTCCCAAAATGAATATGGGCTTTAAAAATTTCTAATGGAAAATATGAGAACAAGTAAGTAATCCAACTTATTCCATTACTACTTTATTTCTGGGAAAATTAATAATAATGATAACAAAATTAAATTTAAAATTACTTAATTTTTCAAGTTGAAGAAAAGCATGATTTATGAAAATAAATGTCTGCCTTTCTATCTTTTCTTCCTTGTTAATACTCCTTTTTATCATTTGTGGAATCAAAATATATCTTGATTTCAATAGGGTTAATGATAGTATATTGAACACTTTTGAGAGTGAGAGTTTTGATCTTTTTCCAAATGGTATCTGTCCATGATTTTGTTTAAATAAAAAATGTTTGAAATCTGCATAACCCAAATGACTGAACAGTATTAGCCTTCCCTGGATCAAGAAATTTATTTTAGAATTCCATTCTAAATGTTCCTTTCTCCCTAGTAAATCTTCATTTTTGAGTAAGATCTTAGAATTCATCAGTGCCAGGGAATGAAAGAAAGTCACTCAATCATACTCTTACCTTTTTCTGAAGGGATTAAATAATATTCAGGTATTTTCTTTCTTTAGTATAATAAAATATTACATGCAAATAGCTGTCATTTATATAATGTTTTAAGATTTAGAAATATATATCTTCTCACATAGAGTTATATTTTCATAAAAACTTTTTAATACTTGAACTAAAGGCTTAATTATTCTCATTTTACAGATGAGCAGATTGAAAGTCAAGTAATACAAGTGACTCGTAGTATGTTGAATCACTGTTAAAATTTCTAATTTTAAATGAACCCAGGCTTCTCTTCACATTCTTCATTGCTCTGCCTGAATTATGCTGCCTTTCTTTTAAATTTTAATAATTTAGGAAATATCACTAATGTGTCACAAAGACCAAACTCTCTACCAAAACTCAGAAACGATGATTGAATTGAATGCAGCCAGTACTCTTAAATAGAAAGAAATCTTGACCAACTCTGCCCCTTGGAGACATTTCCTCTCCCTGGCCACATTTCCCCTTGTAATGAGGAGCCAGATCTAGGATTAATTCACTAAGCCTCCATTAAAAAGAAAATATAGAATGATGAAAGAATCCTGGGCTTAGAATCAGGGGACCATTTTTTGTAATTAAGTAGGTAATGCTAAAAGTTTGTCATGAATCACTCTCCACAGTGAAATATGCTCTTCCTGAGGTTCTTATTGACCATAGGGCATGATTACATGTAATTTTCCTTCAAGAGGTAGGAGATCTAACAACACACCCAGCAATTTGGAGTAGATTTCTGCCTAACATGAATTTAATTAAATGGTTTTCAGAAATGTTGCTCATTTTTTTAATTTTTATTTTTAATGTCATTCAAAACACACTTCCATAGTGATCATTATTGTCAGATCAAATGCATACATTATCAAAACCACAAAATAAAACTATAAATACACTGATGTGAAAGAAGATTCCAAGTTTTGAGTTTCAAGATGGAGGAGTCAAAGCAGGGAAGCTCCAAACCACCATGAGAATCCTCTCCAACCAATCTTAAAATAAGGCCACAAAACAAGGTAAAAAGATAAGAAAAGATAGAAAAGAAAAAGACAAGAACAACCTGAGAGGTAGGCAAAGAACATCTGGGGCACTGAGGTGAGATGGGAGCATAACCAGCAGGAGGTTAGAGGAAGGATTAAGGAGCAATTCAACAGCAGGCCCTCCATCTCTAACCCAAAATTGACTATTCCAGGTTCTGAATTTGAGCCCTAAGCCAATATCCAGATTGAGACCCTGCCTGAGCCAGTTTTAGTCCAAATACAAACCAATATGGACCCCTTAAAGTCCTAAGCAAACCTGTGGTGAAGACTGGAATTCTAGGCCAGGGAAGTCTGCTACATAGCCATATCCATGTGGGCCCAAAGCAAGGACAGGATTTCCATTGTTGACTTATGGTAAGAACATTGATACCAGTTTTGGACAGCCTGTAGACAAACAGCTGGATGCCTTGATCCCTGGCAGGGGAAATGCCCAGGGTCCTAATTTGGTGCTGATTGACCCTTGCCAAAAGGCTGAGGCCCAGGGCCTGGTAATCTGTGCTGTGCTGTGTGACTGACCTGATCAAGCCCAGAGTGAAACCAAAAGCCTGCCCATGAGCAAGAGGCCAGAAACTGAGCTGTGAGCAGTCTCAGGGCATAATTGATTCACACGAGGATTTGGCTCTCAGAGCTCCCAGTTCACAGGCCATCATAACATTCTGGAGGAATGGAAAATTGCAGAAACCCAGACATTAAACTACGTGTTACATCAGAGAAGAAATGAAGTTTAAGAGGGTGTCCTAAACTCCCATAGAACAGAGCATACCTTTAAATAGCATGGAAAAATTATCAAATATAAAAACCCCCAACAATAACAATACCTAACTATAGAGAATTTTTATGGAGACAAATAGAAAGGCATTGACTAAGAAAGAGATAGTGAAAGCAAAGTAAACAAATGCAATGTTCAAAAGAAAAATATGAATTGAATTTAGATTCTGGAAGAACTCAAAAGGATTTCAAAAATAAATTAGGAGATACAGAGGAAAATAAGGAAGAGAAATAAAAGCAATGCAAGAACAAATGTTCCAGAGTCCAGATGGCAAATAGAAGCAGAAGAAGCTGAATCCTCTGTGACTTTCCCTCCACACAGAAAGCAAAAATAATAGCTTCAAAATAGGTAGAAAGCCAAACCCAATAATAAGACAGAGCCACAGGTCTCTCCTACTAGATTCAACCTGAAAGGTATGCAGATAAAGTCAAATTCCTGGATATAAGGGGAAATATCCAACACCCCTCCCCCACCTACTGCACAGAGACCCACAGTAGAACTCAGACTGACTGTGGGATTCCAGGATGAAGGCTGAAATCTCACCAGAGTACTGTGGGAAGCTCAGGGCTCTGAGAAGGTGTCTAGCAGGGAGAAGCTTGGCAAAGAGGAATAGAGGGGAGTACTACCTTCAGCCTCCACACTTCAACTTCACTTCCAAACTCTAATGGCAGCTGGGGAAGTTTTGGTCTCTGGGCACGTTAATAGAGGAGGAAAGCTCAATCTACCTCATCCAGGTTACCACTAGAACAGAGAAGAATCCTATTCAGGGCAGAAAAGCTCTAACTCACAGAACCAAAAAACAAACAGAGGTTCAAGAATATGCCCCATATGGAGGGGGAGAGAAGGAAAAATGAGTAAACCACAGAATAAGAAATAAAGAAATTATGATTGACAACTTCTATTCAGGTAATGAACAAAAAGTAAGTGGGATAGAGGAAGATCAAGGAACAGCAAGCAAAACCTCAGAAACTACAGTCAATTGGACTCATACACTGGGTCAAAAAGCAATTAAAAAAAATTAAGAGAGGTTGAATAAAATTGGAAAAGGAACTTAGAAAACAAAATAGGTCATCTGGATGTAGAGATACATGATATAAAACAAGAAAAGAGAACTTTAAAATCAAGAATAGACTAACACAGAAACAAGACAAAGAAAGCAAAAAATAAAAACAATGACTTACAAAGAAAAATAAATCAAAAGGAAAAGGAGGATCAAAAAGTCAGGGATGAAATTCAGTCTTTAAAATTTAGGATCAAACAATTAGAGGAGAGTAAATTCACAAGGCAGCAAGAATCTAGAAAACAAAATCAAAAGAAAGATAAAATTGAAGAAAATATGAAAAATCCCATTGATAAAGCAATTGAAGTGAGAAAAGAAGATGCAGGAAAGTCAATTTAAGAATTCATGAATTAACTGAAAATCATTACCAATGGGAAAAAAAGAGTGGGCATCATTCTACAGAACATTTATCAAGAAAACTGAGAATGGATTGATTTTTGGTAAAATTGGTTTAGCTCTTTATAAATTTGAGTAATTAGACCTTCGTCAGAGGTTTTTGTAATGAAGATTGTTTCCCAATTTGTTGCTTGCTTTCTAATTTTGGATGCATTAGTTTTGTTTGTAATAAACCTTTTTAATTAAATGTAATAAAATTATTGATTTTACATTTTGTGATTTTTTTCTAGCTTTTGCTTGGTTTTAAAGTGTTTCCTTTCCCATAGTTCTGACAAGTATACTATTCTGTGTTCACCTAATTTGCTTATAGTTTCCTTCTTTATATTCAGGTCATTCACCCATTCTGAGTTTATATTGGTGTAGGGTGTGAGATATTGATCCAGACCTAATCTCTCCCATACTGTCTTCCAATTTTCTCAGCAGATCTTATCAAATAGTGGGTTTTGGTCCCCAGAACTGGGATCTTTGTGTTTATCATAGACTGTCTTACTGAGGTCATTTACCCCAAGTCTATTCCATGGATGCTCCTTTCTGTCTCTTAGCCAGAACTAAATTGTTGTGATGACCACTGCTTTATAGTATAGCTTGCAGTCTAGTACTGCTTGTCCTCCTTCCTTTGCATTTTTTTTCATGATTTCCTTGGATATCCTTGTTCTTTTGTTCTTCCAAATGAACTTTGTTATGTTTTTTTTTTCTAATTCAGTAAAAAAGTTTTTTATTAGTTCAATGGGTATGGCACTAAATAGGTAAATTGATTTGCATAGGATTGTAATTTTTATTATGTTAGCTCATCCCATCCATAAACAATCAACGTTTTTCCAATTGTTTAGATTTAGTTTTAATTGTGTGGAGACTTTTTTTGTATTTGTGCTCATATATTACCTGTGTTTGTCATGGCAGATTGATTCCTAAGTATTTTATATTGTCTAGCGTGGTTTCAAATGGAATTTCTCTTTCTAATTCTTGCTGCTGAAATGGGTTGGAGATTTATAGAAATCCTGATGACCTATGACTTATGACTCATACTGGGTTTATTTTGTATCCTGGAACTTTGCTAAAGTTGTTGAATATTTTGACTAGCTTTCTGGTTGATTCTCTAAGATTCTTTAAGTAGACCATATCATCTGCAAAGAGTGACAGCTTGGTCTCCTCACTGGCAATGTTAATACCTTCAATTTCTTTTTCTTCTCTAATTGCTACTGCTAGTGTTTCTAGTACAATGTTAAATAATAGAGGTGATAATGTGCATTCTTGTTTCACTCCTGATCTTATTGGGAAGCCTTCTAGTTTATCCCCATTGCAGATGATGTTTGCTGATGGTTTTAGATATATACTGTTTATTATTTTTAGGAAAGGCCCTTCTATTCCTATGCTTTCTAGTGTTTTTAATAGGAATGGGTGTTGTATTTTATCAAAGGCTTTTTTTTGCATCTATTGAGATAATCATTTGATTTTTTTGTCAGTTTGCTTGTTAATAGGGACAATTATGTTGATGCTTTTCCTAATATTGAACCATCCTTGCATTCCTGGTATGAATCCTACCTCGTCATAGTGAATAACCCTTGTAATGACTTGCTGGAGTCTTTTTGCTAGTATCCTATTTAAGATTTTTGCATGTATATTCATTAGAGAGATTGGTCTATAGTTTTCTTCCTCTGTTTTTGATCTGCCTGGCTTTGGGATCAGTACCATATTTGTGTCATAAAAGCAATTTTGAAGAACTCCTCCTTGGCTTATTCTGTCAAATAGTTTGTATAATATAGGGATTAATTGATCTTTGAATGTTTGATAGATTTCATTTGTGAATCCATCAGGAGCTAGGGATTTTTTCTTAGGGAGTTCTTTGATGGCTTGTTCAATTTCTTTTTCTGATATAGGGTTGTTTAGGTAATCTATTTCTTCCTCTGTTAGTCTAGGCAAATTTTTTGTAAGTAATCATCCATATCATATAGATTGCCATATTTATTGCCATATAATTGGGAATATTCATTTTTTAATGATTGCCTTAATTTCCTCTTCATTAGAGGTAAGGTTTCCCTTTTCATCTTGGATACTGTCAATTTGGTTTTCTTCTTTCCTTTTTTCAATTAGACTGACTAGTACTTTGTCGATTTTATTTTTTTTAATGTACCAGCTTCTAGTCTTATTCATTAAATCAATAGTTCTTCGACTTTCAATTTTATTAATTTCTCATGATTTTAGGATCTCTAATTTAGTCTTCATCTGAGGATTTTTAATTTGTTCATTTTCTAGTTTCTTTTTTAATTTGTATACCCAATTCATTGACTTTTGCCCTCCCTAATTTGTTAATATATGAACTCAAGGATATAAATTTGCCCCTGAGTACTGCTTTGGCTGCATCCCATAGGTGTTGAAAGTATGTCTAATCATTGTCATTTCCTTCAATGAAATTATTGTTTCTATGATTTGTTTTTTAATTTACTGGTTTTGGAGAATCATATTGTTTAATTTCCAATTCATTTTTGATATAACTCTCCATATTCCCTTACTAAATATTATTTTCATTGCATTGTTATCTGAGAAGGTTGCATTTATTATTTCTGCTGTTTTGCACTTGTTTGCAATGTTTTTAATGCCCTAATACATGGTCAGTTTTTGCGAATGTAACATGTGCTGCTGAAAAGAAGGTGTATTTCTTTTTGTTCCTATTTATTTTTCTCCACATAGCTACTAACTCTAAATTTCTAAGAATTCATTCACTTCCCTTACCTCTTTCTTATTTATTTTTTGGTTTGATTTATCTAGTTCAGATAGAGGAATATTCACGTCTCCCTCTAGTATAGATTTTTCTATTTGTTTCACTCTTGAGCTCCCCTAGTTTCTCCTTTAGAAATCTGGATACTACGTCATTTGGTGCTTACATGTTGAGTACTGATATTTCCTTATTATCTATACTGCCTTTTATCAGTATGTAATTACCTTCCCTATCTCTTTAACTAGATTTATTTTTTACTTTGGCTGTGTCAGATATCATGATTGAGACTCCTGCCTTCTTTTTATCAGTTGATGCAATAGATTTGGCTCCATCCTCTTACTTTTAACCTATGTATATTTAACTTCCTCACATGTGTTTCTTGTACACAGCATATGGTAGGGTTTGGGGTTCTAATCCACTCTGTTATTTTGCTTGCATTTTATGTGTGTTTCATTCCATTCACATTCAGAGTTATGATTACTAGCTGTGTATTTCCCAGCATTTTGATTTCTACTCCTGGTTCTGCCTTTTCTACTTTCACTATTTCCTTCTATACCAAAGTTCATTTTTAGTCAATCCCCCTTGTTTCTATCCTTATTTTACTTCCCTTTCAACCCCCTTCCTTCTTATCCCCACCTAATGTGATTTGGAGTATTTCTAAAACTATCCCCTATCCTCTCCCTCCATTGTACTGATTCCCTCCCCACCAATCCATTTCTTACCATTCTACTCTCCTGTAAGGCACAAATCTATTCTCTGCCCCATGGATTGGATTGTTCCCTCTTTGGATCAATTTCAATTCACATAAGAGTTGAGTATTTCCTATCTCCAAACTCTTTACCCTTCCAGTGTATTGATGTTCTCCCCCCTTATGCCATGAGCTCCTTTATAACATATAAATTTACCCCCTTTTATTTCTTATCCCATTTCTTTTAGTATTAACCTCTTTTTTAGCTCTACTTGTATATATATATATATATATACATATTATATATACACATGTATATGTATATGTGCATATATATATTATATATATACATATATGTTATATATATACATATATATATACCTATTTATATCTTGTCATTTCATTTATATATTATATTATATATATATATATTATATATACACATGTATATGTATATGTGCATATATATATTATATATACGTATATATATTATATATATATACGTATATATACCTATTTATATCTTGTCATTTCATTCTATACAGTTTGTCCCTCTTCCCTCTATTTGTAATTGGTCTAGCTGCCCAATTGAAAATGACAATTTTTAAAAGTGAACAATGATCTCTTTTTTTAATAGGGATACATGTCATTTTAACTTATTAAGTCTCTTTAAAAAGTGTTTATTTTTATAGAATTAGAAAAAGTTACAAAATTTAAAATAAAAAATTTTGATAATATTAAATTTTAATGTTTTTGTACAAACAAAACCAATGCAACCAAAGTTAGGAGGGCAGGAACAAATTGGAGAAAAAAAATTCTTCATAACAGAAACCTCTGACAAAAACCTCTAATTACTCAGATTTATAAGGAGCTAAATTAATTGTACAAAAAAGTCAAGCCTTTCCCTCAATTGATTAATGGGCAATGGACATGAATAGACAATTTTCAAATAAAGAAATCAAAACTATGTATTAGCATATAAAAGTGTACTAAATCTCTTATAGTCAGAGAAATGCAAGTCAAAACAATGCTGAGGTACCTATAAATGGAGATTTTTGAGCCTTTGGACTTCATCCTCCAGAAATCCCTTAGTATTACCCCAAATCCCCTTTTCCTTTGTCCCTGTGTTTTGTTTGACTGTATTTAAGTGGCTGTAACTCCTCCCTCTCACTCTCTTTTTTCCTGAATTCAGGCAATTCTTTTGCCCTAGTTATAATTAATAAAATGTTAAAAATATAATAATTAGTTATTGAATATTAATCTAAAACTCACATTTTGGTGACCATGAAGGGACTATGAATTCTCAAAATTTTTTGAGCAGATAGCCCTACAGTAAAGACAGTAAATTTGCCTGGTTGCTGCCACCACAAGGGTCTGGTGGTGGGGTGTGCCTGTGTTTCTGTGATACCCTGCCACCTGCCACTACCTGATGTTTCTCCTGTCCATTTGCTTGGCAAGCATTCCTCACCACTCTCCACCCAGCTTGAAGCCTCATCTTGCCAAGGCTAGACCCAACACAAGAGCCTTTCAATACCAGCCATTTTTTTCCCACAGAGGGTGACATATAAAAATCGTTCAGCCCCAATCCCTTTCCATACTCCACCTGTGTGTCTATCCTGCCATAGACATTTTTCAGTGTGGATAAAAGAACACCACGTTTTCTAATTTTCAAGCAGATCTTTTTTAAAGCTGATCTTGGACTCCTTGTTTAGAAGGGTGTTAGTCAGTTTTGAGAAATGAGTCGGTGTTTTTTTCCTTCTTTCTCTTGAGTCAAATCACTAAGGAGCAGGATTTTTCTATCATATTCAAATATGCTATTGTTTTTCCTCAAAGTTTTCCCCCTAGGAGGAGGTGAAGGAGCAATACTTTTCCAAGTCTCCTAATTACTTTCCATTTTGCCTTTTTTTTAAAGATTGTTATCCCCAACACTTCTTCAAACTCTCAAAGAACAGTTTAAATTGATTGAACTAGGAAGCACATATTGGCTCTGCTTGAATCTCTTATTAGAAGTTTGTAGTTTCTTGGTCTCTTTCCCATTCTGTTTATTCCCACTGAAGAATATGCAACAAAATATGCTATCTAAACTACGAACCAAACCAAATTATTTTGACAAAGTTCTAAGTCATAAATTCTCTCAACATGCAGAGTGGAGAGTCTGCCTAGAGCTTCTATCAGAAGCTTCAGAGCTCTGACAAAAGAGATGCAAATCGATGATAAATACTGGGGGAGCAGAAGGAAACTTTAAAAGAGATCTGAAAGTTTATTGCTAACTATTTTGAGTTTATTCACCTCCTATAATATAGAACAGCTCTATTAGGATTGGTAAAAAAGGATTTTGACTTCAATACCTGCCTGCACTTTCTCATTTATTTATATTATTTATGGATTGTTTTAAGGTTTAATTTTTTATGTTTATCTGTATTAATCTCCTCAATAACTTTCTGTAATACTGAATCATTTTAAGCTACTATGTTTGGCTTGTGTGGATCTTTAATTTGTACCTTTACCTCTGCAGAAGAACAAACTATCACTGTATAAGCCCATGAATATCTTGCTTAAAACTCTGGTCACTAGATCCATTGAAGATCACATGTTGCCTTTGTTAATTGACACATAGATTATGATGGATGGATTTCAACAAAACTGGTTAAATTGCATGCAAACATTGAAGAATATATTAAGCTATGAATTGAAATGGTACTTCTATGGGGTCTTCAAAATAATTTCAGTAACTAATAGTTTATTAATGGGTGATTATATATATATGTATGTATATATATATATATATTATAAAGAATGTTGTATTAAAGGTAGAGAAATAAAGAAATATTCCTACTGAAGTGTTTCTATGAATCAGGAAGCCAAAACAAAGCTCTCCTGCAAAACTCTTCATTTTAATTTACTTCCAGCAGAACAATGTAGATTTCTTGATGATGTTCTAGACCCAAATAAGTTTTACTTTCTTTAAAAATATGTATGCCAAGGTTGAAAGATTTGATACATCTGTAAAAATTGTGAAAAAAATCTATCATTTTGTAGGGTTTTTTTATGTCATTCAGCAACGTATGTGAAATATGATAGTGGGTTTGTTTGCGATTGTAATTAACTGGGCTATTGTGAATTTTGGGGACTTTGGTACTTCTCTGAATGTGTATTATCTACTGTGTTACTGTTTTATTCTGAAAATCATTTTGAATTCACACATGACTGACACAGTGTGTCACTGATTTTAAGCCATATTTTTTTATTTTTAAAACATTTTTTTAAAAACTTAGTTTCTTTATTGCATGTGCAATATAGTATCTGAGTTTCAATTCTTTCTCCTTTTTGTATTTGAAGCATATGTCAACAATACTGAGATTTTTCTTTAATTTATTTTTATTTTGCAGTAATATAAGTTTTTAATATATTTGTTCTAATATTACTGTATACCCCAAAAGCTTTAGACTATAAAAATGATGCTATTGATTGTATAAAGGAATTATGGGACTTTGCTTCATGAATACAAAAGAGTCACTGCATAGTGCTAAAGAAGCACAGAACACCTTCATAGTGCCTATGGAGCACAAGGTCAAAGCAATCATATCCCAGTGGGATTGATGCAATTTTGAGCTAAGAAAAGAAGACTTGAACTTGTTTGGGGTTCGAGGTTGTGGCTGGCTGTTTTGACATAAGTGAAAAGCAGGTCTTCCTTGTCCCACATTATACGAAATATTTTAAATTTGGCTCCTACCTGGCTCCTATAATTTAGTCCTTTTTCTGATTAGAATGGTGTAGAAAACTTTTTATAGTCTTGACTAATGATTGGGTAAATGAATAATTGCTTAACTCATTTTAATAGGGCCCTGATTTGTGATTTTTAAATTTCCTCCATCTTGCTTGGTCTAGCACCCAGGAATGTGCACTCCCACACTACACGGGCATGTGCTGGCTAATGACAAATCAGAAAACACTAACTGCCTCCCCTGGCCTATCCTAAGCCAAGCTTGAGCCACCATTAGCACATGTGAGATGCAGGAAGTGAGAGAGATAATAGCCTCTGGAGTTCTCGTGACTTCCTGTGGAGAAGGCTAGAGACCAGTTCGATCCTGGAGCTTGAGCTTGGAGGAGCCCAGTAGACAGCTTTCATCAGATCGGTCACATGAGTGATATGGACTGACTCCCTTCTCTGCCTTGGCTCTCCAGGGCCTTAAACCAGAGTGGTTTTGAGTTAAAATCCTTTCTTTCTCTCCCTCTCTCTCTCTCCAATAATTTCTTCCTCTTATTGTAATTAAATCACCATAAAATTTCCAGCTGAGTTTGGGTGTTTCATTAGGATTTTATAAATAAAATCCTTGGCAACCAAATATAATTATTACATTCAGTCTCAACCATAATTTTAACCTTTACAGATTCAAGGACCTGTTATACATTTGTTTTTTCCATTATTTAGATATTTTTAGACATAAGACTTTTACATTTTGTATTCTATCCACAAATTATTTTTCTCTTTTATTTAAATTTTTTTCATGTTTTTGATTTTCTTTTACAAATTGATTCTTATATCTCATAACTCAGCCATGCATCCCTGAGTGATCCCTGTGTTTGTTATTATTCACCTCAGGAGGACCAAGTTATTGTTGTGAACTTTGATATGAATTTGAGCAATTTAGGATAAGAAAATTTCTACGTCCTAGAATCCAGAATGCTCCATGAAGATAGACGCCTACAGAGACCACATGATGTACCAGAAGATCCAGAGTCAACTTTGGGATGTGAATTGAACTATGGGGGGGGTTTGAAATGTCTTTGTTTTGAATGTAAACTCTTATACCAAAAGGGAATGCCCCCAAATTTACTTTTTTGTCAACTGATAGGGAGAGGACATTTGCAAAAGATGGTGTAATTCAAATTTTAGAGTGATTGAGAGGAGTGTGTGACAGAGAGTCACATGGGAGCCTAAGGGTCAGATTCTGGGTAAGATTCTAAGGTCCCAACAGTCTTGGCACTTCTCTCCTGAGGGATCTTGGGTTGGAGGTTTGAAAATTCCTGGTTGCTAAAATTCTAGTCTTGGTCTAAAGACTAAGCAGGATAGAGTAAATATAATATTCACAGGATGACAGGACCAGTGTCATTGAGAGAACTTCTTGGGACCAGTGGCGAATACCTGTCTGGCAAACAGATGTTGCTGTTGCTTCTCATTGTTTCACCTAGGCTAATGGCAATCTTAGCCACCAACCTCTCATGCTTTGTTCTCCCTTCAATATGACCTTGACTGTGATTTACTATTTCTCAAGTAGTTTAATAACTATAGTAAATCAAGAAAGGGGAGAGGTTTGAGACCCTACTGAGTTTCTTGTTTTTCTTCAGCTTCAACTTATCTAACTTCTTCCTAGCTAATCAATGTCTGTATCCTATTGTAGAAGTGGCAAGTGGCCTTCTTGGGAAGGTCAAGGGATGGAAAGGATGTTCAGCAAGACCCCCTGAAATTAAGGGATCATCCCTGGCTCAGTAGAAATTGTTATTTGTTCTTCCTCTAATGGATGCTCTCAAACTTTCTTTTCTTATGAGTAATGGAAATGGAGGCAAGGTTTTTCCACAGGTTGAGATCTAGAGTTATTGGTCTTTGCTCCACACTTGACAGAGTTCAGAGCATAAAGACCCTTCAGTTCTCAGTTTTTCCCACAACCCTCTTTTCTCAGTCCAACTGTCACACCCACACCCATCATATTCCATCCAATGTCTGCTCCATCTCAGTGGGCAGAAATGCAAAAGCCTGATTCATATTTTCCTTTACACAATTGTTACATGATTCATCTTCTTTCCCTCTCTTGACTGAGACATTTGAGAAAGAATTTTAAGAACTGGATATAGATTCCTGTAACAGTAGATAGAGGACAAGGATGGATGTAAATCTTGTTCATTAAAACTGTATGGTTATTGTCAGCATTCTCATGCTTAGGAATATATGTTAAAAATGACAACAAAGTCTTCTTTATCCTTTTCAAAATGTCCATTGTGTCACCACTATCTTTTGTCTCTGCATATTTCTCTGTCCTAGATCTCCTTCCAGTCCTGATCCTTTGTTGTAATTTATCTACTCTTCCATATTAAAAAAAATGATTCCATTTACCAGGTGCACTGGGACATTCTTTTTCAGCCTAGACCTTTCTATCTTTCCTCTCTCTTAAGGTAGGAATAAAATACTGCTGAGATGAAAATATGAGTCTGATCATAGACTTAATGAATTCATTATGATTCATTGTCGGAGAAGGAAAGGAAGATGAGAGAGAGGGGTTCAGGGGAGATAGAGAGAAAGACTAAGACTAATCAAGCTTTCCCTTTTGGCTGCTTATCCCACAGCAGCTCCTACCAGCAGCAACAGAGAATTAAAACAAAATTGCTTCTTCCTCACTAATGATATGCTTTCCTTGCTCTGCCTTCCATACTGGCATTATACACTGACCTCCAGGCTGATGTCACAGTGCTGGAGACACTTAGGATGATGCCAGACACCTAGCTTATTCTGACAACAGCCATTTAGACTATAGTCAGGGAACACCAGTTTGTGGTGTATGCTGGGACAGTGGCTGCATCTCTTTTCCTCACATAACACTATTTCTCTAATACTATGAACACCATAGTTTGGAAATAAGTTTTAAATATTTTCATCCCAACTTCAGGTAAATTGGTTTGAAATTAAGTTGCTCAAATAACCTTTTCTGCAAATCAGAGCATCTTCAACTGCAATGGTGAATGTGGATGAACAATCCCTATATTCTTACCTTGAAACTTTCAGTTAAAATTCTCTAAAACAAATAAGCAAACAAAACAAAACTTGACCTTCTGTCTTAGAATTGAATTAAATATTAGTTATAAAGCATAAGAGCAATAGGAACTAGATAACTGGGATGAAGGAACTTGCCCAAGGTCATATAGTTAGGAAGAATCAGGACAGATTTGAACCAGGAACACCAATCCCTAGGCCTGGCTCTCTAACCAGTCACCTACTTGCATCAAGTTAAACATCTTGGCATATTTTTAATTAGATTATAGAATATATATTTTATTTATGGATATTTTTAAATAAAAGGGGGCAGAGGATGACAGAATTTATTATACTTAAATATAAATTCCAAGAAATACCTCATTTGTGACAAAAAGTTTTGAGAAAAGGAGAAAGAAGCTGGATAGAATTTAGATTTACATAAACATATTTACCTTATATCTTGATAATTTCACAATGTGTAGACAACTTGAAGATTATAGGCCATAGCACAGAAATATTATTTTTGAAGCAATGGATAGTGAACTAGTACTTATTTGAAAAAGGTGTTAGAGAATTTAAAAAAATATATAAAAAATAATTGTGTGAAATTGAAAATTACTGGCAAAAATAAAGCTATTGCATAGAGAGAACACATTAACTAGTGAATAAAAGTGTTTGGAGAAAGGACATACATTCAGGTATTATTTCACATAGTCTTTGTGACTTTGTGCACGTCATTTAAGGTCTCAGTGGTCTAAGTCATCTTTTAAATATTCAAATTATAGTTGATGAAATTTTTTTTGATTGAGAACATTTGATAAGCTTGTGTTATGCAAAAAAAAACTGTGGGAAATAAAATTACATGAATAAAATGAAGACCAATTGATAGGAATTTAAATGTATGATCAATTTTTAAATGATTATTATCTATAAAAGTATTATGAAATATTATTCAAAACTACATGTAAAAATGAAAATCAACAATTATAAAACAGAAAAATAACAAAGATGACAAAACCATAAAAACTCATATTTAGACAGAACAAGGAAATACACACAGATCTACATATATCAAGTAACAATCAGAGAACTTATGTTTTTAAATTGAATTTTATTTTAGTAATATTTTAAAAATTATTTGACATTTATAGTACACATTTGTAAAAAGCCATTCAATCACTGAATGAACTGATTTCAGGTTTTTGCTATGAGAAAAATTGTTCAAAAATATTTTGTCATTATTGATATTGTTTAGTTGTTTTCTGTAGTGTCTGATTCCTCATGACTCATTTTGCAGTTTTCTTGGGTAAGATAATAGAATGGTTTGGTTTTTTCCTTCTCTAGCTAATTTTACTCATAAGGAGACTTGCTCAGTTGTACATAGCTAGTAAGTGTCTGAGACTGGATTTAAATTTAGATTTTCCTTCTATCCACTTTACCATCTAGCTGCCATAAAATATTTTGCAATATATGTAAACTTCATTCTGAATAATTTTAATTTTTTATATTTATAAACAGATTTCTGAAATAGTTGTACTGATTCACATTTCTGTGCACAATGATGTCGGGTCCGTGTCTTAAAAGAACCCTTCGAAAATCAATTATTTGTACTTTTTGGAATTTTTGCCAATTCACTATGTATGAGATGAAAATTTTAAAATACTTTCTTTTCTGTTCCTATTATCATAAATTTTTGTTAAGATATGCATATGGTTCTGTGTATGTATATATACATACATAGAAAGAGAACCATATAATTTTATATACATATAATAATATAAATATATGTAATTCTTTTAGCAAATAGCCATAATGAATCACAATTCCCTATATAGCATTTTGTACAAAAGACTTTCTCTCTGCATATTTTTATCTATTACCTTTCTTTTTTCTCTCTTAGTAAAGGTTAATTATTGCTTTATCCTATTTTTTTAGCCTTTCAAAATATTACGTTTCAGTATGCTACAATATTTTTTCTTATTTTTTGTCACTTATTCTAGGTAATCTATTTTCATTTGAAGTAAGGAATTGTATTAGTTTCTTAATGATGTTTTATTTACTTTTCTTCTCAATTATCTTCTTAGGAATGACCAAGTTAAGTCTAGATTATATTGTTTACTGTTTTTTTTTCTTATTGGCTTATTTTTTCAATAATTTATTTTCATATTTGGGTGAGGCTTGCACACTTATGGAAATAATACTTTTCTTTTTCTTTTCTTTTGTTTATTTACTAGTCTCTGGTTGTTGCTTTCTATGTGTTTTCAGTGCTTATTTCTTAAAAATTTCAAGGGTGGTTTGGATCTGAAATCCGCAAGCTTCCAGTGTACCCTACATCCTAAGTGATGTGATCCAAGGAAAAAAAAAAACTCTAGAAGCTGCTGCATTCCAAAATTTGCGTGACCTTGATGAAACTTTACATCCTTATATGTGCAAATTAAAATTCTTATTACAAACAAAAATTTAAAACAAGATAGTTTAACCAAAATCCAAATTGGAAATAGACTTCTCTTTGTTTGTTTGTTTAGAAAGACAAAATATTTTCATTCTTTTTCAATATTTTATATCTTAAATGGATGAATAGATGAACTATTTTTTCCTAGTGTTATAATTGACAAAATGATTCAATTTTTTTTCCAAATCCTAAAGGCACTGCAAATGAAAGGATATATATATTTTCATTGCCCATATCTAACCTTATTTACATAAAAAAGAGAACAAATATAAATCACATACATTAGTGAAAAGTATGTCACCAACTTAAAAGGAAGGTTGCACAATTGAAATCAGCCATACCTTCATTAGCTTAGATACACTGTCAACAGTGTTGGTTAAAAAAAAAAAAAGCTAACATTATTTTTGTTCCAGATACTTTAGGAAAATTAGAAAATATATAATGAATTTCTCTGACAGAGGTAAATAGAATATCTCAATAGCCCCATGATATAGTTGTAGTTATTGTTCCAGAAGATAATATTTTTAAACCAAATTTATACCTCATAGATACTATATGACTTCAATCTGGAATAAGAAACTTTATATATATATATATATATATATATATATATATACACATATATATATATTCTCAAGGTGACCGAGAATTTTCTAGTAAAACTGTTAATAATCAACAGTCCTTGAAAACAGCAGCAGTAATAACTAAAAATATATGATTTTTCATCAAATAAAAAAAACAACCCAGTGACTGCCATTGAGGAACTGAGAGAGGAAATGTGAAATGATTTATGATGATTATGACAATTGTTTATAGTCATAAAGAGGAGAAAATGGAAATAATATTTGAGAAACTGTTTAGGTTACAAGGATATTTAAGCTAAAATATTTTATTACTTATCCCCCTGATTTAGAACATGTTTTTTTAATTGCTGCAATAAAATCCTTATTCCTCAAACTATAAATCATAGGATTAATCATTGGTGTCACAATGGTGTAGAATACAGAAAAGATTTTTTCTATACTACCTGAATAACTGGACAAGGAATGAAAATATGCTGTTAAACCAGAACCATAGAATAAGCAAACAACCATAACATGAGAGGAACAAGTAGAGAAGGCTTTGGATCTGCCAGTGGTTGATGGTAGCTTCAGAACTGTTCTGAGGATTTTGATGTAGGACATGAGTATCATCAGAAAAGGAGTCAAACTAAAGAGGAAACAATCAACATAAAGAAAGAATTCATCCCCAGAGGTATCTCCACATGCCAACTTCAATAACGGGGGCAAGTCACAGAAAATGTGATTGAGTTTGTTAGAGCCACAGAAGGGACCAGAGAAAAGCTGGTATGTCTGTCCTATTAAGACTGGCATCCCAATAACCCATGAGCCAAAAACCATCTGGACACATATCCTATGATTCATGATTATAGGATAGTAAAGTGGCTTACAGATGGCCACATAGCGGTCATAAGCCATCACAGCAAGGAGGAAGCTCTCTGTGACAACTAGAATGAGAAATAAACAGAGTTGTGCAGCACATGACAGTAAAGAAATATTCCTTTTCTGTCTCCAAATATTCACAAGCATTCTCGGCAGTATGTTTGATGTGTAACACATTTCCACAAAGGAGAAGTTTCCAAGGAAGTAATACATAGGTGTTTGAAGAGCTGAGTCCACATTGGTGATTATAATGATGAGACCATTGCCTATTAGGATACATATGTAGATGAATAGAAAAACAACAAAGAGATATCCTTGAACATTGGGGTATTCAGAAAATCCCAGGAGAATAAATTCTTCCATAATAGTAAGATTTGTGATTTCCATTTTTCCTATATATTCCAAATTTAATAACGGCAAATGTCAATTTTCCTCAATTGTACTTTACTTCTGACTCTGAAATGACAAGTGTATAATTTAGGTTATATGATGACTCAGATAATTTCAATATTGGTCATTTCATTTTTTAATTTATTCAGTTCAGACATTTTATAAGTTGTATCTAGATATTAAATGCTATATCATATTCTTATATGTCCTAACTACTCTTTCTTCTCTAGAAAACAACATTTATATTTGATATGCCCCAATACATTTAAAATATAATTATATATATTCAGAATTGATGAGCTGTAGTATACACAATGAATATTGACAAATATAGCATATTATATTAAATTTTAATGTCCCCTCTAAATGCTCATCCATTTCATATTTTGTTTTATAAAGTTATTTCTTGATCTAAATTCTATGACTATGACTGTTATTATTATTGAAGAACAAGACCAACTGCATTTTATAATATTCATTTTTTGTTTTATTCTCAAAAATAAACTCAGTCAGAATTTATATTGAAATTATAATTGTTTTATTCCATAATAAAATGTTTGATGCCAAGTAGTTTAAAATTCAAACATAAATATTAGAGAATGATAATGTCTGATCTTTAGCCCCAACTGTTTGGTTACTCCTTTTCTTTAATTATGGCCACCGAACCTCACCCCACCTACAGTGCCGAAACTCCAGCACTGGTTGGAAACTCTGGGTGGAAAAGGACACTAGTCCAAAGGGAGTACCTTACTTGCAAAGCTATGTCAGGCTCAAGGCATAGAACAGCGGCAGCATAGAAGTAGCTAGAGAAGAAGCAAAGAGCAGGCAGCCAAGTCTCAGCTGAAATACCTCATCTTGCCCACCTCCTTCTAGAGGTTTTGTCCTCAAGGCACAGCCAGCTTAGCAAATCAACTCCTCAAACCTACCTGAATCTCATCAATAAGGGCAGATAAGAAGCATTCAGAGGGCACAGAAGCTCAAACTGCAACACCCCCCTCACAGATTCATCTGAGAGCCTCACTGACTTAGCTGCAAGGGGCAAAAGCAGAAATGAACTACAGGCAACAACCTTGCCCACAGACTGAGAAGCCCAGATCCTTCTCAGCTTCTGCTGTCAGCTGGGGGAGATCAGACAACCTGACTAAACAGCAGAACAGACCAAACTCACAGATCCAGCATAAGGAAAAGATCAAGACTTTAGGTAATTACAGAGGTGGAAAATGGGGAAATATGAATAAACTACAGAAAAAGAAAACAGAAATTACAATCAAAAGCTTCTGTCCAGGTAATGAACAAATAGCAAATGAAACAGAGGAGGATGAAGGAAGAACAAGCAAAAACAGAAACTCCAGAGAATTGGACACAGACTTTGGAAAAACTGAAAATACAATTCAAAACACAATTAAGAGAGGCTGAAGATAACTGGGAATTAATCAGCTTGAAAGTGAGGCAAAGGAGATGAAAGATGACCTCCAAAAAAGTCAGAACAGAAGGAGAAAGATGAGCAAAAATACAGGGATGAAATTCAATCTTTCAAAATGAGAATACAACAACTAGATGGAAGTGACTTCACAAGGCAGTAGAAAACTATAAAAAAAATCAAAAGAATGAAACAATTAAGGAAAATATGAAACACCTCATTCATAAAACAGAAGATTTAGAAAATGATTACAGGAGAGACAATTTAAGAATCATTGTTTTACCAGAAGACCATGACCAAAAAAAAAAAAAAACCTGGACATCATTCTACAGGAGATTATCCAAAAAAACTGTCCTGACATCCTAGAGCAAGAGGGAAAAGTGGAGATTGAAAGAATCCACAGATCGCCCCTCATGCTTAATCTCTAACTAACAACAGCCAGGAATGTTAAAGCCAAATTCAAGAACTACCAGACCTAGGAAAAAAATATTACAAGCTGCTAAGAAGAAGTTATTCAGACACCATGGAACTACAATGAGGATAACACAAGAACTGGTTGCATCTATACTGAACAACCAAAAGGCATGGAATATGATATTCTGGAAAGCAAAGGGAGTAGGTATAGAATCAATAACCAACTACCCAGAAAAGCTGACTATATTCTTGCAGGGGAAAGTATGGCCATTTAACAAAATAGAAGACTTCCAAGGATTCATAAAGATAAGACTGGAATTAAACAGAAAATCTGATGCCCAAAACAGAACCCAAGAGAATCATCAAAAGGTAATTAAGAAAGGGAGAAAAAAATAAAAAATAAAGGAAAAAAAACTTTTAATGGAACCAATAAACAAGTGCAAAAGAGCAGAAATAATAAATGCAAACTTTTCAGAACACAATTCAATGAAAATAATAATTAGTATGGCTACATGGAGAGGTAAATCAGAAATAAATTAGAAATTAAACAATACAATTCTCTAAATTCAGTTAGTAAAGAACAAGTCATAAAAACAATTAATAATGTCATTGAAGAAAATTACAATGATGAGTCATCCTTTCAAAATCTATGGGATACAGCCAAAGTATTACTCAGGGGGAAATTTATATACTTGAGTCCATATATTAACAAATTAGGGAGGGCAGAGGTCAATGAATTGGGCATACAAATTAAAAAAAAAAAACAAGAAATGAACAAATTAAAAATCCTCAGATGAAAACTCATTGATTTAGTAAATAAGAGTAGAAGCTGATATTAAAAAAAACAAATAAAATAAACAAAGTACTAGTCAATCTAATTTAAAAAAGAACAAAGAAAAACAAATGGATAGTATCTAAGATTAAAAGGGAGACCTAACCTTTAATGAAGAGGAAATTAAGGTAATTATTAAAAACTCTTATGCCCAATTATATGGCAATAAATATTTCAATCTAGGTGATAGGGATGAATATTTATAAAAATATAAATTGACTAGATAACAGAAGGTAAATAGAATACCTAAATACCCCATATCAGAAAAAGAAATTGAACAAGCCATCAAAGAACTCCCTAAGAAAAAATCCCCATGACCAGATGGATTGATAAATGAATTCTATCAAACATTCAAAGAACAACTATTCACAATATTATACAAATCTTTTGACAGAATAAGCAAAGAAGGAGTCCTACCAAATTGCTTTTATGACACAAATATGGTGCTGATTCTGAAGGAAAGCAACAATTTTGTTAATATTTTTTATAACAAAACTCTCTGACATGGGTTTAATTTCCCCAATATAGAAGGAACCAAGTAAAATTTAACAAAAATCAAGCCACTCCCCCATTGACAAATATAGGCAGTTTTCAAATGATGAAACCTAAACTATGAATAAGCATGAGGAAAAGTGTTCTAAATCCCTCCTGATTAGAGAAATGCAAATTAAAAACAACTCTGAGGTACCACCTGAAACCTAGCTGACTGGGCATTATGGAAGGAAAGGCAAGTGATAAATGTTAGTGGGGAAGTGGTAAAATTGGAGTACTAATACACAGCTGGTAGAGTTATGAATTGGTTGAACAGTTCTAGAGGGCAATTTGGAACTATGCACAAAGGGCTTTAAAGACTGTCTCTAATTTGATCCAGCCATGCCACTGCTATTTGTACCTAAGGACATAATAAATAAAAAGACTGGCACAAAAACATTTATAGATGCTCTTTGCGCTGGGAAAAAAAAAGGAAAACAAGCGGTGGTCCATTAATTGAGGAGTGACTGAATAAATTTTGGAATATCATGGTGATGAAATATTATTTTGCTGAAAGGAATAATGAATTGGAGGATTTCTATGTGAACTGAAAAGACGTCCAGGAATTGATGAAAAATGATAGGAGCAGATCCAGGAGAACCCTGTACACAGAGATTGATTCACTGTGGTACAAACAAATATAATGTACTTCTCTACTAGTAGCAATGCAATGACCCAGGACAATGCAAAGGAACTCATGAGGAAGAACATTATCCCATGCAAAAATAGAACTGTGGAAACCAAAATGCAAAAGGAAAAAAAAATATATGATTGATCACCCAGGTCAATAGTGATATGATTAGGGTTTTGATGTTAAAAGATAACACTACTGCAAATATGAATAACAAGGAAATAGGTTTTGAACAATGATTCATGTATAACCCAGTGGAACTACTTGTCACCTTCAGGAAGGGGGAGGAAAGAGATGAGGGGAATCATGAATCATGTAACTGTGGTAAAATATTTTAAATAAAAAAAATTACTTGGCCCCATTAAAACTTTATTATATTTTTCAAGAGACAGGAAAAAAAGAAAATTCCCTCTTAATGTAACATAACATTAGTATTAAATATAAAAAGGAGCACTTCCAAAATCCTAGTTGCAATTTATTGATTCTTCTTTCTTCATTTTTCCTGAAAATCATAAATGTTTGTTTGTTTTCAGATTAGTGTAGAAGAGATTTTACATCAGTCCTGACAGACTTTCAATAGATTTCAAAAAAATTTTTTTATGGTTCCACACCCTGTCAACTATTAGAAAATTCATGAACCATTTAAAAGAATAACAGTTTGTCATTTGATGTCAATGTTAGGACTTGAGGTTATCTATGTTCTTGAGATAGTTTGTAGAATGTTTTGGGAAGTGAAATCCAAAAGGAAATGCCTCTCAGAAAGATCATGTCATGTATGTATATGTAGGTGTACACACATACATGCACATTCACATATGTGTTGAGACAAAAGGAAGGTGAATTATATATAAAAGAGAGCTAGAGAAAGGAGAAAATCAATGGTTTGATTTTTTAAATCTTAGCAAGAAAATATGATATGTAATGAAACTTTTAATTTTGGGAAACTTTAGAAGGTGCTTCTCTGACTACTTTTTGATATAAGCAAAAATTTAATATTCATTATGCCAAAAGGAGAAAATGTCTCAGTGAAACCCATATTAAAGAGGAATATCTAAGAATTCTGTTAATTTCTCATTTATAGAAGGTGAATTTTTATCCTAAGGAGATAAGCACTATCTCTGATCTCTGTTTGGTGCTACATTCTGTCAATCACACTTACAAAGTTTCAAGCACATCACACTTACTCACTAATCCGTAGAACTCTCACAACTCTTACTTGTGTTTCTTCTAGTGCCATTCAATGTTAAAATCAATGTCCTGTAAAATCATCACTTAAGATTTCTAAAACATACCTGGCCAAAGAACATCCACATGCTCAAGAGGAGGGAAGCCAATTTTTAAACATTTAGTGATATTTGGATCTTATAGCTTGGAAACCTATGAATTATCTCTACACTATTGTGTAAACTCTTACCTAATTACCCTGAAGGGAAAACTCATGAGTTTTCTCCTACTTGAATAATACATTGCCTCAGACTATGGTGGGAAGTGCAATTGGGAACACATTTAAATGTTTATTCCCAAAGTGTTTTCTCAAATTGGTGGAATATCTTGAAGGAAATTTCAATTTATTTTACCTTCATGAATTGGTGATGGAGGATGTAGGGGAAAAGATTTCTAGAAGGGAAACAATGGTGTTTAGGGCTAAAAATTTTCCCATTAATTATGAGGCATTATATAACCAAACTTTTAATTTTAGGTAGAATTCTTGAATTCACCTTCATATAAATGTTTATGGAATTAAAGTAGACACATTATTATAGAAATTTTAATAATAATTTTACATATGAAACATACTTCAAAATTTATTACTTTCAAAAATAAAGTGTTCTTTAATTTTCATAACAAAGACAATAGTTAACACTGCTATCTAATGTAATGGGTGAAGGAAGTCAGGAAGTCAGGAAGGCAGGAAGGAAGGAAGGAAGGAAAGAAGGAAGGAAGGAAGGAAGGAAGGAAGGAAGGAAGGAAGGAAGGAAGGAAGGAAGGAAGGAAGGAAGGAAGGAAGGAAAGAAGGAAGGAAGGAAAGAAGGAAGGAAAGAAGGAAGGAAGGAAAGAAGGAAGGAAGGAAGGAAGGAAGGAAGGAAGGAAGGAAGGAAGGAAAGAAGGAAGGAAGGAAGGAATGGACAGAGGGAGGGAGGGAGGGAGGAAGGGAGGAATTGCATTATTTCAATTTGGGACTGGAGAAAGAGTAAAAAAATTACAACTTTGCATCACTAATAAGCATACTAAATACAAAGATACAAACACAGAAGATTTAAAATAAAATAACTAATCTAATAACTAATATTTCCATCTATACCTATGATTATATATTTTATGTATGTTTCTGGAAGTATATACAGATAAATAATACATATTTGTTTGTATACCACACCAAGATTGAGAAAGGTATATTTCTCCTATTTATACTTTTGCTACAAAGTTTTCAATACTAATTAAAAGCTAAGTTTATATATATATAAATACAAAATATAATATATAAAGATACACCAAATAAATGTTACTCAAATTCAAACATTAAACTATAGAACAGAGGTCAACAAATAATATTTTGATCCACATTATCCATTGAGAACGATAGAAGCTTCAAGAGTAGGAAGGAAAGAAAATAAACATAAAGAAACAAAATTTATGGATCTCACTTTTGGTTGAGAAACCTTAGTGTTCTGCCTCTACTTGGCTGACACAGTATGTCATTGATTGGGAAATATATATATATATATATGTATATATATATATATAATTTATTATTATTATTATTGTTTTCCCTTGTATGTGCAATACATTGTTTGAGTTTTCTTTTTTCCTCTCATTTTTTGTACTTGAAGAACAGGTTACTAGTATTAATATTTTTTTTAATTTTGCATTAGAGTAAGTTTAAAATGTCCATTAACCCTAATGTCAATGCATACCCAAAAGTTTTACACTATGGAAACCTACCATTGATTGCTAAATATTAAGGGACTTTTATTAATAATTGTGTCTGATTCCAGGAGAAGGGATCACAAAAGAGCCACTGTACAGTGTCAAGGAGCATAAAGTCAAAGAGACCAACTAATCCTGATAAGATTGATGAAAATCTGTGCCAAGACATAGGACTTGAACTTGATTGAGTTTTGAGGTAACAGTTGTTTGTCATATGTCAGATGCAGGTCTTTCCCATGCCACATTCCTATAAGTACTGAAGTTTGGCTACCATTATGGCTCCCCTACCCCTGTGAGCAAAGGTAAAATTAGACCAGGGAATATTTCTCATTTTCTACAAAAAAAATCTAGTGCTTTCACTATCTTTCATAGAGTTACATTTTACTCTACTCCTAGTTGCTGATTGGGTAAGTGCATCATTGCTACTACAAGCTTGTGGGACATGAATCATTTTAACCAGGCTCTGATTCAAAAACCTATAATGAATTTATTTTTCTTTTACTCAGAATTTTTATACATAATACATTGATATTTTGTGTTTCATCCAGAAGTTATATTTTTTTCTATTTTAGTTGGATTTTTTTATTTTTTTTAATTTTCTTTGACAATTGATTCATATACCTCATAACTCAGCTAAGAATCGCTGTGTGTTTGGCAATATTTTCCTCAAAGTGAATTGTATTATTTTCCTATAGTGTACAGTTTAAATTCGTTTGAGAGTAATTTTAGGAGAAGAAATTTGCTACCTCCCAAATCAAGAAAGTGAACTCTTTGGAGAAGGGTCCATGAAGATGCCTGCAAAAACATGTTGCACCAAAATATCCAGAGTGAACTTTGGGATGTGGGTGATTTGAACTGTGGGGAGTTTAAAACATTTGTTTTGAATGTACACTCTTATGCCAAAGGGGACTGGCCCCAAATTTTTTTTTATCAATGTAGCAATTATTGGTTTTGTTATTTATCTCTTTTATTTTCTTTTATCCCTGACCTATTGTAATTTCCACTTAGAAACTACCATGCTGTATGTACCTCAAGCTGAAGTTCTTTTAGGTTAGTTATATGTGCTGATTCCATGGGGGAACTAGATATGTAATCTGGTATATTTCTAAATGCTTGTTTTCCATTGGAATCACAGGTGGGTTTGTGTAATTAGAATTTTGTACACCAGGACTCCATTTCCAAGAATCCTACTTTTGTTCTTATGTTACAGAAACATAAGTTTTGTGCAGCTCCACCTTCTAGCTCCTTTTTCTCTCAAACAGGGCTGGGAAATCTTTCTTTATTCAGACTTTATTCTTGTCTGTGTATTTCCTCAACTTCAAGTGATTATTAATACATCTTAAAAAATATGATACTTGCAGTTATTATATATCAATTTTAATCTTGCAATTCTTACTAGTCTCAACTGGTGATTATTTTGTTAGAAATATGGCCTCATAACTTAAGAAAAAAATTACTATACTCATATATGAATTAATTAAAATGAAGCATTAAAATTAAATTAAAGCACATTAAAATTGAAGCATTACAATGTGAATTTCCCTGGGCTTAGTACTAGGTACATGAATGCAGAGTATGATTATCGTTCCATAAAAAATAAATGAAATAAAATATTTAATTTTAATATAATTATCATGAATTCAGAGGTCAAAGAAACTTTAAAGGACAATAAGTATTGCTGTAAAAATCTAAATGAGGATCAACTAGATACTCAATCATATTGTGCTGGACCAGGGAATCAAAAATACTTTAATCCAAATTTAATTAATTTAGGCAATGGCTGTGTGATTCCAAGAAAATCACCTAACTTTTGTTTATCGCAGTTTCTTTACATGCAAAATTGGAATATTAACAATATCTATGACCAGGATTCTTGTAAAGATGAAAAAAGACAATATATTAAAAGAACTTAGCAAATGTTAAAATTATATATAAATGAGAGCTTAATTAAATCATCAAGTAATTGAAGACTAGGGTTATTACATAATCTATCATCTCACAGGTAGTAAACTGAATTTGAACATAGTCCATAGTTACAAAAGCAGTGTCCCTTTAACTGTATTATATTCTGTCAAGAACTGAAAGAATATGATCTTGCATCAATTATATACAAAATGTAAAATAAAATACAAAGAGTCAATATTCAATTCTAAGATGAATAGTTGATGAGAGGGTGCATTCCAGAAATGGAGGTGATCCTGTTCAAATGCACAATAATCAGAGATGGAGTATTGTATGAAAGAAAATGAAAAGAATGCCAGTTTGGGATTTCTGGAGTGAGTTAAATGACCAATAACAGTAAACAGATAGTTTGGAGATATACTCTGAAAGACTTTTAAATCACAGTTAAATTTGTATTATATTTTAATGGCAAAAAGGAATCAGGACTTTATTAAAGCAGAGAAAGATATGTTGATGCCAGTGGTTTGGAAATAATTTTCTAGCTGTATGAAAGACGTAAAGGTGATGAGTCAGATGTGAGACAAGAGAACAATTAAAAACATACGAAAAATGTCTAGAGAAGATGAAACATGGACTTGAGTGGTGGCCATGTATTTAGAGACAATGGGGTGAATGCATATAATAAAGATAATTGATTAAATACACACACACACACACACATATATATATATATATATATATAAAGTGTAAAGATTTTAACATAAATTTGAAGTTGGGAATCTGATATTGTTGTAATGGAAAGAAATGAGAAAGTTGGGTAAATTTATTGGTAAAGAATTAGTTCAATATTGGACTTATTGATTTGAAATTCCCATAGAAACTCAATTTTTGAATGTTAAATATGTAGCTGGCAATGTTGCACTGAAATTCAAGAGAAAAGGTGATTAGGACTGGGCACATATACACAGGAATTTTCTGAGTCAGGACAATAATTTAAATTATGATAAATGAATAATTATATGTGCGTTGTGTTAAGGGTAAATTTTAGGGTTCTGACTGAATATATATATTTTAGTTAGTCACCAGGGATTTAAATTCTAAACCCCAATGCAATGCTTAAGGCAGAATGGAATTGTATGGGGGTTATTTTTAATAATAGAAGGAAGAAAATAGTAAGAGAAATAATGATGTCAGCAGTAAAATCTATGGTGGTGAGCCCAACAGACATAAAATATTTTTTTTTTCCCTAAGGTTGTCCTAACACTTCTATATTTTACCTGAATAGTTTTGGTTGACAGAACCTGTGTTATGCCTCATCTATCTCTTAATTAAAATAAGTGGATTGAAATAGAGTCACTCTCATTTGACAGTTTATAAGCCTCTTCCTTGTGCCCAGAATGGCATTATTCTTTGTAAACGGAAATGAGAATATAGATGAAAATGTCATAATACCTGCTCCCAAAGAGCCTTAATTCTTCTCCTTTGGTTTGAGGAAGAAAATTCAATTTAGTTTTAAATATTTATTACGTCCTTGATACATATAAGGCACATTATTATCTGCAGGGGATTTAAAGGAAATAGTGAAAAAATTATCTTTTCCTTTCAGGAAATTACCTTCTATTGAGATAGAAATATATTTGAAATTTATATAAACAGAGTAAAAGATAAGTGATTAGAAGGGGAAAGCTGGGGATTAGATTCATAAATCTAGAGTTTGAAAGCTAATAAAAGAAGGGAAACACTAATACCTAAAGAAATTTATATAGATTTCAGGCTGGACATAAAATATTATATGATATTTGACAGAAGTAAAGCTGATATGAGAAGGAAATACATGCCAGACAAGTGCCTAACCTGCCCCCTCAGAGACCATATGCCATGCCCTCCTTCACTCATACCCTGCCACCCCTTAAACCACACAGGGGAGGAAGAAAACACTTCCATTGTGCTTCTGGCTGGAGGTGTAGGTGAAGTGAGGAATATTCTTAGTGAATGTAGAGAGGGAAAGAGGAGTGGTCCATGTGCTCACCACTCTTCCAGCTCTGCCACCTGTGAGCTGCCCATCTTGCCCCCTGTCTTCTCCTATTGGGCCACTGGGCAGAGGGACACATGGTATAAAAAATGTTAGATGTGCTGGGGAGGAGGAAGGGAGTATATATGACCAAGTCTATCTGCCTTTCTGGTAAAAAACATTGTGGGGAGGGTGGACAAATGCCTATAGAGAACACTCTGAGTGCCATCTTTGGTACCCATGCCAAAGGTTCACCATAACTTGGGTAGATAGTACTCTCACTAGATGTGGGATAAAGAGAGAACAACATACTCAATAAGAAGAGGGACAAATCTTAAAGTACAGAGAAATGGGGGGGAATGATAAGGGAGATACTGTAAAAATTAAAATTGGTGGAGTCACAAACTGTGGCAGATAAAAGAGTGTTGCCTTAAACTGTGAGCTCAAAGATATGTTTTTTATATTAAAAATAAAGTGATTGCCAGGGAAAAAAATTCCCAAATATGAAATATACCCAAGTCAGCTGGGTTTTTATGGAAATTTTAATTAATACAAATGAGGAATGAATGAAAGAGCGAGAGTAAGAGGAAACAATGAGAAAAGAGGTAGGCCAGCTGAGATCACTCTAGGCTTTTAAGCTTTAAGAAAGAGATCAGTCAGTCTTTTATCCACTCACCACAAGATTTGTCCCAAGGAAGATTCTAGTGTTCATAGAGACACCAGTTCAGCTTCAGCTAGCTCAATCAAGTTCAGCCATCAAGCCCTTCAATGCAGCTTTGGCCAGCTGCCTCCTTCAAATCAGCTTTTCTCAGCTGAATCCCCAGAGAACTCTTTTTAACCTCCTTTTAAAGGGAATTTTCTCCTATGTCATCTCCCCTAAGTTCTGTAAACCTTAAAATTTCTTAGACTTATGAATGTTGGAAATTTCCCCATTGGGAAATTTCATACTGGAAAAAATTTCCTACTGATAGTAAGAACTCTATTGGGATATGAAACTCTTTGGCATGGGAGGATCCTTCTCCTCCCTACTTAAGACTACTTTAGGACAGAAACCTTTTGCTAAACAATGGAAAGGGCTTTGACCTATACTTAAGCATAGATGAGGAAGTTCTTTGAGTCATGATTGATTTTAGAATTGATACAATAGAGATGCTTGGAATGACAGAACCAGGTCTTGGAACTTACAATCTCCACCCTACTCAGAGTAACAGGATTTAGGAAGAGCTGCAGCAAAGATCAAGATTTAATTATTTGAGAATATGACCTTCAACAGACATGTGCAAAGAAAACAGACCTCTGGGCGGTCCTGGATTAAGCTAGAGCCACCATTGGCATAGGGGAGACATCAACAGTGATTGGTAGATGTGAGAACTGAGGGGAGGGGACTTGGATGGTTTCCTTAAAGATAGCGGGGTAAGAGGACAGGAGGAGGAGGTTTTGCTCTGAGAGGTTTTGCTCTGAAGGAGTCTGAAAGGAGAGAGGTCCTGGAGGGAGAGCTCCTGGAGAGGTCTGAGAGGAGGGCTCGCTCTGAAGGAGGCTGGAGGTGGATTCCCCTGGGACTGTTTCTCCATTTTGGTCACTTGAGTGATAGGGACTGATCTCTTTTCTTTGCCTCAGCTTTCTAAGGGCTTAGCCTTTGGCCTAGCCTAAACAGAGGGGGTATTTAAGCCCTATTCCCTTCTCTCCCCTTTCTCATTCTCTCTCTCTCTCTCTCTCTCTCTCTCTCTCTCTCTCTCTCTCTCTCTCTCTAATACCTTTCTTCCTCCTTTTTGTAATTAAAAACTCCATAAAAGATTGACTGCTGACTTAAGTTTTCATTTAGGAATTACATAGCTGAATTCCTTGGCTACCTTAAATTAATATATATCAGTCTTTTAAAGTGATTTCCATATCACATTGTGGCGACTACGAAGGGACTCTAAAGAATTCTCTCAATAAACTTCTGAATTTCCTTGCCTTTTTACTCTACCTTCTCATCACTAAGTCCCTTTTAACAGAAAACTTGGCTTAAAGACACAGCTGCTAGAACAGGTGAGTATAAAAAACTTTTTCTCTCTTCTCTTTTCTCCTTAAGTTAAATTGGAATCAGCAATTTTTCTTTTTCTTCCCTTTAATCTTAAGGGGAAGCTAGGTGGCTCAGTGGGTTCAGAGCCAGGCCTAGAGACAGAAGGTCCTAGGTTCAAATCGGACCTCTGATACTTCCCAGCTGTGTGACTCTGATAGTTAGATAGAAAACAGCAGTTTTAAATCTCAGCAACAGGACACTAAAGTCCTGGCTGGAAGAGCTGTTTCTTAATATCATTTCCCTTAAGGAACAACTTCCTAGATTAAAAAAAAAAAACTGTGGAAAGTTTGTGGCTTTGCCCTGCTCGCCATATGTTTTGTGAAGACTGTTAGAGAAATAATTACAAAGTATATATATAAAAATGAGTACTACATTCTTTGACATTTATATGGCAGCTGAAGAATTAGGGGCATTGAGGAATGCAGGATACCTCCAAATTTTTATATTAATAGGTACTATCATTTTTGTACTCCTCAATACTATATTTAGAGATGCTAAAATAAAAAAAAATATTGAGGATAAAATAGAAAAAAAATTGAGGATAAAATAGAAAAAATTGAGGATAAAATGCAAGCCCAATTAGAAGATCTAAAATGTTTCTTGTAGGATCAATTGGCAAACAGCCACTCTACCAGAAACAGACCTGTTTCTGAACCTTTGAATGAGGAAATTTCCTTCCCTGAAATAGAGATGGAAAACACCGTCCCGATAGCCCAGTTAACAGACTGCTTCTCTCGTGCAATGAAAATCTTGACTGAATTTAATCCCCAAAAC
The DNA here is from genome assembly GCF_027887165.1 of Monodelphis domestica. Taxonomy (NCBI): domain Eukaryota; kingdom Metazoa; phylum Chordata; class Mammalia; order Didelphimorphia; family Didelphidae; genus Monodelphis; species Monodelphis domestica. Next base: position 24,186,994 of record NC_077232.1, on the reverse strand, counting down.
CCTTCCCCTGCAATCCCAGTTTCTCATGTTCCCTCTCCTACAGAAAACAAAATTTCAACGCAAAGGAGATGTTGTCCTCCTAGAGAAAACTGTCCTTGTCAAACTGACCCACAGGTACAAAATTCAACTAGAGTCCTGTTTCCTCTAAGAGAAGTACCTGAAATAGGAAGGAATGGGGATGTGGTGACTTTAAGACACAAGGTACCATTTACTCCCCAAGAAATAAATGAATTTACACGAAATATCCCCACATATGAACAAGATCCCTTTCTAGTAACAAAAAAGATGGGAGACATATTTTTTCAGTATAATCCATCTTACAAGGATGTTGAGAAATTGATACAGGCTTTTTTAAGTGAACGTGAAAAAAATAAAATAATTGCGAAATAAAAGAATTGCGAAAAACAGCTATATATGTTTTAAAGGGAAACAAAGAAAAGGAGGAAGAAAATAATGATGACATGGAGGAAATGCAGAAAAAATGAGATATTTAATATATAGGATAACTAAATTAGAAAGTGGGCATGATAATGGACCAACGACAATTGACCATCTCCAGAAATCCAATTATCAATCCATTACTTGCTACTTCTATGAGAAGAAGGGCCACAAAATGATGGAATGTAGAACCTTTCTTAAGATGATTGGAAGGAATACACAATTTAATAATAGCATTAGAAATAATAACAATAGAAATGATGATAATGGTTAAAGAAACCATAATTCTAGAAATTAAGAACTTTAGAAACCAGAATTATAGAAGTAGGAATTGGGAAAATAATGACAATGCTCCAAATGAAGAAAATTATAATGATAATGAACAACAACAATATATGAGAAATGGAGCTCATCCAAAAAATACTTGAGTTAGTAATGACCCTCAGAGAGATGCCCTTCAGGGGGGTGCCCAAGGAATATCCTAAACACAATGATGGTGTCCGGGGGGTGAGGGGGCTGGGTCACAGGAATCAGAGGATACAACCTTTGATTTCCCGGACCCTGATGTCCTATTACCCATTGTCCCTATCCACTGCCCCCCCATACTAATGAACCCCATGTTACCTTAAAGGTAACACCTATTATAATTGTCTGTTAGACACCGGAACTTCCTGGTCTGTATTAAAGAGAATACCTGATTTACAATGTTATTCTGTTGGCTCAGAGAATGTAATGGGAGTATCAGGAATAACCCAAAAAGTCAAAAGACTTCCTCCTAGAATGGTGGCTGTAGGACCCCTAGAGGTACAACACTCCTTCCTTTTGATGCCTGACTTCCCTTTAAATTTGCTGGGGAGGGACCTTCTATGCAAACTCAGAGCCACAATAACCTGCTCCCCAGATGGCTCATTATCATTAGAAGTACCAGAGGAATCTTTAAATTTACTCCCTGTAATTCTCTCAGAGAGTCAGGAGAAAAAAGGGCATCCCAACTTTGCAATACCTAAAGATATACCGGAGTCTCTTTGGGCCACATCTTCTTCCAATGTAGATTTACTTAAGCCAGCTGTTCCTGTGCAGATAAAAACTAAATCTAGCCCATCTCCTCCCCTCCCCCAGTATCCCCTCTCAAAGGAGGCAATTGAGTGTATTATACCAGTTATTAACTCATTAATAGAACAGGGAATAATAATCCCTTGCAAATCTGAATACAACATGCCCATCCTGTCAATTAAAAAACCAAAAAGAGGGCCCGATGGCAAGCACCTCTATAGATTCGTACAGGATCTAAGGGCAGTGAATAATCACATTATAAAGAGACACTCCGTAGTTTCTAACATACATACTATTATTTCATCTATTCCTAGCACAGCTACATACTTTACAGTAGTAGACTTGTGTTCAGCTTTCTTTTCCATACCTATACATGAGAACTCCAGGCATATTTTTGCTTTCACCTGGAAGGACTCACAGTATACCTGGTGTCGGCTGCCACAGGGTTATGTCGAAAGTCCGAGCTTATTTGAGCAAATTTTGAGCCAAGACACAGACAATATAACATTTAAAAATAGCAAATTAATCAAATATGTAGATGATCTACTCTTGGCTTCAACAGATGCAAAAACATGTCAAGAAGATAGCAAACACCTTCTTTTGGAATTGCACAAAAGAGGACATAAAGTCTCTAAGGATAAAGTTCAGTGGTGTCTCCAAAAAGTAGAATATTTGGGATTCATCTTGACTGTGGGTGCTCGTTATATTTCTCCGAAACGAATTGAGAATATTCAAAGTAAATGGCTTTTTGTAATCTGGGATGCCTAGATCAAGGGCAGACAGGATAGTCTGTTTTAAGTCTGATAGAGCTGACAGATGTTCTGGGTCTGATTTTTGGGGTTCTGGGACCAAATCCCTTGTTAGTGCTATAAGGGGCTTAGTAATTTCCCCATAGCAAGGAATCCATTGTCTACAAAACCCTGTTGCTCCTAAAATTTCTCTCAACTCTTTCTTAGTGGTAGGAGCACTTAAATTTTGAACATTTTCAATTCATTTGGGAGAAATCAAGCAGGCACCTGCAGTCCAGATACACCCCAAATATTCTACTTTAGGGAGGCACCACTGAACTTTATTCTTTGAGATCTTATTCCCTCTTTTGTGTAGTTCTAAAGGAAGTTTACTATCTTCCTGATATGCTTCTGCATCTGTTGAAGCCAAGACTAGATCCTCTACATATTTGATTAATTTACTGCTTTTAAATCTTATATTATCTGTGCCTTGGCTCAAAATTTGTGCAAATAAGCTCAGGCTGTCTATGAACCCTAGGGGCAGCCTACTCCATGTATCCTGGGAGACCATCCAGGTGAAAACAAAGATATGACTGGAATTCTCATGTATGGGTATGGAAAAAAGGTCTGAGCAAAAATCCACTACTATAAAGTATGTAGCTATGCTAGGTTTAGAAGAAATAATTGTATGTATATTGAAAACTATGGAGGGTCTCTTTATAACATGATTGTTCACAGCCCTCTAATCCTGTATGAATCTATAAAGGTGCTTGCTATCAGGCCCTATTTTTGGTTTTTTAAGGAGCAGGATGTGCAAATTGTATTCTGATTTATAAGGAATTATTATTCCCTGGTCAATTAATGAGTTTATTAATAGGGAAATATCCTCTATTGCTTCTTTTGAGAGAGGATACTGAGGAATGGAAGGAGGGGGGTTGATTTAATTTTTATCTCCAGAGGAATAGCCAACTTAAACAAGACTACTTTGGAAGAAGATGTGGCAAGTGGAAGAAGAAGAGACTCCAATATATCTGCAAGAATTACAATGGTGGGATGCTCTTTCCCCTCCTGACTCTCTGAGAGAAGTATAGGTAGTAATTTTAATGATTCCTCAGGTACTTCTAATGATAATGAGCCATCTGGGGAGCAGGTTATTGTGGCTCTGAGTTTGCATAGAAGGTCCCTCCCCAGCAAATTTAAAGGGAAGTCAGGCATCAAAAGGAAGGAGTGTTGTACCTCTAGGGGTCCTACAGCCACCATTCTAGGAGGAAGTCTTTTGACTTTTTGGGTTATTCCTGATACTCCCATTACATTCTCTGAGCCAATGGAATAGCAATGTAAATCAGGTATTCTCTTTAATACAGACCAGGAAGCTCTAGTGTCTAGAAGTCAATCAATCATAATAGGTGTTACTCACCTTTAAGGTAACATGGGTCTCATTAGTATAGGGGAACAGTGGATAGGGACAAGGGGTAGTAGGACATCAGGGTCTGGGAAATCAAAGGTTGTATCCTCTGATTCTTATGCACCAGCCCCCCCCCTCTGCATATCTTCATAATATTTGGGAATATCCCTGGGCACCCCACTGAAGGCCACCCCCTGTGGGGCATTAGCACCCCAAGTATTTTTTGGACAAAAACCACTTAAGTTATATTTTTGTAGAGTCATTTGGTTTGAGTTATCATTTTCCCAATACGTATTCCTATAATTATCATTCCTAATGTTGTGTTTCCTTATCATTATTATAGTTATTTCTATATTTATCACTTCTGTAATTGTTATTAAACTGAATATTCCTTCTGAATGCCTTGAAAATAGTCCTAGGATCTATCATTCTGTGGCCCTTCTTCTCACAGAATTGGCAGGTAATGAATCAATAATTAGAATCCTGGAGAGGGACAAGGGTCATTGGTTGAATCTCATGCCCACTTTCCAGTTTAGGAATCTTATCTTTTAAATATGTCAAATCTTTCTCCATATTCTCCATGAGATCATTATTTTCTTCCTCTTTTTCTTTGTTCCTCTTTGAAACATATAGAGCTGTTTTCTGAAATTCTTCAAGGTCCATTTTCAGCCATCTTGGGCAATGTGTTAGAAAATAATCCCTAATCACTTTGCAAGAGTTATTCACAAAGTGCTTTCTAATTTGTCTTATGCAATTTTCTTTAGATAGGTCAAAATCCAGGTATGTACTCAATTATTCTGTCCATGAATCTAGAGGGTGTCTCTTCCTGATTTTGCTTAATTCTTTAAAAATTCTGTCCACTTATCTGTACTGTCTGCACACCCGCTCATTGTTGTTAAGATGGCCTCTCTATAGCAGTATAGTTGTAAATAAACCTCAGAGTTGTTATAGTCCCATTCAGATTCCTGAGATGGCCAGTGTGCTGAATTGTTCCCCCAGATTATGTTGACATGAGCAATTATTTTATTTTTCTCATGTTCAGTTAAAAAAGCCTATAGCAAATTTTCAACATCTTTGTAAGATGGATTATACTGAAAAAAATATGTCTGTAATCTTTTTCTTTACCAGAAAGGTATCTTGTTTATATATGGGAATTTTTCATGTAAATTCATTTATTTCATTTATTTCTTGGGAAGTAAATGATATATTGTGCCTTAGATTCATCACATCCCCATTGTGCCCTATTTCAGGTACTTCTCATAGAGGGAAAAGGCCTGTAATTGACTTTGGTACCTATGGGTCAGTTTGACTAAGACGAATTCCTTTAGAAGGTCAAGATTTCCTTGGGTCTGGATTTGGTTTTTGGGTAGGAGGGCATTTTCTTCAGGCTGGGATTGGTTTTTGAGTAGGAGAAGGAACAGGAGAAACTGGGATTTCAGAAGTTTGGGTTTCAGGAGAAGGGTATTAGGCATTAAATTGAGCCAATATTTGCAGACCATGAGAGAACCCATCTGTTAGCTGAGCCATAGGAGAGGTGCTTTCCATCTCCATTTCGGGAAAGGGAATTTCCTCATTTAGAGGTTCAGAAACAAGTCTGTCAGGTTCAGACCTGTTTTTGGTGGCATGGATATTTGCCAGTTGATCCTGTAAGAAGCATTTTAAATTATCCAATTGGGCTTGCATGTTATCCTGTATTTTAATTTCAATTTTTTTAAATGTTTTCCCGTGTTTTAGCTTCAAATTTTTTATGTTAGCATTTCCTATCATAGTATTTAGGAGTACAAAAATGAAATAACCTAATAACATAAGAAATTGGAGGTAACCTGAAATCCTTAATGTTCCTAATTCTTTAACCGCCTTATAAATGTCAGAGAATCTAGTATTCATTTATAGTAGTTATTTTCAAAGGGAGCCTCACAAAACACATGGGCAACAGGACAAGGCCTAAAGTTTCTCCAGGTTACTCTGAGTGCTAATTAAGAGTAATGTAAGCATTATTGTCAGTGAGGATTGACAATTTGGCTTGTTTGTTCCCTGAGGGAATGGGGACTTGTAGCTAAACAGCTTTCCCAGTCCATGCCTTTTATAGGTTTAAAAAATAGCTGTGTTCAATTCAAATTAAGGAGAAAAGAGAAAAAAAAAACAAATATTTTTTACTAACCTGCTCTAGAAGCTGTGTTTTGAAGCCAAGTTTGTTGCTTAAAAGACTGACTGACTTAAGCAAGTAATAAAGAGAGAAAGGAAGAAGATTTCACATAAATTTGAGAGTCCTCAGCACATTCTTTCATGGTTGTCAGACTTTAAGGAAAATTTTAGGATTGTGACCTAATCTAAATTAACTTTTGGTCATCAGGAGATATTCCAATAAAACACCCAAGTCAGCTAGGAAATTCATGGTGGTTTAATTAACATAGATGAAAGAATTAAGGAGAAATAAGAGAGAAAGGTATAGGATTCTGCCTGCTTGGCCTGTGCCAGAGGGAGTTCAAAGTGCTCTGCTGAAGAGGTCTCTGAGGAAGATCAGAGGTTTTCCAGAGGATAATGTTGGATGGTATCAAGGAAACCTCACTGTTAAACCCAGAAAAATAGCAGCCATGCCAAGATGCCAACACACTCACCATGCTGCTGCCATACACTTTTCTACTGTCCAATAGTCATGAGAGAAGAAGTGTCATGAAATATATAGATGGTTTTACATCACTTTCCTGCATCTCACTGGTACCAATGATATCTTAGGCTTTGCTTAGAACAGCCCAGGGGTCTGTCAGTTGTTTCTGATTTGTCATTTGCTAGCACATGTCTGTCATAGGCCATCCACCTAAATATTTAATCCTTAAGTATGGGTGTAGACATTCCTGATTTTGAAAGACTAAGTAGGGTGGAGTAATCTAAAGTTCACAGTTTCCTGATTTTTCTTAGAATAAGTAAGGTGTAGTAATCTAAAGTTCACATACTAAAAGAAATGGGAAGAGAAACAAAAGGGGGTAAATTTATATGTCACAAAGAAGCTCATGGCAGAAGGGGGAACATCAATACATTGGAAGTGTAAAGAGTTGAAGATAGGAAATACTCAACTCTTACGTGCATTGAAATTGACACAAATAGGGAAGAACAATTCATTCCATTGGGGCAGAGAATCAATTTGAGCCCTATAGGGGAGTAGAGGGGTAACAAATAGACTGGAGGGGAGGGAAGTAGTACAAGGGAAGGAGAAAGTGGGGAGTTAGTTTCAAAAAGATTGCAAAGGAATTAAGGGGGGAATAAGAAAGGAGGGGGGTAGAAAGGGAAATAAAATTAGGGTGGCAAATAGGTGGACTGTTTAAAAACAAACATTGGTGTAGAATCAAATAGTGAAAGAAGAAAAGGCAAGACTAGGAGTAGAAATCAAAATTCTGGGAAATACACAGCTGGTAATCATAACTCTGAATGTGAATGGAATTAACTCACCCAAAAAATGCAAGTGAATAGCAGAGTGGATTAGAATAAAAAACCCTACCATATACTGCCTACAAGAAACTCACATGAGGAAGGTAGATATGCATAGGGTGAAAGTAAGAGCATGGAGCCAAATCTATTGGGCATCAACTGATTAAAAGAAGGCAGGAGTCTCAATAATGATATCTGACAATGCCAAAATAAAAATAAATCTAGTTAAAAGAGATAGGGAAGGTAATTACATCATGGTAAAAGGAAGTATAGACAATGAGGAAATATAAGTACTCAACATGTATGCAAAAAATGGCATAGCACCCAAATTTCTAAAGGAGAAATTAGTGGAGCTCAAGGATGAAATAGATAGAAAAACTATACTAGTGGGAGACCTGAACCTTCTTCTATCCGAACTAGATAAATCAAACCAATGAAATGAAAATAATAATTAGTAAGGTTACATGGAGAGGTAAATAAAAATTAATTGGAAATTAAATAATATGATTCTCCAAAACAGGTTAAAGAACAAATCATAGAAACAATTAATAATTTCATTGAAGGAAATGATAATGATGAGATATCCTTTCAAAACCTATGGGATGTAGCCAAAGCATTACTCAGAGGGAAATTTATATCCCTGAGTGCATATATTAACTAATTAAAGAGGGCAGAGGTCAATGAATTGGGCATGCAAATTAAAAAACTAGAAAGTGAATAAATTAAAAATCCTCAGATGAAGACTAAATTAGAGATTCTAAAATCAAAGGAGAAATTAGTAAATTTGAAAGTCAAAGAAGTATTGATTTAATGAATACGACTAGAAGCTGGTACTTTGAAAAAAAACAAATAAAATAGACAAAGTACTACTCAGTCTAATTTAAAAAAGGAAAGGAGGAAAACAAATTGAAAGTATCCAAGATTAAAAGGGAGACCTCACCTTTAATGAAGAGGAAACTAAGGCAATCATTAAAAATTGTTATGCCCAATTAAAGGGCAACAAATATGGCAGTTGAGGTGATATGGATGAATATTTACAAAAATATTAATTGCCTAGACTAACAGAGGAAGAAATAGATTACCTAAACAACCCCATATCAGAAAAAGAAATTGAATAAGCCATCAAAGAACTACCTAAGAAAAAATCCCCATGTCCAGATGGATTCAAAAATGAATTCTATCAAATATTCATAACACCACTAATCCCAATATTATACAAACTGTTTGACAGAATAAACAGAGAAGTTATACCAAATTCCTTTTACAACACAAATATTGTACTCATCCCAAAGCCAGGCAGGTCAAAAATGGAGAAAGAAAACTATAGATCAATCTACTTAATGAACATAGATGCAAAAATCACAAATAGGATACTAGCAAAAAGACTCCAGAAAGGGTTATACACTATGACCTGTTAGGATTCATACCATGAATGGAAGGGTGGTTCAATATTAGGATAATCATCCCAATAGTTGAGCATATTAACAAGCAAACCAACAAAAATTACATGATTATCTCAATAAATGCAGAAAAAGCCTTTGACAGAATACAAGATCCATTCCTATTGAAAACACTAGAAAACATAGGAAAGAAGGCCCTTTCCTAAAAATAATAAACAGTATATATCTAATATCATCAGCAAACATCATCTGCAATCATCATCTGCAATGGGGATAAATTAGAACCCTTCCCAATATGATCAAGAGTGTAAAGAATAATTTTAGGATTATGACCTTAACTAAATTAATTTTTTGGTGCCAGGGATATCCCAAATAAAAATACCCAAGTCAGCTGGAAGTTTATCATGGAGAGGGAAAGAGTGTGGGATTTCTCCCACCTGGCCTGTGTCAGGGTGAAGAATAGAGGCTTCCCTAAGAGGATAGTGTTTGGAAGGTAAAGGAGGATTGAATCAGTATAAACTCCAAGAGGGCTCAGCTAAGATGCCTGAACCTGAATTAGCTACTCAGCTTCTCCCAGTATAGTATCAAGGGAAAACTCACCACCAAACTCGACAATAGCTGCCACCATGCCAAAATGTCAGAATTCTTAGCACGCTGCTAGCCAGAGCCACCATTCTGGAGAAAGTCCCCAACGAGAATAAGTAATGCAAAATATATAGATGGTTTTACATCATTTTCCTGTGTCTCATCTGTACCAATGGTAGCTTAAGCTTGACTTAGGACAGCCCAGGGGTCTGTCAGCTATTTCTGATTTGTCATTTGCTCCATCAAAGGCCATCGTCCTAAACACTTAATCCTTAAGTATGGCTATAGACATTTCTGATTTTGTTAGTTGTAACCTTCTGTCCAGCAGGGACTACAAAAAGACATTTTTCCTTTGTGGGTTGGGGCTCGAGAAGGAGCAAGGAGTCTGAGAATATGGGTGAAAAATGACAGACACAGACAAGTCAAACTAATAGATAAGGCTGGCATGATACCGATAACATTTTCCTTGGTAGAAGAATTAAAGGAAAATGTGAGAAGCTTGCAGACACGTGGATGTAAGGATTCCGAGATAGAAAGCACGTGTCCAAGAGAGGCCTTAGTAAAGAGAGAGACAGTAGTGACAACTTGAAGATTGCAGGAACAAGAGGGAGGAATCACTCCTTTACCCCAGGCTTTATTGGGGATTGCCAGGATCAATGACCACATAACAAAGCATAAATAATTCAGATTGGATGGGAAGGTCATGATGAAACCTTTTGGGTGTGTTGACTTCTACCCGCAATTTTACAAAGGAATTTGACTCCTCATCAAATGTTAATGAGTTTGCCTTGAACAAAGGCAGCATGGCTAGGTCAAGAGTCCATCCACTAATATCAGAGTTCAAACCTTCTGTCTGGAGACACAATAACCATACATCATTTATATTTCTTAGATGTGAATATGCTTGGAATGCTACATTAGTCTATGTAGGGTGGAGTAATGTAAAGTCCCCAAGACATTCCTGATTTTGTTAGTCTAAGTATCTTCAGTGTTACAATATAGAGATAGCTAAATCCAATCTTCACAGGAGAGAAACAAGAATGCCAATTATCACTTAAATTATTTAACATTGTACTAGAAACACTAGCTGTAGCAATTAGGAAAAAAAAAGAAATTGAAGGTATTAAAATAGGTAATGAGGAGACCAAACTCTTACTCTTTATGGATGATATGATGGTCTACTTTAAGTGACCTATAGAATCAACCAAAAGGCTAGTCAAAATAATCAACAACTTTAGCAAAGTTGCAGGATACAAAATAAACCCCCACAAGTCATAACCTTTTCTATATATCTCCAACCCATCTCAGCAGCAAGAATTAGAAAGAGAAATTCCATTTAAAATCACCCTAGACAATATAAAATACTTAAGAATCTATCTACCAAGACAAACACAGAAACTATATGAACACAACTAAAAAACACTCTCCACACAATTAAAACTAGATCTAAACAATTGGAAAAACATTGATTGCTAATAGGTAGGATGAGCTAACATAATAAAAATGACAATCCTACCCAAATTACATTACTTATTTAGTGTCATACCCATTGAACTACCAAAAAACGTTTTTACTGAATTAGAAAAAACATAACAAAGTTCACTTGGAAGAACGAAAGATCAAAAATATCCAGGGAACTCATGAAAAAAATGCAAAGGAAGGAGACCTTGCAGTTCCAGATCTCAAACTATACTATAAAGCAGTGGCCATCAAAAGAATTTGGTACTGGCTAAGAGACAGAAAGGAGGATCAGTGAAATAGACTTGGGGTAAAGGACCTCAGCAAGACAGACTATTATAATCCCAAAGATCCCAGTTTTTGGGACCAAAACCCACTATTTGATAAAAAATGCTGGGAAAATTGGAAGAGAATATGGGAGATTATGTTTGGATCAACATCTCACACCTTACACCAAGATAAACTCAGAATGGGTAAATGCCTTCAATATAAAGAAGAAAACTATAAGTAAAGCATGTGAACACAGAATAGTATACATGTCAGACCTTTGGAAAAGGAATGATTTTCAAAACAAAGGAGACTTAGAAAGAGTTGAAAAATGTAAAATCAATAATTTTGATTACGTCAAATTAAATAGTTTTTATACAAACAAAACCAATTTAACCAAAATTAGAAGGGAAGCAACAAATTGGGAAACAATCTTCATAACAAAAACCTCTGACAAATGTCTAATTGCTCAAATTTATAAAGGGCTAAGCCAATTGCACAAAAAATCAAGCCATTCTCCCATTGATAAATGGGCAAGGGACATGAATAGGCAATTTTCAGGTAAAGAAATCAAAACTATTAATAAGCACGTGAAAAAGTGTTCTAAATATCTTGTAATCAGAGAGGTGCAAATCAGAACAACTCTGATGTATCACCTCACACCTAGCAGATTGGATAACATGACAGCAAAGGAAAATAGTGAATGCTGAGGGGATGTGGCAAAGTTGGGATATTAATGCATTGCTGCTGGAGTTGTGAATTGATCCAACCATTCTGAAAGGCAATTTGGAACTCTGCCCAAAGGATGCTAAAAGACTGTTTGCCCTTTTGATTCAGCCATAGCACTGCTGGGTTTGTATCCCAAAGAGATAATAAGTAAAAATGCAGGTACAAAAATATTCATATCTGCGCTCTGTGGTGGCAAAATGGAAAAAGAGGGGATGCCCTTCAATTGAGGATTGGCTGAACAATTGTGGTATATGTTGGTGAGGGAATACTATTGTGCTCAAAGGAATAATATTGTGGAGAAATTCCATGGGAACTTGAACAACCTCCAGGAATTGATGCAGAGTGAGAATAGAAGACAGGAAAATATTGTATGCAGAGACTAATACACTGTGGTATAATAGTATGTAAAGGAATTCTCCATTAGTGACAATTCAGTGATCCCGAACAACATGGAGGAATCCACAAGAAAAATCACTATCTACATTCAGAGAAAAAAAAAACTGTGGGAGTAGAAACACCAAAGAAAAACAACTGCCTGAATACATGGGTCGAGGGGATATGGTTGGGGATGGGGATATAAATGGACATCATAGTGCAAACATCAACAACATGGAAATAGGTTCTAATCAAGTACACAAGTAATACCTAATGAAATTGCATGTCCTCTGCAGGAATGGTGGGTGGAGGGGAGGGTGGGAAATAATGTGATTATTGTAACCAAGGAATAGTGTTCTAAATTGATTAAATAAATTAATTCAAATGGGAAAAAAAATTTTCAGTTGGCCAAAACAGTCTCAGACATTAATGTTAAGCAATATCATATCTTCCGTGCCATTGTTGAGATTTCTATATTCAAAAAATACTTGGACTTCAGTAGAGTGGGAATGGCTAAAATATGATAAGATCTAATCTACCAATATTTGTACCCCTCATTAAAATCTCTGACTTCAAGCCTTACCAAATCCCAGTCTCCTTTAAACATTCTATAATGTAGCCAAATTGTTTTATTTACTAATCCCCTCTCATCAGCTTTCTTTTTCAACTCTGTATACCTTTCTACTGTGAATTTCAAAACTACTCCACCCTATTTAGACCATTCCTTAGAAGATCAGATTTAGCTATTTCCTGATCAATAACAATAGAGATACTTGGAAGAACAGAATCAGGTCTTGGAAACTACATTCTCCACCCTACTCAATGTAAAAAGATTAGGAAAAGCTACAGCAAACTCAAGATTTAATTATTTGAGACTATGTCCTTCAACATACATGTGGAAAAAAGGACAGATCTCTGGGTGGTCCTAGATCAAGCTAGAGCCACCATGGGCAGATGTGAGATGCAGAAAGTGAGGTAGAGAACATCCTCTAGAGTTCTCAGGACTTCCTGTGAGGAGGGCTAGAGGCAGATCGAGGGTGGTGCTTGAGTTTGGAGGAGCCCCGCAGACTGCTTTCCTTCAGATTGGTCACATGAATGATAAGGACTGATCCCTTTCCCTGCCTTGGCTATCCAAGTTCTTAACACCTGCTTTGGCTCAGCCTGAGCCAGAGTGGTTCTGAATTAAACTACGTTCCTTCTCTCCCTTTTTCTTTTTCCTCCTCCTCCTCTCTCTCTCTCTCTCTCTCTCTCTCTCTCTCTCTCAATACTTTCTTCCTCCTGTTGTTATTAAAACACCATAAAATTTTGGCATCTGAGTTGAGTTTAAGAATTACATATGTGAATTCCTTGGAGACCTTAAATTAATATATCAGTCCTTTAAAGTGATTTCAATATGACACTAATATAGGCCCTGATTTCTTTAATACTTTCCTCTCATTTCTGTTTATTTACATCTTTCCTCATTTGAATGCAAAAAGCATGTATCAATTTTTCCCCATAAATTGCCTTTTCTATTACTCCAATTTACATATGCTTTTCCTGATGCTTCCTTTTCACCTGAGATTTATTATAATAATCTGTTTTTCCCCCACAATGTTTGTTGAATTATATTTATATATACTCCATCTCCTATCCACAAAGAATAAATTTTTTCTTTCTTTATCCTCCCTCCCTTCCTTTTTTCCTTCCATCCTTCCTTTATTTCGTCCTTCCTTCCATCCTTCCTTCCATTCTTCCTTCCTTCTTTCCTTCCTTCCTTCCTTCCTTCCTTCCTTCCTTCCCTCACAAGAACAATAAGTTGCATTAGACAGATGTATATTCTCAATCTCCTATCCACAAAGAATAATTTTTTCTTCCTTTATCCTCCCCCCCTCTTCCTTCCTTCCTTCCCTCACCAGAACAGTAAGTTACATTAGACAGCAGTGTTAACTATTGTCTTTTTTTGAAAATCAAAGAACATGTTATTTTGAAAGTAATAAATTTTGAAGTATGCTTCATGTGTAAAATTATAATTGGCTATAGTATGGTGCCTACTTTAATGCCATAATGAATTTATATGAAGTTGAATTCAAGAATTCTACCTAAAATTGTAAGTTGGGTATATAATGGCTCATAAGTATTTGGAAAATGTTTAGGTCTAAACAGGTTTCTCTCCCTTTTGTAAATCTTTGCCCCTACATCATCCATCACCAAATCATAAAGGTAATATAAATTGAAATTTCCTTCAAGATATTTCACCAATTTGAGAAAACACTTTGGGAATAAACATTTAAATGTGTTCCCAATTGCACGTCCCACCATAGTCTGAGGCAACATATAATTCAAGAAGGAGAAGAATAATGAGTTTTCCCTTCAGGTTAATTAGGTAAGAGTTTACCCAATACTGTAGAGATAATTCAGAGGTTTCCAAGATATAAGTTCCAAATGTCACTAAATGTTTAAAAATTGGTTTCCCTCCTCTTGAGCATGTGGATGTTCTTTGGCCAGGTATGTTTTAGAAATCTTAAGTGATGATTTTACAGGACACAGATTTTATCATTGAATGGCTCTAGAAGAAACACAAGTAAGAGTTCTAGGGATTTGTGAGTAAGTGTGCTGTCCTTGAAACTTTGTAAGTGTGATTGACAGAATGTAGCACCAAATAGAGATAGTGTTTATCTCCTTAGGATAATAATTCACCTTCTCTAAATGAGAAATTAATATAATTTTTAGATATTATTCTTTAATATGTCTTTCACTGAGGCATCATAGCATATCATATCACATTTTCCTGCTGAGATTTAAAAAAATCAAACCACTGATTTTCTCCTTTCTCTAGCTCCTTTTTATATATAATTCACATTCATTTTAAGTCTCAACAAATATGTGAGTGTGCATGTATGTGTGTATACTACATATACATACATGACTCGATCTTTCTGAGAGGCATTTCCTTTTGGATTTCCCTTCCCACCACATTCTACAAACTATCTCATGAACATAGATACCCCAAGTACTAAAATTGAGATCAAATGACAAACTGGTATTCTTTTAAATGGCTCATGAATTTTCTAATAGTTGACAGGCTGTGGAACCATAATTTTTTTTTTTGAAATCTATTGAAAGTTTTACAGAACTAATGTAAGATTTCTCCTACACTAATCTGAAAACAAACAAAAATTTAAGATTTTCAGGAAAAATGAAGGAAGGAAAATCAATAAATTGCAAGTTGGATTTTTGGTAGTGCTCCTTTTTATGTTTATTTACTCATGTTATATTTCATTAAGAGGGAATTTTCTTTTTATGCTGTCTCTTAAAAAATATAATAAAGTTTTAATGGGGACAAGTAGATTTTTTTTATTTAAAATATTTTACCATGGTTACATGATTTATGATTCCCTGTACCTCTTTTCTCCCCCTTTCTGAAGGTGACAAGTAGTTCCACTGGGTTATACATGAATCATTGATCAAAACTTATTTCCATGTTATTCATATTTGTAGTAGCATGATCTTTTAATATAAAAACCCTAATCATATCCCTATCAAGCTAGTTTATGAATCAGGATTTTTTTTTTGCTTTTCCTTTTCTGTTTCCACAGTTCTTTTCCTGGATGTGGATAGTGTTCTTTCTCATAAGTTCCTCTGGATTGTCCTGGGTCATTGCATTGCTGCTAATAGAGAAATCCATTACATTTGATTGTACCACAGTGTATCAATCTCTGTGTACAGAGTTCTCCTGGATCGGCTCCTTTCATTATGCATCAGTTCCTAGCGGTTTTTTCAGGTCACATGGAAATCCTCTAATTCATTATTCCTTTCAACAAAATAATATTCCATCACCAAGATAAACCACTATTTATTCAGTCATTCCCCAGTTATTGGACACCCCCTTGTTTTCCTTTTTTTTGCCAGCACAAAGAGAACCTATAAATACTTTAATACCCAGTCTTTTTACTTATTGTGTGTTGGGGGTGCAGACACAGCAGTGGTATGGCTGGATCAAATTGCAGACAGTCTTTAAAGCCCTTTGTTCATAGTTCTAAATTGTGCTGTAGGACCAATTCATAACTCCACCATCAGTGTATTAGTGTCCTGATTTTGCCACATCCCCTCCAACATTTATAACTTTCCTTTTCTGCCAAATCAGCCAGTCTGCTTGGTTTAAGGTGGTACCTCAGAGTTGTTTTTTATTTGCATTTCTCTAATCAGGGGGGATTTAAAACACTTTTCCATGTGCTTATTCATAGTTTTGCTTTCATCATTTGAAAACTGCCCATATTTGTCAATGGAGAATGGCTTGTTTTTATAAAATTTTACTTAGTTCCTTATGTATTTGGGAAATTAAACCCTTGTCAGAGAGTTTTGTTATTAAAAATATTCTCAGATTTCTTTCTTTCCTTCAGAATCAGCACCATATTTGTGTCATAAAAGGAATTTGGTAGGACTTCTTTGCTTATTCTCTGAAATGGTTTGTATACTGTTGGGAATAGTTCTTTGAATGTTTGATAGAATTCATTTGGGAATTGATCTGGTCCTGGGATTTTTTCTTAGGGAGTTTTTTGATGGATTATTCCATTTCTTTTTCAGATATGGGATTATTTAGGTATTCTATTTTTCTTCTGTTAATCTAGCCGATTTATATTTTTGTAAATATTCCTTGATATAACCTAGATTGCCATATTTATTGCCATATAATTGGGCATAATACTTTTTAATGATTGCCTTAATTTCCTCTTCATTATAGGTAAGGTCTTCCTTTTAATTTATGATACTGTTAATTTGGTCTTCTTTCCTTTTTTTAATTAGATTGACCAGTACTTTGTCTATTTTATTTGTTTTTTCAAAGTACCAGCTTCTAGTCTTATTTATTAAATCAATTAATTTTAATCTGAGGATTTTTAATTTGTTCACTTTATAGTTTTTTTTTAATTTGCATGCCCAATTCACTGACCTCACCCCTCTCTAATTTGTTAATATATGAACTCAAGGATATAAATTTCCTCCTGAGTACCACTTTGGCTGTATCCCATAGATTTTTGAAAGGATGTCTCATCATTGTCATTTTCTTCAATGTGATTTTTGTTTCTATGATTTCTTCTTTAACTAACCAGATTTGGAGAATTGTATTTTTTAATTCATAATTAATTTTTATTTCCCTCTCCATATACCCTTACTAATTATTATTTTCATTGCATTGTGTTCTGAAAAGTTTGTATTTATTATTTCTGCCGTTTTGTACTTGTTTGCAATGTTTTTATGCCCTAGTGTATGCTCAATCTTTCTGAATGTACCATGTGGTGCTGTCCTTTTTGTCCCTATTAATTTTTCCCCACATTTCCACTAACTCTATTTTTTTCTAAGATTTCATTCACATCTCATAACTCTTTCTTTTTTGGTTTGATTTATCTAGTTCAGATAGAGGAAGGTTCAGGTCTCCCACTAGTATAGATTTTCTATCTATTTCATCCTTGAGCTCTACTATTTTTTCCTTTAGAAATTTGGATGCTATGCCATTTTTTTGCATACATGTTGAGTACTGATATTTCCTCTTTGCTTATACTGCCTTTTATTAGGATATAATTACTTTCATTGTCTTTTTTGGCTAAATCTATTTTTACTTTGACTTCATCAGATATCATTATTGCGACTCCTGCATTCCTTTTATCAGTTGATGCCCAAGAGATTTGGCTCTATCCTCTTACTTTCACCCTATGTGTACCTACCTTCCTCATGTGAGTTTCTTGTAGACAGCATATGGTAGGGTTTGGGACTCTAATCCACTCTGCTATTCACTAGCATTTTTTGGGTGAGTTCATTCCATCCACATCCAGAGTTATGATTACCAGCTGTGTATTTCCCAGCATTTTGATTTCTACTCCTAGTCTTGCCTTTTCTTCTTTCACTATTTGATTCTATACCAATGTTTGTTTTTAAACAGTCCTCCTATTTGCCACCATAATTTTACTTCCCTTTCTACCCCCCTCTTCTTATTACCCTCTTATGTTCTTTACAGTCTTTTAAAACTACTCTTGCCCAACCCTCTCCCTCCCTTGAATTGTTTCCCTCCCCATAAGTCTTCTACTTCTCTAGAGGGCACAAATAGATTCTCTGCCCCAATGAATTTGATTGTTCTTCCCTCTTTGAGTAAGTTTCAATGCACATAAGAATTAAGTATTTCTTATCTCCAATCTCTTTATTCTTCCAGTGCATTGGTGTTCTTTCCCCCTCCAACCACGTGCTCCTTTATGACATAAATTTACCCCATTTTGTTTTTCCCCATTTCTTTCAATATTAACCTATTTTTTACCTTTAGTTATATATATATATATATATATATATATATATACACATATATACATATATATATGCATCATATATCTAGATAAATATTTATGTCTTGGCTTTTCCTCCTATACAGTTTGTCACTGTTCCCTCTAAATAGAATTCTTCTAGCTACCAAAGTCATAATAACAATTTTTTAATTACCAATATTTTCTTTTTTATAGGGATACCAATAATTTTAACTTATTGGTTCCCTTAATAACATTTTTTTCCTTTTTTTCTTTTTTTCTTTTCCCCCCTTTCTCAATTACCTTTTGGTGATTCTCTTGGGTTCTGTCTTTGGGCATCAAATTTTCTGTTTAATTCCAGTCTTATCTTTATGAATGCTTGGAAGTCTTCTATTTTATTAAATGACCATATTTTCCCCTGCAAGAATATAGTCAGTTTTGCTGTATAGTTGGTTATTGATTGTAGACATTCTTCCCTTGCTTTCCAGAATATCATATTTAATGGCTTTTGGTTCTTCAGTGTAGATGCAGCCAGATTCAGTGTCATACTAACTGTATTTTCATGGTGTCTGAATGACTTCTTTCCTAGCTGCTTGTAATATTTTTTCCTAGGTCTGGTAGTTTTTGATTTTGACTATAACATTCCTGGCTGTTGTCAGTTGTAGATTAAGTACAAGGGGCAATCTGTGGATTCTTTCAATCTCACTTTTCCCTCTTGCTTTAGGATGTCAGGGCAGTTTTCTTGGATAATTTCCTATAGAATGATGTCCAGGCTTTTTCTTTCCTAATAGTCTTCTGGTAGACTAATGATTCTTAAGTTTTCTCTCCTGGAATGATTCTAAATCTTTTGTGTTTTAAATGAGATGTTTCATATTTTCCTCAATTATTTTTTCTTTTGATTTTGTTTTATAATTTCCTGCTGCTTTGTGAAGTCACTTCCTTCTAGTTGTTGTATTCTCATTTTTAAAGATTGAATTGCATCCCTGGCTTTTTGTTTATCCTTCTTTTGGTATGATTTTTTTTGGAGGTTACCTTTTATCTCCTTTGCATCATTTTCTGGCTGATAAATTTTGGCGTTCAAGACACTATTTTCTACTTCCAAATGACTTATTTAGCTTTTTAAATTTTTTTAAATTTTAAATTTTAAATTTTTTAATTCTTTTCCCAGTTGTCTTCAGCCTCTCTTAATTGTGTTTTGAATTGTATTCTGAGTTATTCCAAAGCCTGTGTCCAATTTGCAGGAGTTTCTGTATTTTTGCTTGCTGTTCCTTGATCCTCTTCTGTTTCATTTGCTACTTGCTCATTGTCTGGATAGAAGATGTTGATTGTAATTTCTGTTTTCTTTTTCTGTTATTTACTCTTATTTCCCCCTTTTTTCTCTCTGTAGTTGTCTGAGGTCTTGATCCTCCCATTTTGTGCTGGATCTGTGAGTTTGGGCTATTCTGCTGTTTGGTCATGTAGTCTGATCTCCCCTAGCTGACACCAGAAGGTGAGAAGAAGCTGGGCTTCTCACCCTGTGAACAAGGTTGTTGCCTGTAGTTTATTGCTGCTTTTGCCCCTTGGAGCTCAGTCACTGAGGCTATCAGATAAGTCTGTGTGGGAGGGGTGTTGGAGTGTGAGCTTCTTTGCCCTATGAAGTCTTCTTATCTGCTCTTATTGATGAGATTCAGGCTGGGTGAAGGAGTTGATCTGCAAAGCTGGCTGTGTCTTGAAGCTAAAACTTACAGAAGGGGGGTGGGCAAGATGAGGTGTTTCAGCTGAGACTGGGCTGCCTGCTCTTTTTTCTCCTCCAGGTGCCTCTACTCTACCACCCTTCTATACCCTGAGCCTGGCATAGCTTTGCAGGTAAGGTACTCACCTTGGACTAGTGCCCTTGCCCACCCAGAGTTTCTAGCCACCACTGGAGGCTTAGCACTGTAGGTGGGGGAGAGGTCCTGGGGCCAGAATTAAAGAGAAGAAATAAACAGACAGTGGGGGGGGGGTCAGACATCATTCTCTAATGTTTATGTTTGAATTTTAAAATACTTGGCATCAAAAGTTTGAAAAATTATAATTTCAATATAAATTCTGACTGATGAGATTTTTTTCAGAATAAAACATGAAAAGTGAATATTATAAAATGGATTTGGTCTTGTTCTTCAATAAATTT
Source organism: Monodelphis domestica (assembly GCF_027887165.1). Taxonomy (NCBI): domain Eukaryota; kingdom Metazoa; phylum Chordata; class Mammalia; order Didelphimorphia; family Didelphidae; genus Monodelphis; species Monodelphis domestica. The sequence continues at coordinate 24,166,712 of NC_077232.1, read as the reverse complement.
AGATGTAGAAATAACTTTATGAAACAAAATATGACATAGATGAACATTTAGAGGGGATATAAAATTTTATATAATTTGCTATATTTATAAACATTCATTATGTATACCACAGATTAACAATTCTGAAAATATATAATTATATTTTAAATTTAGACGAGCATATCAAATATCAACAATGGATTGCTAAACAAGAAAGAGGAGTTAGGACAGATAAAAATATAATATAGCATTTACTATATAGATATAACTTATAAAATGTCTGAACTGAATAAATTAAAAAATAAAATAATCAATATTGAAATTATCTGAGTCATCATTTAACCTAAATGATACACTTCTCATTTCAGAGTCAGAAATCAAGTACAATTGAGGAAAATTGAGATTTGCCATTATTAAATTTGAAATATACAGGGAAAAAATGGCAATCACAAATCTTACTATTATGGAAGAATTTATTCTCCTGGGATTTTCTGAATACCCCAATATTCAAGGATTTCTCTTTGTTGTTTTTCTATTCATCTACATAAGTATCCTATTAGGCAATGGTCTCATCATTATAATCACCAATGTGGACTCAGCTCTTCAAACACCTATGTATTACTTCCTTGGAAACTTCTCCTTTGTGGAAATTTGTTACACATCAAACATCCTCCCCAGAATGCTTGTGAATATTTGGAGACAGAAAAGGAATATTTCTTTACTGTCATGTGCTGCACAACTCTGTTTCTTCCTCATTTTGGCAGTTGCGGAGAGCTTCCTCCTTGCTGTGATGGCTTATGACCGCTATGTGGCCATCTGTAAGCCACTTTACTATCCTATAATCATGAATCACAGGATATGTGTCTAAATGGTGTTTGGCTGCTGGGTTATTGGTATTCCAATCTTGATAGGACTGACATACCAGGTTTTCTCGGGTCCCTTCTGTGGTTCTAACAAACTCAACCACATTTTCTGTGACTTGCCCCCCTTATTGAAGTTGGCATGTGGATATACTTCTGGGGAGGAATTCTTTCTTTATGTTCATTCTTTCCTCTTTGGTTTTACTCCTTTTCTGATGATACTTGTTTCCTATATCAAAATCCTCAGCACTATTCTGAAACTCCCATTAACTGCTGGTAGATCCAAAGCCTTCTCAACTTGTTCCTCTCATGTTATGGTTGTTTGCTTATTCTATGGTTCTGGTTTAATTGCATATTTTCAATCCATGTCCAGTTCTTCAGGAAGTATAGATAAGATCTTCTCTGTATTCTACACTATTGTGACACCAATGATTAATCCTTTGATTTATAGTCTGAGGAATAAGGATTTTATTGTAGCAATGAAAAAAATATTTTCTAAATGTGGACGATAAGGAATAAAATATTTTAGCTTAAATATGTTTGTACCCTAAACAATTTCCCAAATTTCACTTCCATTTTTCTCCTCTTTATACCTCTTTAAGCAATTGTCATAATCATCATAAATAATTAAGTATTTCCCCTCTCAGTACCTCAATGATAGCCACTGCTCTGTTGTTGTCTTTTTTGGGGGGGGGAGTTGATGAAAAAGCATGCTGCTGTTTTCAAGCACTGTTGATTATGAACAATTTTACTACAAAATTCATGGTCACCTTGAGAAAATATATATGTACATATATGAATATGTGTACATATACATGTATATATATTATATATACATATATATATAAGTCTCCTCTTCCGTATCTAAATCATGTAGTATCTATGACAGTTAGAAATCTGATTTAAAAATATTATCTTTTGGTGCAATGACTACAACTATATCATGGGGTTATTGAGAGATTCTATTTACCTCAGTTAGAGAACTAAATTTCCTAAAATACCTGGGCCAAAAAAAGTATGTAAGCTTTTTATTTTTTTTAAACCGACACTGTTAACTGAGTTTAACTAAGCTATTGGAGGTATGGCTTATTTTAACTGTGCAATCTTCCTTTTAAATTTGAGACATACTTATTGACTAATGGATGTGATTTCTATTTCTTCTTTTTATGTAAATATTGTTAGCTATGGACAATGAAAATTATATATTCTTTCATTTGCAGTGCCCTTAGGATTTGCAAATAATATGAATCATTTTGTCATTCATGGCAACGGGACAAAAATATCTCATCTATTCATTGACTTAAGATATAAAATATTGAGAAAGAATAAAAAAGTATGGCCCTTCCAAACAAACAAACAAAAAGAAGTCTACTTCCATTAAGAATTTTGGTTAAACTATCTTGTTTGCAGTTTTTGTTTGTAACAAGTATTAGTCAATTTAGAACATTATTCCTTGGTTACAAGAATAGTATTGTATCTATCCCTCCCTTACTCACAACCTTCCTGTAGCCCATTCACAATTCCTCTCGGAATTACATGTGTCCTTGATTAGAACCTATTTCCATGTTGTTAGTGTTTGCATAATGATGTTCATTTAGAGTCTACATCCCCAACTATATCCCCTAAAACCCATGTAATCAAAGAGTTGTTTTTTTTTTCTGTGTTTCTATTCCCACAATTTTTTCTATGAATCTGGATAAGATTTTTTCTCATAGCTCTCTTCAAGTTGTTCAGGAACACTGAATTGCCACTAATAGAGAAGTCCATTACATTTGATTGTACCACAGCTTATCAATCTCTGTGTACAATGTTTTCCTGGTTCTCCTCCTCTCACTCTGCATCAATTCTTGGAGGTTGTTCCAGTTCCCATGGATTTCCTCCACATTATTATTCCTTTGAGCACAATAGTATTCCATTACCAACATATATCAGAATTTGTTCAGCCAATCACCAATTGAAGGGTATCCCCTCATTTTCCAATTTTTTTGCCACCACAAAGAGCGTAGCTATGAATATTCTTGTACATGTATTTTTGTTATTAACTTTTTGGGGTACAAACCCAGCAGTGCCATGGCTGGATCAAAGGGCAGACAGTGTTTAAGTGACCTTTGGGCATAGTTCCAGATTGTCCTCCAGAATGGTTGAATCAATTCACAACTCCACCAGCAATGAATTAATGTCCCTACTTTGCCACATCCCCTACAGCATTCATTACTTTCCTTACTGTCATATTAGCCAATTTTCTGAGGTAGTACCTCAGAGTTGTTTTGATTTGTATCTCTCTGATTATAAGAGATTTAGAATACTTTTTCATGTGCTTATTAATAGATTTGATGGCTTTAACTGAAAATTGCATATTCATGCCCCTTGCCCATTTATCAACTGGAGAATGGCTTGATTATTTTCTACTTGATGGCTTGATGGCTTGATGTATTTTGGTTTAAGTCTTTATAAATTTGAGTAATTAGACCTTTGTCAGAGGTTTTTGTTAAGAAGATTGTTTCCTAATTTGTTGCTTCCCTTCTAATTTTGTTTGCATTGGTTTTATTTGTAGAAAACCTTTTTAATTTGATGTAATCAAAATTATTGGTTTTACATAATGTGATTCTTTCTAATTCTTGTTTGGTTTGAAAATCTTTCCTTTTCCAAAGGTCTGACAGGTATACTATTCTGTGTTCACATATTTTACTTATAGTTTCCTTCTTTATGTTCAAGTCATTCACCCATTCTGAATTTATCTTGGTGTAGGGTGTGAGGTGTTGATCCAAGCCTAATATCTCCCACACTGTCTTCCAATTTTCTTAGGAGTTTCTTTTTTAATCAAATAGTGGATTTTTGCCCCCAAAGCTGGGATCTTTGGGCTTGTCAAAGACTGTCTTTGTAACAAGTATCTTAATTTGGGCACATAAGAATGTAAACTTTCATTAGGGTGATGGAAATTTTGGAATAGGGCAACTTGTAGAGCTTTATTTCTTGGATCACATCACCTAGGATGTAGGGTACACTGAAAACTTGCAGATTCCAGATTCAAACGACCCCTCAAATTGTTAAGGAATATGCAATCAGCTCACAGAGAAAGAAGCAACCAGAGACAAGTAAATAAATGAAAGAAAATAAAAAGTGTTATTTCCATTAATTTGCAAGCCTCATCCAAATACAAGAATAAATTATTGAAAAAAATAAGCCAATAACAATAAAACACTAAAAATATGATCTAGACTTACCTCAATTATTCCTCAGAAAACAATCAAGAAAAAATTAAATAAAACATCTATAAATGAACTAATAAAAATGCTTCCTTCAAGTAAAAATAGATTTCATAGAATAAGTGATACAAAAAAATAAGAAAAAAATTGTAACATTCTGAAAAGTAATATTTTTGAAAGGCTAAAAAATAGGATACAGCAATAATTTACCTTTACTAAAAAAGAAATAAGAAAGGGAATAGATGAAAATATGCAGAGAAAAAGACTTTGTACAAAGTGCTATATTAGGGAATTGTTTTGAATCTATATGGCTATTAGATAAAAGCATTACACAAATTTATATACTTATATGTATATAAAATTATGTTTCTCTTTCTATGTATGTATATATATATATATATATATATATATATGTATATATATATGCACACAAACCCGTATGTCATATCTTAATAAAATTTAGGATAATAGGAACAGAAAACAAAGTATTTTAAAATTTTCATCTCATACCCAGTGAATTGGCAAAAAATTCAGAGAAATAGAAATAAATGATTTTGAAACAACTCTATTAAGAAATGGACCTTGCATTATTGTGCATAGAAAGCTGAATATGTACAGTTATTTCAGAAACCTGTTTATAAATATAAAATTAAAATTATTCAGCATCTATTTTTACTGAGAATTTCCAATTCTATGTATGTATGTTAAGCATATCTTTAATTAGAATGAAGTTTACATATATTCCAAAATATATTATGGCAGCTAGATGGTAAAGTGAATAGAGGAAAGACCGAATTCAAATCCAGCCTTAGACACTTACTAGCTATGTGACAGTGAGCAAGTCTCCTCATGAGTAAAATTAGCTAGAGAAGGAAAAAACAAAACCATTCTATTATCTTATCCAAAAAAAATACAAAATGAGTCATGAAGAATCAGACATTACAGAAAAAAACTAAAGAACATCAATAATGACAGAATATTTGTTTTTCTTTCAGCAGAAACCTCAAATCATTTCATTCAGTGGTTGAATGGCATTTTACAAATGTGTAATATAAATGTCAAATACTTTTTAAAATATTACTAAAATAAAATTCAATTTAAAAACATAAGTTCTCTGATTGTTCTTTGATATATGTAGATCTATGTGTATTTACTTGGTCTATCTAAATCTGAGTTTTTATGATTTTTGTCATCTTTGTTATTTTTGTGTTTCAAAATTTTTCATTTTCATTTTTATGTATAGTTTTGAACACTATCTCATAAGACTTTAATAGATAATAATCCTTTTAAAATTGATCATAAATTTAAATTCCTATCAATTTGTCTCCATTTTATTAATTTAATTTTATTTCCCAGTTTTTTTAAAGCAGAACTTTATCAAATGTATTCAATCAAAAAAATTTTCACCAACTAAAATTTGTAGACTTACAAGATGACTTAGAGCTCTGAGACCTTATATGACCTGCACAAAGTCACAAATACTACGTGAAAGAAAACCTGAATGCACATCCTTTGTCCTAACACCTCTATTTACTAGATAATGTGTTCTTTCTTTGCCCTAATTTATCTGCCAGTAATTTTCAATTTCACACAATTATTTTTTTTAATTCTCATACACCTTTTTCAAATAAGAACTAGTTCACTATACATTGCTTCAAAAATAATATTTCTGTGCTGTGACCAAGAATATTCAAGTTTTCTATTCATTGTGAAATTATCAAGATAGATGGTAAATATGTCTTGATGATAAAAATGGTTTATGTAAATCTAAATTCTATCCAGTTTTTTTCTCATTTTCCCAACACTTTTTGTCACAAAAGAGGTACTTCATGGAATTTATACTTTAAGCATACAAAATGATGTAATTCACTGCCTCCTTTAATTTAAAATATTCATAAATATAATATAAATTCTATAATCTAATTAAAAATATGCAAAGAGGTTTAACTTGGTGCAAGGAGGTGACTCTGGTTAGAGAGCCAGGCCAAGGGAGCGGTTGTCCTGGTTCAAATCTGTCCTCTGATTCTTCCTAACTATATGACCTTTGGCAAGTCACTTCACCCCAATTATCTAGTTCCTATTGCTCTTATGGTTTGTAAATAATATTTAAATTAATTCTAAGACAGAAGGTAAAGTTTTGTTTTGTTTTCTTATTTGTTTTAGAGAATTTTAACTTAAAATTTCAAGGTAAGAATACAGAGACTCTCCATCCACATTCACCATTCCAGGTGAAGATGCTCTGAATTGCAGAAAAGGTTATTTGAGCAACTTAATTTCAAACCAATTTCCCTGAAGTTGGGATAGAAATATTTAAAACTTATTTCCAAACTATGGTTTTCATAGTATTAGAGAAATAGTATTGTATGAGGAAAAGAGATCCATACACCTTCCCAACATATACCACAACCTGGTGTTCCCTGACTAAAGTCTAAATGGCTGTTGTTAGAATAAGCTAGGTGTCTGGCATCATCCTGAGTGTCTCCAGCACTGTGACATCAGCCTGGAGGTCAGTGTACAATGCCAGTATGGAAGGCAGAGCAAGGAAAGCATATCATTGGTGAGGAGGAAGCAATCTTGTTTTAATTCTGTTGCTGCTGGTAGGAGCTACTGTGGGATAAGCAGGCATATGGGAAAGCTTGATTAGTCTTAGTTTTTCTCCCTCTCCCCCAATACCCTCTCTCTCATCTTCCTTTCCTCCTCCTATCAATGAATCATAATGAATTCATTAATTCTATGGTCAAACTCATATTTTCATCTCAGCAGTATTTTATTCCTACCTTAAGAGAGAGGAAAGATAGAAAGGTCTAGGCTGAAAAAGAATGTCCCAGTGTACCTGGTAAACTGAACCATTTTTTAGTAATATGGAAAAGTGGATATACTGCATCAAGGGGTCAGGACTGGAAGGAGATCTAGGACAGTGAAGTATGCAGAGACAAAAGATAGCAGTGACACAATAGAACTATTGAAAAGGATTAACAGACTTTGTTGGCATTTTTAACATATATTTATAACCATGAGAATTCTGACAATAACCATACATTTTGAAAAAACAAGATTTACATCCATTCTTGTCCTGTACCTATAGTTACAGGAATCTTTATCTAGTTCTTAAATATCTTTCTCAAATGTCTCAGTCAAGGGATGGAAAGAACATGAATCATTTAACAATTGTGGAAAGGAAAATTATGAATCAGGCTTTTGCATTTTTGCCCACTGAGATGGAGCAGACATTGGTTGGAATGTAATGGGTTGGGGAGTGACATTTGGGCTAAAAAAAGACAGTTGTGGGGAAAACTGAGAAATGAAGGGTCTTTACCCTCTGAATTCTATCAAGTGTGGGGCAAAGACCTATAGCTCAGGATCCCAACCTGTGGAAAAACCTTGCCTCCATTTCCCTTACCCAGAAGAAAAAAAGGTTCCTGTATGTTTGAAGTCATCCATTAGAGGAAGAACAAACAACAGTTACAGAGAAGGGCCTGATCCCTTAACTTCAGGGGGTCATGCTGATGTTCCTTTCCATCCCTTGACCTTCCCAAGAAAGACACTTGCCACTTCTAGAATAGGATAGAGACATTGTTTAGCTATGAAGAAGTTAGATAAGTTGAAGCTGAGCCATCTCAGCTGAAGAAAAACAAGAAACTCAGTAGGGTCTCAAACCTCTCCCCTTTCTTGATTTACTATAGTTATTAAACTACTTGAGAAATAGTAAATCATAGTCAAATTCATATTGAAGGGATAAAAAAGAATGAGAGATTGGTGGCTAAGATTGCCATTATCCTAGGTGAAACAATGAGAACCAGCAGCAATAGTTTGTTTGCCAGAGAAGGGGAACTCCTTGTTTTCAAGTCAAGCCATGCTAAGTAATATCCACTAGACCCCAGAAGTTCTCTCAAGGACACTTATCCTGTCATCCTGTGAATTTTACATTTACTCCACTCTGCTTAGTCTTTAGAATTTTAGCAACCAGGAATGTATATACCCCCACTTAGGGATTAAGTGTGGGGGAGGAAGGTCTATGACCTGCATGTACTAGGAAGTGAGAAATCAGAAACAACTGACTGACTCCCTGGGCCATCTAACGACAAGTTTAAGCCACTATTGGTATATGTAAGACACAGGAAGTGACATAAAGAACTGCCATTATATTTTCTGTCACTTCCTGTGAGAGGGACTTGGTGGTGTAACTTGACTGTGGAGGATATCGAGCCTGAGACTTCAAACTGCTTCCCTTAGACTGTTCATGGTGAGTGCAAAGCTTATTCCCCTTTCCTTGGTTTTTCTAGAGGCACAAGGCTCTGGAGAGTCCCATCCCTTGGGACTCCCTTTCTCTTGGCTTTCTGTAGTGTGAACCTTAAAAATTCTCAGACCCTAGTTTATATGTTTAGGATTGTAAACCTTAAAAAAATTCCTAGACCCTACTTCATAAGGTTGGGTTAAGACCATTCCCCATTGGGACCATTCCCCATTTGTGCAGTGAAGATACTTGATCAGGAATGTGAGAACTCTACTTTACCATACTTAAGGATGCCTTAGGGGAAGATAAAGTTGTAAACTCTTTGCTGAACAATGAAAGATACTTAAACCCATACTTATAGTAAGACAAAAAGTTCTTAAGCTATGCCTATATTTGGATATAATACAAAAGGGTGGTAAATACCTATAAAGGTCAGGCAACTTGTGAACTCACAAGGAGCAAAGAGGTGAGAACTTACTCAGAGATTCTAGTCTACTCAGGTGTGAATTACTCAAAAGATTAGTCTACTCAGGTGTGAACTAAGAATGGTCTGTCCTTTGAAAAATATCTACTGTGATTGGTAGAGGGGAGAACTTCTAAGATAAAATAGGGCCAGAGGGAGGATTTCAGGCCATTTTAAATGTTTCTCAGTGCATAATTTTCCAATCATAGTTTTAAGTTCTTTGTTCATCCTCTCAACTTGGCCTGAGCTCTGGGGATGATATGGAACATGGAATTTGGGAGTTATCCCCAAGCAAGAATATATCTGGTTTAAGATAGAATCATTAAAATGACTTCCTCTATCTGAATCAATATGTGCAGGTAGTCCAAAGCAAGGAATAATTTCCTTTAAAAGTATCTTAGCAACAATATCTACTGTGGCTCAGGTCACAGGAAATGCTTCCAGTCATCTGATCAGTTGATCTACAATGACTAGACAAAATTTATAACATCCAGCCTTTGGCATTGTTTTGAAATCTATCTGTAAATGTTCAAAAGGTGTGTAAGCCAGAGGACGTCCACCAAAGGCTTTTCCACGAAATGCATGTTGGTTAAATGCTTGGCAGGTAGAGCAGGCTGAACATACTTTAGAGGCTATAGTAGTTATACCAGGGGCTATCCATACTCTCTTGACAGCGTCCACGATACCCTGGGTGCCAAAATGACCATTTTTATGAATCGATTGGCAAATTTGGTTATAGAAACTTGTAGGGAGCAGGGGTTTTCCTTCAGATGATACCCATACTCCATTAACCTGTTTTGTTTTAAATTTTTGTTTCCATTTTTCCACTTCCTTTTCAATCCACTTCAATACATCATTTATTACACAATAAAAATATATTCTAAATTAATTCATTAAATAACATTTTTCAATATAGTCAAATTTTGAAGTTCCAAATTGCCTTCCAGTATAGTTGGATTAATTCACAACTCCAACAGCAAAGCATTCATGTGCCAATTTCGCCACATGCCCTCCAACATTTATTACTTTCCTTTGCTGTCATGTTAGGCGATCTTCTAGGTATGAGGTGCTACTTATGAGTTTTAAAATTAATATTCAATAACTAAATATTATATTTTTAAAGTTTTATTTATAATAATTGGGGTACAATAACTGCCTAATTAAGCCCAGTTGCAAGTCCTAAAAGAGAGAGATGGAGGAGTTACAGCCACTTAAATAAATCATGCCCAATATGGGGACACTGGAAAAGGGAATTTTGGAAATATTAAGGGACTTCTAGGGGATGACATCCAAAGACCGAAATATCTCCATTTATATATACCCCAATGTGATCCTTATAGGAAAGCAGTTTCTATGACAGGATCATGGAAACATAATCAACTTAAAGATTACAATAATTTGGGGATAAAAGGGAAAAAAATCCTAATCATTACTATATTGTGTCATAGTGGGGTTTTGTAGGAGAATGAACAAGTCAAAAACATATAAAAATTAGGTTTATTATTTGGGAAAGGGAGGAAGGAAAAGGGGTTAGGAGAATTATTATTATTAATCTTAAACTCTAATTTCTCTGAATTTCTCTTAATCTATCTTATCTGAGCTAAAACAATAAGTTTCCCCAATAACCAAATCTTTCAACTGGAATTCAATCAAATGGGCCAGGATTTTCAGTTGAAAACTGTCCAAAACAGGTCCAGTGGAGAAGTGAATTCTCGGGCCTCTTTTCAAGCTGCCAGGAGCCAGTTCAAAAGATTCCTCTCTTCAGCTGATACCACCAAAAGCGAGAAACCTGTTTTCAAACATCTAACCCAAGATTCCTAAGGAGAGAAGTGCTAAGACTGTTGGGACCTTAGAATCTTTACCCATATTCTGACCCTTAGACTCCCATGTGACTCTCTGTCACATGCTCCTGTCAATCACTCTAATGTTTGCATTACAATGTCTTTTGCAAATGTCCTCTCCTTATCACAGTTGACAAAAAGTGAATTTGGCTTTATTCCCCTTTGGTATAAGAGTAGACATTCAAAACAAAGACATTTCAAACCCCCAAAGTTCAATTCACATCCCAAAGTTCACTCTGGATCTTCTGGTACACCATGAGGTCTCTGTAGGCATCTATCTTCATGGAGCATTCTGGATTCTGGATGGTAGTAAGTTTCTTATCCTAAAATTGCTCAAATTTAAATCAAAGTTCATAACAATTGCTTGGCTCCCTGAGGTGAATAATAACAAACACATGAATCATTCAGGGATGCATGACTGAGTTATGAGGTAAATGAATCAATTTGTAAAAGAAAATCAAAAACATGAAAAAAATCCAAATAAAATAGGAAAAAAAAACTTGTGGATGAAATAAAAATGTAAAAGTGTTCTGTCTAAAAATATCTAAGTAAAGGAAAAGCAAATGAATAACAGATCCATGAATCAGGGCCCAATCAATATGAGTTAAGCAATTATGCATTTATCCAATCATTAGCCAAGACTATACAAAATTTGCCACACCATGAAAGACAGAAAAGGGACTAGATTATAGGAGCCAAATTTAAATATTTGGTAGAATGTGGGACAAGGAAGACCTGCCTTTGATTTATGTCAAAACAGCTAGCCACAACTTCAAACCACAAACTAGGTCAAGTTTTCTTGTCTTGGCTCAAAATTTCATCAATCCCACTGGGATCTGATTGCTTTGACCTTGTGCTCCATAGGCACTATGAAGGTGCTCTGTGCTTCTTTAGCACTATACAGTGGTTATTTTGTATATTCTCTTCTTCTGGAATCAGACAGAATCATGAAGCAACATCCCATAATTCTTTAAACAATCAATGGCATCATTTTTTATAGTCTAACAATTTTGTGTATTCATTAATATTAGAACAAATGTATTTAAAACTGATATTATTGCAAAATAAAATGAAATTAAAGAAAAATCTTCTCAATTGTGAATTTTGTCTAGTCATAGTAGATCAACTGACCAGATGACCAGAAGCATTTCCTGTGACCCGAGCCACAGAGGTTTTTGTTGCTAAGGTGATTTTAAAAGAAATTATTGGCCTGTTAGCACATATTGATTCAGATAGAGGAAGTTATTTTACTGATTCTGTCTTAAACCAAATTATTCTTGCTTGGGGATAACTCCCAAATTCCATGTTCCATATCATCCCCAGAGCTCAGGCCAAGTTGAAAGGATGAATAAAGAAATTAAAACTATGATTGGAAAATTATGCACTGAGACCAATTTAAAATGGCCTGAAATTTTCCCTCTGGCCCTATTTTATCTTAGAAGCAGGACTAGAGGAGACCTACACATCTCACCATTTGAGATGCTTTTTGGACATCTGAGATTTAAAATGGTTGAGGTCTTAAACTGTAGTGATTAAAATAGTGGAAGATATAAATTGTGATAGATATAAGAGAGGGTGAGTAAATTTGACCTCAGAAATATGTTCACTACAGTGTCTTGTGGTTTAAAATCAAATATAAGATGGTCGCCAGGGAAACATTCCCAATTATTCAAATACCCAAGTCAATTGGGTTTTATAGAGATTTAATTAACAATACAATGAGTAATCAAAGAAAGAGAGAGAGAGTAAGAAAGGAATAAGTATGAAGGGCCTCAAGCCAATATGGCCTAGACCTGAGTATTAAAAGAGAAATCAGTCAGTTTTTTAACACTCACCACAAGGTCTGACTAAACAAGGATTCTAGTAACACCAGGCCAGCGTCCTTCCTCAAAGAGTCTTCCAGCCAGAGATTGTTTCAAAGGGCCTCTCTCAAGAGCCTCCAGAGCTCCTACCCCAGAGGGACAGAGCCCCTCAGAGGAGTTCCTCAAGGAACTCTCCTTCAGAACGAGAGTCAGAAATCAAGATTCCTCTCCTGCATGAGATCCAAGCTCTTATTTTTAAGGGCAAAATCTCTTCTGTCACCTCCCCTAAGTCCTTACATCTACCAATCACTGTAGATGTTTCTAAAGGAATGTCCATTTTGAATTCACAGCTGAGTAGTTTTAATCTCTTTAGTAAGTCAGAAAAAATACTGCTGTGTCAACAAATTTCATTAAGAAAAAAACCTCTGAATAAGTTATCACCCTTTTAGGTTTAAGTAGTTTACAAATAGCCCCACCTTTATAGGTACTTAGCATCCCATTGTATCAATTTTAAAAACAGGCATGACTCAAAGAACTTCCTGTCCTTTCCATAAGCATGGGTCAAAGCACTTTCATTGGTCTGAAGGAGTTTTCTGTCCTAAAGCAGTCTTAAGTAGGGTGGAGTAGGGACGTTCCCAAGGCAAGGAGTTTTCACACTTAAGTAGAATTCTCACTATTTGCTAGGGAATTTTTTTATGTAGAAGATTCCCCAATGGGGAAATTTCCAACATTCATAAGTCTGAGAAATTTTAAGGTTTACAGTCCCCCCGATGATCATGGGAGACTAGTCTCCCCATTGATCAATTAACATAATCAGTTTTGTAATTCAAAATGCACTTCTAACTATAGATATACACGATATTCAATTTTCTAAGAGAAATTAGAATAGTGAGAGAGGAAATAGAAAAGAAAAGAAAAGAAAAGAAAAGAAAAGAAAAGAAAAGAAAAGAAAAGAAAAGAAAAGAAAAGAAAAGAAAAGAAAAGAAAAGAAAAGAAAAGAAAGCAAAATCAATGTTTTGCTAGGCGCATTGACAGAAAGCCAAATTAGGGGCAGTCCCTTTTGGCATGAATGTGTACCTTTACAATAAATGTTCAATCAAAGTTCAGTTCAATCAATCATATACAAAGTTCATTCTTGATCTTCTTGATGAAGTGTAAGTTTTCGGCATCTTTTTGCAACAGTTCATTCTCTGGATATAAAAGTTTCAAGCTTCTTTCTTGAAGATCTTTTCTCAAACAAAATCAAATCTTGAATTTTTATAAAAGTACAATCTTAAACAAAAAATGAAAATTCTTGGATTTTTATAAAAATTCAATCTCAAACAAAAAATTCAAAATTCAAAAACTCTTAGATTTTAAATTAAAATACAGACATCCACCTATATAGGCTAAGCCTTTCTTCCCGGCATATACATCACTATTAGGGGGAGATACTACTATTGCTTCCTATATACAGGAATTACAGCACAAACTACATGAACTCCATGATTCCAGAACTGCAGTATAAGCCAAACCACTAGACTTTTCACTTCACAACCAGAACCCAGTAAACAAGGTGTATATTAAGAATTTCCAGAGTACTAGAGCAACTCAGCCTCCCTGGGTGGGACCATTCCAAATATTGTTTATTACTCCAACATCTATAAAGTTGGAGAGAAGGACTCTTGGATTCATTACTCACATGTAAAGAGAGCATCTTCTGTTGAGGCTGATTGACTGTAGATGTC